>NW_011494784.1:1072536-1079939 GCF_000754665.1 Bison bison bison
ATCCCTCTGGGTCGTCCCAGTGCACTAGCCCCAAGCATCCAGTATCATGCATCGAACCTGGACTGGCATCTCGTTTCATACATGATATTTTACATGTTTCAATGCCATTCTCCCAAATCTTCCCACCCTCTCCCTCTCCCATAGGGTCCATAAGACTGTTTTATACATCAGTGTCTCTTTTGCTGTCTCGTATACAGGGTTATTGTTACCATCATTCTAAATTCCATATATATGCGTTATTATACTGTATTGGTGTTTTTCTTTCTGGCTTACTTCACTCTGTATAATAGGCTCCAGTTTCATCCACCTCACTGGAACTGATTCAAATGTATTCTTTTTAATGGCTGAGTAATACTTCATTGTGTATATGTACCATAGCTTTCTTATCCATTCATCTGCTGATGGACATCTAGGTTGCTTCCATGTCCTGGCTATTATAAACAGTGCTGCGATGAACATTGGGGTACACGTGTCTCTTTCCCTTCTGGTTTTCTCAGTGTGTATGCCCAGCAGTGGGATTGCTGGATCATAAGGCAGTTCTATTTCCAGTTTTTTAATGAATTTCCACACTGTTCTCCATAGTGGCTGTACTAGTTTGCATTCCCACCAACAGTGTAAGAGGGTTCCCTTTTCTCCACATCCTCTCCAGCATTTAAATTAGGCTGAATTTTCAATATTTGAGTACACAACTATTCCCCAGATCCAAACCTTCACCTGCTACTAGGCTAAGACTCTAGGGCAGAACATGTGTTATATACAATTTCCTTTCCTACACAGGGCCATAAATACTTCTCTATAAACATTTACTTTGAGAATAATCACTTGATATTATCATATGGTTATGAGATCCTATATTTACAAGCAATTCTAGTTGAATTTTCTTGGTTACCTCAGAAATTACATGAAATGATGTGTTTGAAATTATTTCAATGTTCAGAATATTTTATATATACAATAAGGATCATATTATTGCTAATAATAATGGTATAAATAAAAGCACCAAAAATTTATCTAATTTTTAACGTAGTATACCATACTATACTTAGATATACTGTAGTTAAATATATAGACATTACTCAGTTTGCATATGGGATTGGTTAGAGGACCCCACTATTGCATACCAAAAACTGTAGATGCTCAAGTCCCATATATAAAAAGGCATAGTACAGTTCTGAAAGTGCTGCACTCAATATGCCAGCAAATTTGGAAAACTCAGCAGTGGCCATAGGACTGGAAAAGCTCACTTTTCATTCCAATCCCAAAGAAAGGCAATGCCAAAGAATGCACAAACTACTGCACAATTGCACTCATCTCACATGCAAAGTAATGTTCAAAATTCTCCAAGCCAGGCTTCAACAGTACATGAACTATGAACTTCCTGATGTTCAAGCTGGGTTTAGAAAAGGCAGAGGAACCAGAGATCAAATTGCCAACATCTGTTGGATCTTTGAAGAAGCAAGAGAGTTCCAGAACAACATCTACTTCTGTTTTATTGACTATGCCAAAGCTTTTGACTGTGTGGACCAAAACAAACTGGAAAATTCTTCAAGAAATGAGAATACCAGACCACCTGACATGCCTCCTGAGAAATCTGTATGCAGGTCAAGAAGCAACAGTTAGAACTGGACATGAAACAACAGACTGGTTCCAAATAGGAAAAGGAGTAGGTCAAGGCTGTGTATTGTCCCCTGTTTATTTAACTTATATGCAGAGTACATAATGAGAACCATTATGTACTGTGCTGGAGAAAGCACAAACTGAAATCAAGATTGCTGGCAGAAACATCAATATACTCAGATACGCAGATGACACCACAATTATGGCAGAAAGCAAAGAACTTTCTATGATTCTACTAATCAACTATGTCCTAAACGTCATTCATTTTTACTTTCTTCAGTCATCTCGAATATTTTCCTGTCACTTTTGTCCATGGATCTCTCTAAAATGTGGGACTAATTATGTCTGTCCCCTTAAAGTCTTCCCACAACATCCTTCAGACTCTAGGATGAAAGTTATGATTCTTAGCATGACACAAAATCTTTTATTGTCTATTTCCCACCTTGTCTCTTCAGTAACTTCTTACCTTACATTCCTGCATGTTAGCATGGCATGTACCCCTTTGAAACAATTCACTGTTTCTGGAATAACTGTTTCTCCGCCATACCTTCTGGCTTCTCTTTTTTGAATTTCTCTTCAATCTTTAGACTATTTATTGGTTTGCTTGCTCATTCATGGCTTTAATACTCTACTTTCCTGTTCCCTCATGCCATATTTTGCCACTTGATTATTATCATTATCATCAGTATCATATTATAGTACTAGCATCAGTTGTAGTACTAGTACTAATAGTAATCATAAACTGTGCACTTTATATTCCCATTTTAAAGATGAAAAAATTGAAGCACAGAGTCATCAAGCAATTTACCCCTAAATCTTAATGCTTCAATTTGGGTCAGGAGTTAAAAACTAAGCAACCTTACTCCAGAGTTCCACTTTTTCACAAGGCTATTCTGCAGCCATGAAATTAAGACACTTGCTCCTTGGAAGTAAAACTATGACAAAACTAGACAGTGTATTAAAAAACAGAGACACCACTTTGCTGACAAAGGTCCATATAGTCAAATCGATGGTTTTTCCAGTAGTTATGTATGGATGTGAGAGTTGGACCATGAAGAAGGCTGAGCACCAAAGAACTGATGCTTTTGAACCATGGTGCTGAAGAAGACTCGGGAGTCCCTTGGACTGCAAGATCAAACCAGTCAATCCTAAAGGAAACTAATCCTGAATATTCGTTGGAAGGACTGATGCTGAAGCTGAAGCACCAATACTTTGGCCACCTGATACGAAGAGCCAACTCACTGGAGAAGAACCTGATGCTGGGAAAAATTGAGGGTAGGAGGAGAAGGGGGTGACAAAGGATGACATGGTTGGATGGCATCACCGAATCAATGGGCATGAGTCTGAGCAAACTCTGGGAGAGAGTGAAGGACAGGGAAGCCTGGCATGATGCAGTCCATGGGGTCACAAAGAGTTAGACATGACCTAGCAACTGGACAGAACTGATTCTGCTTTCCTATCCTAGAAGCCTGGTCTCTAAGTTCTAATGTTCTGTTCATTTGTTTGTCTACATTGGTGGTCTCTGAATTCCTTAAAGTCAGTGTCACAATCTTGACTTTCAGATTCTTAACACATGGGGTTGATCTCTTCATTCTTAGGTTGTTCAAGTAGGGATAAGAGAAAAAGAATTTTCCAAATGTAGGAATTCTAATTAAAGTTCAATACTAGCAATCAAAAATACTGAGAGGTAGGGAAGAAAGGAAGGACAGGTAGTGTAAATTTAAAATGTAATGAAGAATGAATTTATTCAGTAGTTACAGAGCAGCTACTAAGGCTACATATTGTGTTAGCTGATCTACAATATGAAGTGTCTTAGTGAAATACTTTTTTCACAGTCACTTCTTATCCATTTTGAACAGTTGTTGATGTGGCCTCTGCTACAGTATGTTATAGCTATATATTTGCCATTAAGGCTGCAAAATTTCTGTGAATTGAGTATGATTATTCCTGTTTACAGCTTTTGAATCTAGAGACTTTGAGGATTTTAGTGACTTATCCAAGTTCACATTTTTACTACAACACAGTTCACTTCCACAGATGTGTAATCAAAGAGGAGAGGGGGAAAGAGAAAGAAGGAAGAGGGGAGTAATAAAGGAAGGAGGCAGGAAGGAGGGAAAGAAGGAGAGAAGGAAGGAAGGAAGGAGGGAGAGAGGGAAGGGATAGAGGAAGGGATGAAGAGGTTGCATACATTTGTATGTTTGTGTGTGTGTGACTGAGTATGAGTTAGCAACTGTGTACATCCACCAGGTGCCAATTGAGTCCTCCTGTACTCTCTCTCCAGGATGGGCCAAGGTTAAGGGTTGGTGCTGTGGCTGCTTGGCATAAGTATGGAGTGTTAGAGGAGAGTAGAGGGGGCAGACTATTCTCTGCCTTCCTTCCAAAGAGATTGACTCAGCTTGGCTCACTCTTTCAAGCAAGGTTCACTGTTTTCCTCAAAGCTGCTGACTCTGTTCAGGTCTATCTTCTCCACAGGCCTGGGGATGGAAGGTTCAGGTCACTGCACACTGAACAGACCTTGTAGTTTCCCAATACTTGCTCTCTGCAGTTAATCTCTTTGTAAATCAAATTTTCTATATTAATAGTGCCATGTGTTTACTGTGGGAAGCAGATGGATGCATCAGTTGTTTGTGTGTATATCAGTGTATATCTATTGTCTAATTATTTCCCTATATTCTACAGCATCATGATATTATAAATTTTACAGTGCAATTACTTGGCTGTAGTGGAATTCACAAAATAATGACAAAAAGCACAGTTTTCTGTTAAGGTCCATTAATTAATCTGTAATATTTTTGCTGGGTATAGCCAATTGCTCACATATAAATGGAATCCTGTCTGTTAACCTTAACATTAAGCAGATTTCTAGAGGAAAATGTCTCAGTATTTGCAGCAAGGTTTCCTTTGGCCTTCAAAAGGCCAAAGCTATTATTCTAAAAGAAAGCTAGGGGAATAACAACTGTTGCATTTTCAATTCCCATATCAGCTCTGATGATAGACTAGCATTATTTACATCCACTTTTGGATAGATTCTGTTAGCACTGTCAAGATCAAAGCTGAGCAAAACTCTCCCTTCTCACCACTTCATTATCCTTACCCTTACATGCATAAAAATGAAAATTATTCCCTGTTATGGAGTAATAATCTTGCTATATTTATAAATGTAAAGTAAATTTATCAAAATAATTGGAAACATGATTCTCCATCACGGTTAATGATTGCAGAGATAGGTTAACATGAAAAAAATAAACTTTATTTTTTTTCCTCCTTTCCTCACCATTTCTTCAATTTATACACAAAGCACTTCATGATGTATATACTAACAAAATTCTAGCTCCAGGATGATTAGGTATATAATAATTTATAAATTTTATATTATATATTGCATATATTATAAACACATATGCCCTAATAGTGACTACATGATTTATTTTTTATCTCTATAAGGCTTTGAATAGAGAGGATAAAGTGTGGGAAAATAGGAATTAATGAATCGGTCCATGACCTGCTCTTTTTTCATATGATGATGTATTTTACAGCTGAAGTGATTGCATCACACCAAATTTATGATATACTATTCCAGAATTTGATAAGAATATTTTAAGCTCATTGTAGTGTAATAATAAGCTTTCTTGTAGTTTCACTGCATTGTTTTTATTAAAGTTACAAAGAAAGCAAACTATATCTTTTTTTTTCCCCTTTTGCCAGTTAGATTTAATAACTTCTCATTTTCCTGGGACATCTTCACTTATTAGATAATCAAATTCCTTTAGATCTTTCTTATTTTTCTAATATAAATTTAAATCCATTCTTCGTTTTGATTTGTTAGCTATACATATTTTTTTCTTGCCCACAAGTCACATTCCATTAAAAAAATTGTGATTCTACAAGACACATACTGATACTCTGAACTAAAAACAGTGCTCTCTTAGAATATTTTCACCTGAAAATGTAAGGATATATTGCATACAGTTCAAATAGCTTCTGGTTAAAGGTAATAATCTCACCCAAGAGTTGAAAAAATTCATAAGGACATAAAAGATTTATCAGTAATTTACTAAATCTAAAATCTGTATGACCTGAATAACCTGTGTTTTCCCCAAATCATGTAGTTTTTATCCAAACTGATGCTTCCACATATTGTAGCTATGAAGAGAGACTCTGATACATACCAATCTTGCTCTCCCTCTGCCCCTCAACATTCCAAGCTCTCTATTTTCAGGGTGTGTCACAGGATTGCACTTTCTCACTACTCCCTATTCCCATGAGCCCAAGTGACTGGTTCTAAACAAGGAGTTGGGAGTGGGAAGGAGGCGTCCTTCTTCTGGTTGAGTATTCATAGGCCTCTGTGAGACATTCCAGAGAACTCTTTTCTTCATTTGTTACCATGACTAGCTGTATTCAAGACAGTCCCTTGTATCCTTGATTCTTGAAAGAGTACAGTGAGCATATCCTCTGTTCCCCTACAATGGACATATAACTTAATGGGGAAAATATACCTTTGTAGTTTTAAGTCACTAAAATGTGGGACTGCTTGCCACAGCAGAGTAATTTATTAATCTTAATTAACACATAGGCAAAACAGAAAAAAATAGTGAAAAACATTCTTGGCAAGGACAGATCCCAATAAGCTAGGGAAAGGGGAAGATAGGTCTTTTAGAGGAGTGCTATAAGCAGGATTTAGGAAAGATATTGTCAGGACTCACAAAACTGAGAAGTTATAACTACACTGGTTTTACCTGAATTGATTAGGGAAAAGTTTAGTTGATGGTTACTACTCATCCATTGTCCAGACAGATTTTGACAGAGATTGCAGAAGAAAGTTTAATATGTCTGTGAGTCCTCTTAAAGGCATAGCTAAGACATTGTAAACCTCAATATGAAAGGGCCATTTCCTTTAAGACCAAATATCTGATCTGATTAAGTCCAACAGGTGGAGGACAATTATCAAAATGTTAAGCAGATTTTTTAAAATATATTAATTGAAATGAATTTATATTTTACATAATTGAAGTGCTTTATCTACATGATTCTAGATCAACTCAATAAACTAAACTTACATTTTAAAATTCATCCTATTAATTTCTGAAACTTTTATTATCTTACCATTTCTAGACATCTATGTCTATGGACTTTTATATGTATATACTTTCATTTTTTCTAGGTTTCCTTTTCACATCTTATATAAACAAGACTGTATGCAATTTTTTTCTGATAATAACTGAATTATTTTTATGGGTGATTGGTGTTATAAGAAGTCATTAACTATATGTCTTTAAGCTTGGAAAACAAAGTATTTTGGGGGTAAATATTTTTAAATTTTGTATTAGACAACTGTGAGTCAGTGTATACTATAAAATATTAAGCACTTGATTATGATTTTTTATGTTTTAATTCTTTTACAAAACTGAACTAATCAGCAGAATAATTTACTACTATAACATAAGAAGGAATAAAAACATAATATCAAAGCATATACCTTTATTAATAAGATTATTTCAAACTTGATTCCTAAAAACATGAATAAATAGCTAATAAAGTGTTGGTTTATATTATTTCCACAAAAATGAAGATGGGCTCTATAGGTCAAATCCAACCCTTTTCTTCTTAATCACATATTAATTTGCATGTAAAGAGACCTTTCAGTTCAGTCGCTCAGTCCTGTCTGACTCTTTGAGACTGCAAGAATTGCAGCACACCAGACCTCCCTGTCCATCACCAACTTCCGGAGTTCACTCAAACTCATGTCCATTGAGTCAGTGATGCCATCCAGCCATCTCATCCTCTGT
>NW_011494784.1:1080039-1126737 GCF_000754665.1 Bison bison bison
ATCCTCTGTTGTCCCCTTCTCCTCCTGCCCCCCAATCCCTCCCAGCATCAGAGTCTTTTCCAATGAGTCAACTCTTCGCATGAGGCGGCCAAAGTACTGGAGTTTCAGCTTTAGCATCAGTCCTTCCAAAGAACACCCAGGACTGAACTCCTTTAGAACGGATTAGTTGGATCTCCTTGCAGTCCAAGGGACTCTCAAGAGTCTTCTCCAACACCACAGTTCAAAAGCATCAATTCTTTGGCACTCAGCTTTCTTCACTCTCAAATCCATACATGACTACTGGAAAAACCATAGCCTTGACTAGACGGACCTCTGTTGGCAAAGTAAGGCTGCTTTTGAATATGCTATCTAGGTTGGTCATAACTTTCCTTCCAAGGAGTAAGCATCTTTTAATTTCATGGCTGCAGTCACCATCTACAGTGATTTTGGAGCCCCTCAAAATACAGTCTGCCACTGTTTCCACTGTTTCCCCATCTATTTGCCATAAAGTGATGGGACCAGATGCCATGATCTTCGTTTTCTGAATGTTGAGCTTTAAGCCCACTTTTTCACTCTCCTCTTTCACTTTCATCAAGAGGCTTTTTAGTTCCTCTTCACTTTCTGCCAGAAGGGTGGTGTCATCTGCATATCTGAGGTGATTGATATTTCTCCCGGCAATCTTGATTCCAGCTTGTGCTTCTTCCAGCCCAGCATTTCTCATGATGTACTCTGCATAGAAGTTAAATAAGCAGGGTGACAATATACAGCCTTGACATACTCCTTTTCCTATTTGGAACCAGTCTGTTGTTCCATGTTCAGTTCTAACTGTTGCTTCCTGACCTGCATATAGGTTTCTCAAGAGGCAGGTCAGATGGTCTGGTAATCCCATCTCTTTCAGAATTTTCCACAGTTTATTGTGATCCACACAGTCAAAGGCTTGGGCGTAGTCAATAAAGCAGAAATAGATGTTTTTCTGGAACTTTCTTGCTTTTTCCATGATCCAGCGAATGCTGGAAATTTGATCTCTGGTTCCTCTGCCTTTTCTAAAACCAACTTGAACATCTGGAAGTTCATGGTTCACGTATTGCTGAAGCCTGGCTTGGAGAATTTTGAGCATTACTTTACTAGCATGTGAGATGAGTGCAATTGTGCAGTAGTTTGAGCATTCTTTGACATTGCCTTTCTTTGGGATTGGAATGAAAACTGACCTTTTCCAGTGCTATGGCCACTGCTGAGTTGCTGGCATATTGAGTGCAGCACTTTCATAGCATCATCTTTCAGGATTTGAAAGAGCTCCACTGGAATTCCATCACCTCCACTAGCTTTGTTCATAGTGATTATTTCTAAGGCCCACTTGACTTCACATTTCAGGATGTCTGACTCCAGGTGAGTGATCACAGCATCGTGATTATCTGGGTCATGAAGCTCTTTTTTGTACAGTTCTTCTGTGTATTCTTGCCACCTCTTCTTAATATCTTCTGCTTTTGTTAGGTCCATACCATTTCTGTCCTTTATCGAGCCCATCTTTGCATGAAATGTTTCCTGGGCATCTCTAATTTTCTTAAAAAGATCTTTAGTGTTTCCCATTCTGTTGTTTTCCTCTATTTCTTTGCAAGGAGACCTTTAGAGAAGTACTATACAGGGCCCAGTAAGGAAATGGAATGTTTTCTAATCCTTTATGTCATTTTGCATTGGCTGAAAGGAAACCTATAGTTTGAGCAATCTGACCTGCATATGGGTACTGTGATAAGGAAAGCCCCGTTAGGCTTACCAAACATCCTACTTCCAGTCCTACTTAGCATGAAATATTCTGTATCATATAGGAACCCTAAATAAAACACCAGTAGATTTATTTAGCATGAAATCTTCTGTTTTTTTCCTTATCATACACATATCATTTGTAATTTGTTGAATATAAGAAGGTAGCTAAGGGGACTTCCCTGGTGGTCCACTGGTCCCAATGCAGGAAAGCTGGGTTTAATCCTTGATCAGGGAACTAGATCCCACATGCTGCAACTAAGAACTCTCATGCCACAATTAAGGATCCTGCACACTACAGCTAAAAAATTCAAATGTCACAAGAGTGACCTGGCATAGCCAAATACATAATAAATGAATAAATATTTTTAAAAGGAAGGTAGATATGGGCATGGTATTTAAAAGTATGAGAATCTTTTTTTCGTATTACATTATAGTGATATTAATATAATATTCAAGATTTGAAAAAATACACGTATATGTAATCCAACAACTTAAATCTATGATTCTATTATTTTTTAGTCTAGATGTCACTTTTGTTGGATTTCATATGTTAGGGTATGAGATGAAAGGGAAAGTATACAAGGTCTTTTTCAATACCTCCTATATGCTGTCAATGAAAAAAGTAAGACAAAATCTACATGAGGTGGAGAGTTTTGCACATTTATATATAGCAAGGTAAAATAATAATGTGAAAGGTTCTAAGAAAATGAGAAAATAATTTTAAAAACAATTAATGAAGGATCAACTTTTGGAATGGTGTACGGAGTACCTTAGTCATAGTTCTCCCACAAAAAGCAATGAAAATACTGGCAAAAACCCTAAAATAATTTCAGAACTCTGGAAAATACCCAACACTGAAACAGAACAAATAGGATATAGTCTATTAAAAAGAAACTGTTGACCTTAGTAGCACAGCAGTATCTGTGATGCTTTAACTTCCTCTATCTCTAGCATAGTGACACAGCAATAACAAAAAATAAAAATAAAAAATTTCTTTCAGCCAACAGAAAGGACTGAATCATTCTGTAATTCTGTTAAATGCACCATCCCCAGAAGCATAGTCAATATTGTGCCCAAATTTGAATCTCTCTGGAAAATATCCCTTCTGGGGTGTTATGGCTATTTTATTTAACTCAGAGTTCAGAAAAGGAAGAGGGTAAGGAAATATCCTATCTCAAGGATATTACCAACACAATAAAATTTTGCGGGCAATATCACTGCTGTCTAAGATTGTGATTTCAGGCAAACAAACAAAATCTTTCCAGGAATTTAAAACTAAGCACTGCTGAATAAGATGACCACAAGGAACTTTGAAAAATTTTCACATATTCCTAGGAATTTAAAGCAGTGTACATTCATAAGTCTATGTGTATGCTCAGGAAACACTTGGAAAGATAGAAAGCCCCACACATCTATAGCATATGTTGAGGTGTTGAGGCCCTGTGTAAGCAGGAAGTGAAAGTTAAAGTGTATTGTAAACTTCCTGAAGCTTAAAGCATACTTTCCTGCACATCTTTTTTTTTTTTTTTTTTTGACAGAAAGTGAAAGAAATAAAGGTAGGGTATTTTAGAAAACCTTCTGATTAATCACTGATTCTGTGAATCGAGTTTGGAATATATTTAGTCAAATCGTACTGACCTTGGGTTGATTCTAGGAAGTTAGCTTAAAATTAAAACAACTACTTAAAAATCCTATTAATAGTAGAACTCAGTGACTGCACAAGATTTGAATAAATAATTACCAAAAACTTCTCAAATTTGATAAGAGATGTGAATCTACATTTAAATTTCATGACTCCAAGAAGAATAAACCTAAAGAGCTTAATATCTAGATGCATCATAGTTAAACTGACAAAATTCAAAGGCAAACAAAAACTTAGGAAAGCAGCAAGAATATATCTTATTATATACAAGAAAAGACATGGATGCCAGAAGATAATAGGATAATACTTCAAAGTACAGAAATTAGAAGACTGTCAACCAAGAATTTGATATCCAGCAAAACTATCCTTCAAAAAAATGAAGGGATAAAGACATTTCTAGAAGAGCAAAAACTTAAGAGAATTTGTTGCTAATAGGTTGAAATGTAAGGAAACTACATAGTAAATAAAATTTGCAGAAAGAAATAATGAACATTCATAAAAGGTACTACCTAGGTAAACATAAAAAAATACAAACTGTAACTTGTTGGTAATTTTTGTATTCTACCTGATTAAAAAGTGACTACATAAAACAATAATTATAACACTGTTATGAACGACTTATAATATACAAGATATAATTTTCATCACAATAATAATACAAAGAAGGGGAGAGGGAAGAGAAGTATATTGGGTCAAAGTTTTGTACACAATTGAAATTAAGTTAGTATTGATCTGAACTGGACTATTGCAAACTCAGATACTAATTATAACATATACATCAGCCTCTGAAGAAATAAATTTAAAAATCATATCACACACACACACACATACACGGAAATTTAAATGATAAATGAAGAAGTATCTAATACCAAATTTATAATAATCAAGGAACAGATGAACAAAAACCACATAGAACATATAGAAAACAAATAGCATGATGCCTGACATAAGTATTACCATTTCAGTAATTACACAGAGTGTAAATGAATTAAACAATGCAAACAAAAGACAGAGATTGGCAAAATGAGGGGGAAAAAAGTCAAAACATGATCCAACTACACAAGAGATTCACTGGATGAAAAGACACATTGCTTGAAAGTGAAAAAAAGAAATGAAAGAATATATAATATTCAAGTAGTAACTGCTGCTCTTTAATGTTTGTATCCCCCCCCATCTAAATTCCCTGGTGGCTCAGATGGTAAAGCATCTGCCTACAATGTGGGAAACCCAGGTTTGATCCCTGTGTTGGGAAGACACTCTGAAGAAGGAAATGGCAACCCACTCCAATACTCTCACCTGGAAGATCCTGTGGACGGAGGAGCGTGGTAGGTAAAAAAGAGTCGGACACTGAATGACTTCACTTTCACCTAAATTCATATTTTAAAATCTTAACTTCAAAGGTATTAGTAGGTAAGGCATCTGAGAGGTGTTTTAAGTCATGCAAGTGGAACCTTCACGAATGGGATCAGCACCTTAAATAAGAGGCTCCAAAGAGATCCTTGGCCCCTTCTTCCATGTGAGGATGCAAAAAGAAGTCTGCAACTTGCAAGAGAGCCCTCACTTGACTATGCTGAAACCCTGATCTCAGACTTCTAGCCTCCAAATTGTGAGAAATAAATTTTCTGTTGCTTATAAGTAGCTGGATCTGTTATAGCAGTATGAATAACACAATACCCAAAAGATAGCTGGGATGGATAGATCAATTCAGGCAAAACACATTTTAAAACGAAAAAGATTTTTGCAGATAGAAACTCTTCTAAGGGCAAAAGAAATAAAACAACTGTGTGTCTACCTAGAAACAACTCTCCAAATTACATTAAGCTGAAACAGATAGAATTGAGAGAGAAATAGACAATAATAATTGGAGATATCAAAACTACACTTTCTATACAAAAATAAAATTAGCAAAAGATCAGGAAGTATAAAAGACTTAAAAAGCATAATAACTAAACCTATTAGAATTTACAGAAATTCTTATTCAACAATAGGAGAATATACATTCTTTACAAGTGTACATGGAATATTATCTAGCATAAAGATTTAATGCTCTGCCACAAAACAAACCTCAATAAATTTAATTGTTTGAAATCATAAAAATCTATTTTTATTTTTTAAAAGATATGTTTTATGACCATATGGAAGTTAAATAGAAATCAACAGTTATAAAATTTGTATAAAATTATGATAATTCACAAATATGTGGATATGAAACCATACACTATCAAATAAGCAATCAGTCATGAAAGAAATATCAAGGGAAATAGAAAATATTTTTAGAAGAATGAGAACAAAAACACAAATTTACCAAAACTGATGAAACACAATTAGAGGAGTGATTTAGATGGAAATTTATAGCTTTTACCACTTACAAGTTTTTTGAAGAAAAGCTTCATATCTGGCCTCTGATTTAATAAGCTAGAATAGTAAGAGCAAATTGAGTGAAAAAACAAATAGAAAGCAGTAAATAATAAAGGTTAGAGCAGAAATCAGTTAAATGAAGAATAGAAAACAATAGAGAAAATCAACAAATCTAAAAATTGCTTATTTAAAAAATAAAAGTGACAAAACCTTCAGCTAGACTGCTCAAGAAGAGAAGGAAGCAGATGCAAATTATTCAAATAAAAAATGAGAACAGGGGCATCATGAAAAGCTTATAGAAATTAAAAAAAAAAATTGTAAGAAGTACTATGCATAAATGTAAGCAATGAGTTAGATAACTCAGATAAAAAATTTTCTAGAAAGACACCTGACAGACCTATAATAAATAGAGATTAAATTAATAATTCAAATATTTCCTAAGAGAAAAATTCAGGACCAATAGCTTTACCAGTGAATTCTAGCAAACATTTAAAGGAGAACTAAGCTCTTTAAAATTTCTCAAATCATTATATGAGGTCCATATGACCTGACATCCAAACCAGACAAAGACATCACACTAAAAAAAAAAAAAAGAAAAAGAAAGAAGGAAAATCATACATCAATAACAAGGTGAGCAATTTTTTAGGACAGTAGCTAAACATACAAAAATCAATGTATTTTTCTATGCTAGCAATAGACAATCCAAAAACAAAATTAAGAACAGAATTCCATGTAAAATAGCATTAAAAAAATGTTTCATCAAAGAAGTGCAAGACTAACACACTGAAAATTACAAACCACGGTTGAGAGAATTTTTTTTAACAATTAAAATAAATGAAAGCTATCCTATGCTCATGGGTCAGAAAACATTGCTTAAGGTGATAATATTTCAAAGGATCGTCAGATTCAACTAAAAACCTTTTAACATCCCAGCTGGTTTATTTTTGGTGGAAATAGACAACTTGACTCAAAAATTCATATGGGAATTGAAGGGACCAGAAAAGCCAAAAACAATCTTTAAAAAGAGCAAAATTGGAGAACTCAGACTTCTTTATTCTAAACTAAATACAAAATTACAGTAATCAAGATAGCATGGTACTGACATAAGGACAGACATAGACCAATGGAATAAAATTGAAAGTCCAGAAATAATCATAAATTGATTTTCAACAAGGTGTCAAGACTATCAAATAGGGAAAGAAGAGATTTTTAAAACACTTGTGGGTCAATTATATATCTTCAAGAAAAAGAATGAACTTTATACTCACCTCACATAGTATAAAGAAAATTAACTCAGATTGGATTATAAACTAAATTTATCACTAAAATTATAAAATTCTTGGAAGAAAGCATACATGTAAATCATTATGAACTTGGGACAGGTAATGGTATCTTTAGGACACAAAAACACAAATGACAAGAAAAAAATAGATGAGTTCTTCAAAATTAAAAACTTTCATGTTTTAAATGACAACATAAAGAAAGCAAAAATACAAACAATAGAATGGGGAAAAAATCTAACAAGGGACTTGCAACCAAAATGTATAATTATTGTAAATTACAAGTCAATAATAAAATCAAAACTACCCTAATTTTAAAATGGGCTAAAGCTTCAACTGGCATTTCGCCAAATAATGTATTCAGATGGCCTATTAGCACATGAAAAGTTGTTTAACAGCATTCAGTTCAGTTCAGTTCAGTCCCTCAGTCGACCCCATGAATCGCAGCAGGCCAGGCCTCCCTATCCATCACCAACTCCCGGAGTTCACTCAGACTCACATCCATCGAGTCCATGATGCCATCCAGCCATCTCATCCTCTGTCGTCCCCTTCTCCTCCTGCCCACAATCCCTCCCAGCATCAGAGTCTTTTCCAATGAGTCAACTCTTGGCATGAGGTGGCCAAAGTACAGCATCATTCCTTCCAGAGAAATCCCAGGGCTGATCTCCTTCAGAATGGATTGGTTGGATTCTTTAGCACTCAGCTTTCTTCACAGTCCAACTCTCACATCCATACATGACCACTGGAAAAACCATAGCCTTGACTAGACGGACCTTTGTTGGCAAAATAATGTCTAACAGCATTAGTTAGCAGGGAAATGGAAATTGAAATCATGATGAAATACTGCTTCACCTTGACTAAAATGGTTCTAGTAAAAAAAACAGAAAGTAACAAACATTGTGGAGAAATTATTATTTTTTTGGGGGGGGGATTCCCATCTCTTTTTATTTTTTTATTTTTATTATTTTTTTTAAATTTTATTTTATTTTTAAACTTTACATAATTGTATTAGTTTTGCCAAATATCAAAATGAATCCACCACAGGTATACATGTGTTCCCCATCCTGAACCCTCCTCCCTCCTCCCTCCCCATACCATCCCTCTGGGTCGTCCCAGTGCACCAGCCCCAAGCATCCAGTATCGTGTATCGAACCTGGACTGGCAACTCGTTTCTTACATGATATTTTACATGTTTCAATGTCATTCTCCCAAATCTTCCCACCCTCTCCCTCTCCCACAGAGTCCATAAGACTGTTCTATACATCAGTGTCTCTTTTGCTGTCTCGTACACAGGGTTATTGTTTCCATCTTTCTAAATTCTATATATATGCGTTAGTATACTGTATTTATGTTTTTCCTTCTGGCTTACTTCACTCTGTATAATAGGCTCCAGTTTCATCCACCTCATTAGAACTGATTCAAATGTATTCTTTTTAATGGCTGAGTAATACTCCATTGTGTATATCTAGTAAAAAAAACAGAAAGTAACAAACATTGTGGAGAAATTAGAACTACCACAGCACTGCTGGTGGGAATGTAAAATGATGTGATGCCTTGAAAAACATTTCTTCAAAATGTTAAATATAGAGGTATCATGTGACCCCAGTTCTAGTCCTAAGTATGTGTGTATGCTAAGTCACTTCAGTTGTGTCCAAATCTTTGCAACCCTATGGACTGTAGCCCACCAGGCTCCTCTGTCCATTGAATTCTCCCAGCAAGAATACTGGATTGGGTTGAGGTGCCTTCCTCCAGGGGATCTTCCTGACCCAAGGATTGAACCTGAGTCTCTTGTGTCTCCTGCATTGGCAGTTGGGTTCTTTACCACTAGCACCACCTGGGAAGCCTCAGTCCTAAGTATATGACCAAGCAAAATAAAAACATTATTCCACACAAAACTTGCACATGGTAGTTCATCGAATTATTTATAATAGCTAAGAAGTAACAGAAACAAAAGAAATGTGCATCAACTAACAAATGTCTAAACGTTAAATGGTGCATCCACACAATGGAATATTTCACATAACTGACGTGTACTGCAACAAAGGTGAATCTTGAGAGCACTGTGTTAAGTGAAACAAACTAGCAATAAAATACTGCATATTTTATGATTCCATTTAAATGAAATATCTAGTATAGGCAAATCTGTAAAGACAGAAAGTAAACTAGTAGTTGGCCAGGACTAGGGTATTGGGCAATGGCACCCCACTCCAGTACTCTTGCCTGGAAAATCCCATGGACGGAGGAGCCTGGTGGGCTGCAGTCTATGGGATCGCTAAGAGTCGGGCACGACTGAACGACTTCACTTTCACTTTTCACTTTCATGCATTGGAGAAGGAAATGGCAACCCACTCCATTATTCTTGCCTGGAGAGTCCCAGGGACGGTGGAGCCTGGTAGGCTGCCGTCTATGGGGTCGCACAGAGTCGGACACGACTGAAGCGACTTAGCAGCAGCAGCAGCAGGGTATTGGAAGGAAGTGGGTAGTGACTGCTAAAAGATACAAGGTTTCTTTCTGGAATAATGAAGATGTTCAAAACTTAGATGTAGTGATTGTTGTCTAAAACTATGACTACACTAAACCTATGGAACAATACCCTTTGAATGGTGCATTTTGTGATATATGAATTGCATTTCAATTAAGGGATAAAAAATTCATGGACAGATATTTAACCCTCCATATTGTGTTTGAAACAGTGTACTTAATCTTGACTAAATATAATAAAAATATAACAACAACAATAATAAAATAGCTGCCCTTTACTGATTGCTTGTTACAATGACTATGTGACTATCAGACAGTGATTTTGGTATATTAAGTCTGACTTTTAAGACAACCTTGCAGGATGGATAATATTAATCAACATATTAGAGATGAGCAAATAGAATGTCATATAGATTAAGTCAGGAGGTCACAGCTTATTACGTAAATAAATGGTAGAGCCAAGATATAAAATCAGTATAAGACCCAAGTTCCATCTGGCCTTGAAAAATATCTAGAGCAACATTTCATAAAGTGCATTTGCAGTATTGTTGTTGTTCAGTCACTAAGTTGTATCTGACTTTTTGCAACCCCATTGACTGCAGCACAGAGTGCCAAAAAGCATTCAAGATTTTGTATTTTAAAAGGATTACATGGTTAAGACTGAAACACATAATCAAAAAACAAAAGTAGCATTTTGTATTGAGAGTCTATAATAAAGAGATTAAGCTAATTCATTCTCTATAGATGAGCAAATGAGCCCATATTAAGACAAACCATTTTCTTAGCATTCTTAATCTATGGCAGCACAAAACTGCCTCTCAAATAGATGGTTTATTCCATTGTATCAGATTTATACCAAAGACAAGGGCTTAGTTAGATTTGTAAACTATTACGTTTGCAGACAATTAGCAACTTGATCACCACTCTCTTCAAAATGAGTTATTTCACCTCTTACCACATGTTAATACATTATCATATGCTGGCTTAACCAATGTCAAGCAGAAATGATAAACTTTTTCCTGAATACCTTGTCAGGCGTTCAAGAATATAGGCAATCTCTGATGCTGCTGCTAAGTCGCTTCAGTCGTGTCTGACTCTGTGTGACCCCATTGACGGCAGCCCACTAGGCTCCTCTGTCCCTGGGATTCTCCAGGCAAGAACACTGGAGTGGGTTGCCATTTCCTTCTCCGATGAATGAAAGTGAAAAGTGAAAGTGAAGTCACCCATTCGTGTCCGACTCTTAGCGACCCCATGTACTACAGCCCACCAGGCCCTCGGTCCATGGGATTTTCCAGGCAAGAGTACTGGAGTGGGGTGCCATTGCCTTCTCCACGGCAAGAGTACTATTGGGTCCAATTCCTTTCAATTTATTACAGGAGAATTAATTCTATTGTTCATAATTCCTTTACCAAATCTAGCAATCTCTAGGATTCTGATTTCATCAGTTAAGGAGGAATTTTCATAACAAAGGCTGGAAAAAGCCTGGACTTGAGATCCTCTCTTGTTTACATAAAAATTGAGGCTGTATATTTCACATGCACTCATATGCCCCATGAAATGTGCTAAGCATTGTCACTTTTTTTTTCCAAAATAAATGAATAAAACATTTAAAACTTTAACTGTAAACCCAATAAAATACCTACCATTCCTTATTCTACTATTCCTTACTCACCACAGCTATATTTATCATTGAAGCCCAGTCTGGCCAGTAATCATATACTTAATAACCATGCATAGTTTTCCTATAGTCTGCAAAACAAAATCCAAATCAAATCCTGTAGCCTGTCATTTATGATTTTTCCCAACAGATGGCCTCAGGCTGATTCACTATTCACACATAATTTCCAGAAAGCATCCCAACTTGCTATTCTTCCAAATAAGATCCATACTTCATAATTGCTGGGTCTTTGCTGATTTTCTTCCTATGCTCAAAATTCTTTCTTTTCTCTGCTGCTTAGCAAAAGTCTATTCATTTTTCATCTCAAAGGTAACTTCCATGAGAAATTTGTTCTCAGTTCCCAAATCAGAAATAAGTTGCACTTTTTCTGAATTCTTTGGAAAAATTTTTATAAAACTTATCTGATATATTTACAAACATCATCTTATTTATACTTTGCTAAAATCCAAGAGGAAATAATTTACATCCAAGCCTTCAGTATGCTGCTACTGAAGAAACTGATGGTTACAAAATAGACGCAGGTTAAGCATATACTAAAGACCAGAAATTGGGTTCAAAATAATTTAGCTATATCCAAAGTGTGAGCTTTGTGTTAATGATAGTAGGTGACTTTTTTTTCTGTCATGCCAACTGTATTTTAGGAACTGTACTCTTTACTTTAAAAACAGTTCTTTCTTTCTTGAAGCTCTTTACTTTCTGGCTCTGGGACCTAATTTTCCTCCCATATCATGTATATTCTTTTTCAGTTTCTTTTTCAAAAGATATATATATATATATATATTTTACCTCATCTCAGTCCCTAATTCTTGTAATGTCTCAACCTTGGACTCTTTTATCTTCTTTATTTATACTCATTCTGATAGTTTTAAATACTATCTATGTACTTGTGACTCCACGATTTACATATCTAACTCCAATCTCTCTGCTGAGCTATGGACTAAAATATTCGACCACCTGCTCAGAACCTCCATTTGGATGTCTAATTTAAAATTAAAATATTCAAAGGAGATCCTCTCTTTGCCTCTCTTATCAAAGTACATTCCTATACCTTCTTTCTCCCCATATCACTAAATAACATACAATTTATCCAATACTTTAGATGGAAAACTTTGATTCCTCTTTCACATTTACCATCAGTAAGTTCTGTTTGTGACCATCACACTGCATCATCATTTCTTACCATTCATTTTCTTACTGTTTTTATCAAAGCCACAAACATAGCTTACCTAGAACTCATCAAGATTTTGTAATGAGGTCGTCTTCTTTCAATCCTGTGTCAGTACTGAAAAGCTTCCATCTTCCACTCACCACCATTCTCTAACTCTCTAACTTGATCTGAACAGACTGAATCATCAGGCTCCTTGTACTCTAGGTTGCATTTGGTTTTGGCCAGTGGTGAATGGGTGAGTGAGGCATCAGCAAGAATGAGAAATAAGATGCAGATTGACCTCAGGTTGACTTGAATTTAAGGTCTCAGTTTGTATCAGACACTCCTCTTCACACAGCTCTTTCTTTCTCCATTTCACTAACTGTCCATTCTTCTGTGCTTTTGGGCTCAGTAGTGGTAAAACCTCCCAAGTATTGGTCTTATTTTATTGCACTGCTGCTGCTGCCAAGTCGCTTCAGTCGTGTCCAACTCTGTGCAACCCCATAGACGGCAGCCCACCAGGCTCCCCCGTCCCTGGGATTCTCCAGGCAAGAACACTGGAGCGGGTTGCCATTTCCTTCTCCAATGCATGCAAGTGAAAAGTGAAAGGGAAGTCACTCAGTCGTGTCCAACTCTTTGCGACCCCATGGACTGCAGCCCACCAGGCTCCTCTGTCCGTGGGATTTTCCAGGCAAGAGTACTGGAGTGGGGTGCCATCGCCTTCTCGTATGGTTTGCTAATTTGTTGCTTTTTAATAAACAGTCTTTTTATTAAGCTCTCCATACAGTAGCCAAATTGAGGGTGACATTTTGGTCTAGTTAGAATTCCAGGTGACACACACTACCTATAGCTTGTGCTATATATATCAACTATAATTATCTTAGAGTGAAATCACAAAATTGTTTCTTATTAAAGAACTCTCCTGTGATTTTTCTAGTACATTTAGATTAATATCCAAATTTCTAATCATGACTCTCATACAAGAATAAGCTGGCTCTGGTCATGACTCCAGGTTCATCTCTCACTCTCCCTGCTTTCATTCATTTCATTCCTGCTGTGTTGACTCGCCATTTTGTTCCTCAAGCAAGAATATACCACAATAAACCTGTTTCTATCTCAGAGTCTTTGCATCTTACTAGCTCTTCCTGAAATATTCCTCATGCACAGGTGACAATTGCTTTGTTTCTTCATTTTCTTTAGGTATCATTTAGACAGGTCTCCTTAATTCCTCTTTCAAAAACAGTCCCCCATTTGTATTTAATATCTAGCTGTTTGTCTGACTTTAATTTTCTCCTAGAATTTATCTCCACCCAAAACTGTATTTTACAGTTATTTGTTTATTTGACAATTTTCCGTTTTATTCACCAGAAGTTTCACAATGCCAAGAACTTTATGTTTCGTGAAAGTGATAGTGATAGTCATTCAGTCGTGTCTAACTCTTTGAGACCCATGTACTGTAGCGGCAAGGTCCTCTGTCCATGGAATTCTCCGGGCAAGAATAATGGAGTGGGTCAATCAGTCAGTTCAGTCACTGAGTCGTGTCCAACTCTTTGCGACTCCATGGACTGCAGCACACCAGGCTTCCCTGTCCATCACCAATGCCCAAAGCCTACTCAAACTCATGTCCATCTCGTCAATAATGCCATTCAACCATCTCATTCTCTGTTATCCCCTACTCCTCCTGCCTTCAATCTTTCCCAGCATCAGGGTCTTTTCCAATGAGTCAGTTCTTCACGTCAGGTGGCCAGAGTATTGGAGTTTCAGCTTCAACATCAGTCCTTCCAATGAATATTCAGGACTGATTTACTTTAGGATGGATTGGTTAGAGCTTCTTGCAGTCCAAGGGACTCTCAAGCATCTTCTCCAACACCATAGTTCAAAAGCATCAATTCTTTGGCACTCAGCTTTTTTAGAGTCCAACTCTCACATCCATACATGACTACTGGAAAAACCATAGCTTTGACTAGATGGACCTTTGTTGGCAAAGTAATGTCTCTGCTTTTGTATATGCTGTCTAGGTTGGTCATAGCTTTTCTTCCAAGGAGCAAGCATCTTTTAATCTCATGGTCTCAGTCACCATCTGCTGTGATTTTGGAGCCCCCACCAAATAAAGTCTCTCATTGTTTCCCCATCTATTTGCCATGAAGTGGTGCAGTGGGTAGCCATTCCCTTTTCCAAGGGAATTTTCTGACCCAGGGATCAAACCTGGGTCTACTGCACTGCAGACAGATTCTTTACATTCTGAGCCACCCAAGAACTATATATTAACACACCTTTTTTATTTCCTTTAAACCCTGATACAGTGCTTGAGCATGGCAATCTCTCAGTTGATTTATGGTCATTGATGATGGAAGGTTTTTAAAGAAGAGCATTGTGGAAGCAGTATGCAGACTGGCTTTTGGAAAGATAGCTATTAATAGTTAGAAATTTATCTTAGTACTAGGTATGTAGTTCCACATAGTCTCAGATAACATAAATTGATCATTAAAAAAGTATTTTAATAAAGGGTTATTATTATTACAACCAAGTGCTATGGATTTACATATATTTACTTACAACTATTTATCTTATTTGCAGATTATCCAGGCTTTGCTTGCTACTTGTCTTTTGGAAGATCTGCTTTTTGGCTCATTAATAAATTTATCAGAGTTTGTGTAGGAAAGGAAAGTATCAGAAATTCACTGCAATCACTTTAAAATTTTCATTAGTAGCTCTGATACTAGCAAGCAACAGCATTTTAGAAATAAAAGTGATATGTAATTTATGTAATATTATGATTACTCTTGAATTCAGCTTCACAACTATTTTTCAAATCTATACTAAATATATATTTGTTTATAATTTGAGAATTTTTAAAAAATGTGGCTCTCAAACCCACTCTGTATTATTTGGCTAAGTAGTTAGAGAACACACATGAAGCAAGTAGATACCTAGTTCAAGATAAGATGCTGTGCAAGCCCACAGGATTTAGTGGATCAAATTTGCTCAGGAACTCCAAAAACACCTCATATGTTTTTCAAGAATAACTTTAATTTGGTTTAACCAACTATTTACAACCATAGCATGTGACATTTATAGCTAGAGCAATTGATATTTTGTTATGCTTTGCATAATTTTGAATTTGGTGATTTCAATACTAGTTTCTAGGTACATGTTTTTTTCCTGAAAAATAAAAAAATAGGTGCTAGTCTTCTTGTCACAATACTGTAAAACTACTTAGAACATGGTAGTTCCATGAAATGAAGATACTTTCTAAAAACAAAAACTTTAGGATAAAAAATATCATTAGAAAATTAAGGATTTTAGGAACAATGCTCTCACATTAAGAACAGACTAGGACTCCCAAAACTAAGTATCAATCTCAAAAAAAAAAAAAGAAAAAGAAAAAGAAAAAAATTATTTCTTAAAGGTACACATAGCTATTTTATGTAATTCTACATACTTATGTTCATCTTAATATAAAATATTCTCTAAAACGATTTTAAACATTTTTGTTTTCAGTTGGAAAATTACTAACAATCTAATAATTCTACCAAAGGACAGAGTTTCTCTTTTGTACAATGTCTATTATGTTGAGAGGTTGTTGCTAAGTCACGTCCAACTCTTTGTGACCCCAGGGACTGCAGTATGCCACACTTCCCTGTCCTTCATTATCTCCAGGAATTTGTTCAAACTCAAGTCCATTGAGTTGGTGATGCCATCCAAGCATCTCATCCTTGTTGCTCCCTTCTCCTCCTACCCTCAGTCTTTCCCAGCATGATGGTCTTTTCCAATCAGTCAGCTCTTCGCATCAGGTGGCCAAAGTATTGGAGCTTCAGCTTTAGCATCAGTCTTTCCAGTGAATGCTTAGGGTTAATTTCCTTTAGGACCGACTGGTTTGATCTCCTTGCTGTACAAGGGACTTTAAAAAATATCATTATTGTGAAATATTTAGTGGACAATAAATAAACTTAATTAAATTAAACTTAATATAAATAAATTAAACTTAAATAAATTCTGTAAGACTTAAGTCAAATAAACAAAGAATAAAGACAAGTTTAAATTCAATATCATCAATATCAATAAGCACAAATTAGGGAATTTTAGTTGATACAGGTTAGAATCTACACTGAAAATATTTATACAGCAAATAGAACAGTGTTTAAAAAAACCACAGGAAAGAAAATCAGAAACAATTTTTAAATATTTATTTTTTATTTTAGGAAAGTTTAGAAGTTGCATAAATATTAGCCTCCCTGTATACCTCACACTTCTCTATTGTTGAAATTAACATTATATTTGTCACAACTAATGAACCATTATTATTAACTACAGTTAATATTTCATTCAAATTGCTTTAGTTTTTGCCTCCTGTGCTTTCTCTGTTCCATGACTGCATCCAGAATATCACATTATATTTAGTTTCCTCAGGCTTCTCTAGATTATGAGTTTCTTAGACTTTCCTTTTTCATTTTTTTGACAGTTTTGAGGAGTAGTCACCAAGCGTACCATAGAGTGTCCTTCAATTTGGGCTTGTTTTATGTTTTTCTCGTGGCTCCATTGTTTATGGATTTGATAAGGAAGACACAGATGTAAACTGCCATTTTCATCACATCGTATCAAGGGTACATGCTATTAACATGACTTTATCCCGGAAGATATTAATCTTTTTCTCCTGGCAGATGTAGTATGTGTTCGTTTTTTTTTGTTTTGTGTCTTTCAAAACTTTTGAAAGTTTTCTTCTTTCTTTCCATAATGTACTCATTAGTAGAAGTTACTAAAGCTAACTCTTGAATAACATGGGGATAAGAGCTGCTGGTCCTTAGTATAGTCTGAAATCTGTCTATAACTTACAGTTGGCCCTCTGTATTTTTGGTTCTTTCATATTCGTAGTTCCTCCTTATCTGAGGTTCTGCATCCAAGAATTCAACCAACTTCAGATCATGTAGTATCATAGCATTTATTATTGAAAAAAATCCACATATATTTGGAACTGTGCAGTTCACACCCATATTGATCTGGCTCACACATGAGGAGTAAGACTTTATCATCCATCTCCTTGAGGGGACATTACCTAATTTATTTGTAATTCTTCTGCATGGGGGATTGGTCTGCTCTCATTGTATCTTTTTATTTATTCGTTTATTTATATCAGTCTAGCACATGGATGCTTATTTTATGCTTTGGGCTAAAATCCAAAGCTACCATATTTATTTTATTACTCAAATTGTTCCAGTTGAGAACCATTGAGAATTTTTTTCAGTTGGTTCCTGTGACCCTTTGACACATTCCCACTATTATTTATTTATTTTCTGAGTACTGTTTTATATTTTGGCATGACAAAACACCAAATGACTCATCTTGCATCTTCCATGCCTCCATATTCCCTTTGTTCAACTGGGAAAAGTTTTCAAAATCATCTCCTTGTAAATCCTTTTCCCCTAGAGATTAGGAATTCGTTAAGATGCTGGATGGGTTTCAGGATGACTGTTATCCCTATTGCCCAACTAGCACCACGAGGAATCATTCTCATATTCTCACTAGGAGAAATTGGTGGGTTCCTGGAGTAAAAGTATGAATAATTGTGGGGGCCCTATTTTGACTGCAAAACCCCAAGAGTTCTTCACTTTCAAGCTAGACTGCACTCAGCCTCCAGCAGTTCTTCAAGACTACCATTTAAATGTCCCCACCAGATTAAGGATTCTTGTATGTTCTTCTACAGGTAAGTGCATGTCTGGAACTCAGTCTTTCTGGATGTGACTGTTTCTCTAAATTTGGGAGTTTCAGCTTGTCTTGTGACCTTTGTTCAATGATGGGTCAAAAAATGATTGATTTTTAATTCCTTTGAGGTTTTGTTTTATTATAAGAATGGAATTAAGAATTTCAATCTAGTGAAGCTGAAACCCAAAGTCGTTAGAAATAGATACTTATAACTCATACCATGACAGATTAAGCTGACAAAATGTAAAACTCCATAAATAATGAAATTAGTAATGTTATACTAATAGTCATGCTTTGAAATATATTTTCTGAAAATTTAGGAAATTTTTATTTTCAAATATTTATCCAATATTTACAAAACTGATCATTTGCAAATATGAGACCACAAGTAAAACTTTAAACTTCAAAGCTAAAAAAAATATATGCTCTATTTATAGTTATATAAAATAAACTGCTGCTACTGCTAAGCTGCTTCAGTCGTGTCCGACTCTGTGCAACCCCATAGATGGAAGCCCACCAGGCTCCCCCGTCCCTGGGATTCTCCAGGCAAGAACACTGGAGTGGGTTGCCATTTCCTTCTCCAATGTATGAAAGTGAAAAGTGAAAGTGAAGTCACTCAGTCATGTCCGACTCTTAGTGACCCCATGGACTGCAGCCCACCAGGCTCCTCCGTCCATGGGATTTTCCAGGCAAGAATACTGGAGTGGGGTGCCATTGCCTTCTCCAATAAAATAAACTAAATAAATATAAATAAATAAATTAAAGTAAATAAATTAAAAAGTATTGTCCAATATTTTGGCTACCTAATGTGAAGTACTGACTCATTGGAAAAGACCTGATGCTGGGTAAGATTGAGGGCCAGAGGAAAAGACGGCAACAGAAGATGAGATGGTTGGATGGCATCATTGACTCAATGGACATGTGCTTGAGCAATCTCTGGGAGACAGTGAAGTACAGGGAAGCCTGGTGTGCTTGCAGTTCATGGGGTCACAAAGCGTCACCAACAACTTAGCAACTGAACCACAACAATATATATAGTAATATTATTTAATTAGATCTTAACAGTAAAAGGAGAAAATAATAAATTAGTTCAGTATAGTTATAAACAAACACTTTCATAAGACTTGAAACTATTTGTTAACTTCATCATACGTAGCACTAATTTTATTTATTTTATAATAATAACTTCCCACAAACTGTTAATATTTGTAGAGTAATAAGACACTGATGTACAGAACAGTCTTATGGACTCTGGGGGAGAGGGAGAGGGTGGGAAGATTTGGGAGAATGGCATTGAAGCATGTATAATATCATGTATGAAATGAGTCGCCAGTCCAGGTTCAAAGCACGATACTGGATGCTTGGGGCTGGTGCACTGGGATGACCCAGAGGGATGGTATGGGGAGGGAGGAGGGTTCAGGATGGGGAACACAGGTATACCTGTGGCGGATTCATTTCGATATTTGGCAAAACTAACACAATATTGTAAAGTTTAAAAATAAAATAAAATAATAAAAAAAAGAAAAATTATTCTAACAGAGTGTATCTGTTACTTTAATTTTTAAAATAAACATAATTTAAACTTTCCAATTAAAAATAATTTGTAAGTTTTTGACACAATCAAAACTTCTCATTTACAAATTTAGAATTCAATCAGAGTAGTTACCAATCACTGGATCCTGAAATATTTGCACCCAATACTAAAGACAGAGCATAGTAACACATGCACAGTTAGTACAACCACGTGTGTGTACATGCTAAATCACTTCAGTTGGGTCCAATTCTTTGCAGCCCTATGGACTGTAGCCCACCAGGCTCCTCTGTCCATGGGATTCTCCAGGCAAAAATACTGGAGTGGGTTGCCATGCCCTCTTCCAGGGGATCAAAGCTGTGTCTCTTAAGTCTCCTGCATTGGCAAGCAGGTTCTTTACCAGTAGCACCGCTAGGGAAGCCCTAATACAACTATAATTTTCCCTAACTATCTAGCAGTGTTTTAAAATGGAAACAGCTTATAATTCCTTTAAGATCATGGTCATTCCTTGCAACTCTGAACTGAGAAAATTCAAATTCCTTGTAGGAAGACTTCAACTGTTACAGAAACCACCAGGATGGGTAGCAAGGTTTCCATCCATTTTTGTTTTTCACCATTTTCCTTTCTGTTTTGTGGGAGATATATGCTTTAAAAAATAAGTATTGAATTTCATTTTGAAAAATTAATTCTTTAAAATAGATTTTTTTTTACTCCTTTATTTTTTTCACTTTCTGTGCTTTTATGGGGGAAATGGATATGTATAAATATTTTCAACTAGGCTGTTTTGGTTTTACCCAGTTTGGGGATTTTATAATTGATATTTCAATGCTGAGTTTATGCCCTGAGGCAATTTCATGAAGAGTACAATTTCTGAAAATAAACTGAATCAATAGATTATAAGTTGTAATTTTTTGTGGTAAATGTTCCTTGCAGCTTCAGGCCTCTCATCTTGAAAGATTTCGTATTAGAATATGAAGCAACAGAGTAAAGGTGAAATGAGAATTAGAAAGATTCAAAACCTATCAGTTTATAAACGAGTGAAATATGAGTTAAGAATAATACATTGATTGTGTTGAATGAGTATCTAAACATCAGCATTTGTGGCCTCAAAAATAAATCAATTATTTTAAATAAAGCCTTTCTTTTCAAAAGGAGCTGAAGGGAATAAAAAGAATCTTTCACTCATTGAGAAGGAAATGAGTCCATTGGGAACTTTGCATGGGGGCTTGATGGAGTATAAGAGACAATCAGAGCCCAAAGTGGCTTCTTAAACTTATTTAAAATATTTCCTTTTGCATTTTTTTTTTATTTTAAAGCTTTCAAGTTTTAACCATTACCATATGGGATTTAGAACGAAATTGTTAATAAATTTTTGTTCACAATAATCATAAGTAGTCTGATTTAAATTAGAGCAGAGAATGAGAGATGATGGGGTGTGCATGAATTTGCTTTTAAAGACAAATGCTTAATAGAAGGACACATTTAATATTGTATGTGAAATCAATTGTTACTGGCAAGAAACGCTAGACATTTCAAGTTCAAATGGACAATGTTAGCATTTGGATTCAGTTATCATCCATGGATTTATCTTTTTTTTAATGTTATTAGACAGTTAACAACATATCAGGGAAGATATTTCCTTAAGTGTATCATCTTTGTCCTTATAGTGAAAGATCCATCTAGTCAAAGCTATGGTTTTTCCAGTAGTCACATATGGATGTGAGAGTTGGACCATAGAGAAAGATGAACATGGAAGAACTGATGCTTTTGAACTGTGGTGTTGGAGAAGCCTCTTGAGAGTCCCTTGGACTGCAAGGAGATCAAACCAGTTAATCCTAAAAGAAATAAGTTCTGAATATTCATTGGAAAGACTGATGCTGAAGCTGAAGCTCCAATACTTTGGCCAACTGATGCAAAAAACTGACTCATTGGAAAAGACCCTGATACTGGGAAAGATTGAAGGTGGGAGGAGAATGGGACAACAGAGGATGAGATGGTTGGATGGCATCACCAATTCGAAAGACATGAGTTTGAGCAAGCTCTGGGAGTTGGTGATGGACAGGGAAGCCTGGCGTGCTGCAGTACATGGGATCGCAAAGAGTCAGACACTACTGAGCAACTGAACTGAACCATCTTTGTAAAGGAACTTCTAAAAAGCTCTGTGTAAATAATGTGATATTGTTCTCACATAATACTTAATATAATTTTTTTTTAAAGGAAAGGTAAAGGACCTTGGGCTTTTCCAGGTAGTATCTTTGGTAAAGAATCCACTTGTCCAATGCAGGAGATGTAAGAGACTAGGGTTCGACTCCTAAGTTGAGAAGATCCCCTGGAGAAGGAAATGGCAACCCATTAAAGTATTATTGCTTGGAAAATCTCATGGACAGAGGAGCCTGGGGGCCAACAGTCTAAGGGACTGCAAAGAGCCAGACATGACGGAGCACGCAGGCACCCATGCTAAAGGACCTTAACAAGCAAACACCACACACACATTTTCTTGCCCTGTACATTGAAAATACCCAGAAATTGTGAGATTTCAGAAGCAAAGAGCCCATTTAACTCACAATACAAAAGACATTTCCCTCTATAAAGAGGTCAGATGTCATGGGGAAAATGGAGGATTTCATAGATAAGACAAGGAAAGTTCAGAGTGAATGTGGAACACTTTCACAGAAAAAAAAAAAAAAAAGTCTCTTTTAAGGAAGAATGCCATGTAATAAAAACAAAGAGAATAGTGAGAACTACCTCCTTAGCTAAACAATAGATGCAGACTTGACCAACAATGAGTGTGAAAGCCATTGGGTGAATGGTTATCAGAGAAGGATTGAATCAGAAAATATGTTTTTAAAATAGGGAGGTCTGACTGTCCAAACCTTCAGTTCAGTTCAGTTCAGTCGCTCAGTCGTGTCAGACTCTTTGCGACCCCATGAATCACAGCACGCCTGGCCTCCCTGTCCATCACCAACCTGGAGTTCACCTCAGTCAAGTGGTTAAAGTTGGCACTGCCATGGAGAGATGGCCTCACTTGATATCTCTCCTAAGAGCACATCATAATCTTTGTGGGGTGAAATGGCTTTCATTAAATTTCACCTGAGTTTTATCCTAAAAGAGTGGTCAGAAGAATTTGGGCTATAGGATGATCTGCAGGACAGTTTGACTAGACCATTCAAATAAGTGTGGGACTTTCCTGATGGCTCAGTGGTTAAGAATCCACCTGCCAATGGAGGAGATGCTGAAGACTCGGGTTCAATCCCTGGGTCAGGAAGATCCGCTGGAAAAGGAAATGGCAACCCACTCCAGAATTCTTGCCTGGAGAATCCCGTGGACAGAGAAGCCTGGCAAGTTACAGTCCATGGGGTCACAAAGTGTCAGACAAAACTAAGCATGTAAATACAATGAAGAAGTGAAGGAGGTGACTTAAGACAGATAGCAGCCAAATGTACCATGTAAACCTTGCCTGGTCCTAAATTGAAACAACCGCTCCCTATAAAGGACATCTTGGGAACAACTGAGGACATTTGAGAATGATCAGTATTTGGTCAACGCCATTAAATTAGTGTTAGTTTTCTTAGGTAGTATTGATATGGTTTTGTAGGAGAATGACCTTGCTTTAAGAAGATAAGGTTTTTAAATATGAAGGGTTATAATGCCTCAGCCTACTACTGCATTTTGGCAGAGAGGTGAGGGGGAAAAAAGGGAGGAAGGGGAATGAGGATGGGAAGAGGGGAAGAAAAAAGAGGGAAAGAAAGAAAACTAAAGAGCAAGAAAGAAAGAGGGAGATAAAGTAAAGAGAAAGACCAACAGACGGGAGCAACTGTGACAAAGTTTTACGAACTGAAAAAACTGTTTAAGGAGTGTTTTATGGTGTTATTTATCAACTATTCTGTAGACCTAAACTATCTAAAAATAAAATGAAATGAATGTTTACAGAAGAAAAAATAATATGCATATAAATAGTTTCTTAGTTTCTTTAATCTTAGAACATATATATTAAAAAGCACAATACGGGCACTATGCTCCTATTATTATTTATAAATATCATTCCAAATTGTTTGTATTCCAAATTGTTAGTCTCAATGAGCCCAAACAGATAAAATATAAGAAAATATAAATATAAAAATAATAGAAATCATATTTTATGTCAGGAAAGCATAGGGGAAGGGGAGACAATTGAGAGGTTTGTAGATAAATATTTTAATTGAATCAGATAATGCATGTGCTTTCTAAGGAATCAAAGAATGTAGATTGTTAAAATTATTGTTACAATAATGAGATCTGAATCATCACTGACAACTTTATTCAGAAATTTGAGACCAGCAGAAAAAAAAATGGAATTTTAATAAAAATATCTTGAGAATCTACTGTATGCAAAACAGAAATTATGTTATAAAAGGAATGATGTGCAGCTAATGTTTCTTATATAATATTATATTTAATATGTGCTTTGGAAATAAAAAATGAATGAATACTCAATATTTTGTGCTCTACTTATTTAAAAAAAAAAGAAAAGAGTCTGAATAAGTAATTTACATTGAGTTAACCTAAAAATGATCAATAATATTTTAAAGTGGAACTAATAAAAAATTGAACATATTTGGTTCAGTATTTTCCAAAATATAAGTAACCTACAAATAGTCATAACTTTCACCAAGATATACAGGCAATGAACCAAAATAACCAAATCTGGTACTTTGTTAGAAAAGTGTATATGACACAGAAACCCACCTTAGAGTCAGTCTTTTTTTGATATTCAGAACATAGATCTCTTACTTATTATCTGTTGATCACTGCAATTTACATATATCTCTCAGTCTTAACTCCCTCTTCTATGGAAAAGAATAATACTTGTAAATTTCTAAACATAATGTGTCATATAAAAAGTACTCCATGTTATTTATATTATTGTTGCTATCCTTACTGAAAGGCAATCTTTAATCATTAGATCCAGAATATAAATAAGAAGAGTTTTAAAGGTGATATAAAGCTTGTCACAACATGAATCACTTTATATAAAAACTATTAGTAATTACTTATATATGAAGCATCAGTTTCTTATAAAAATATATATTCTTTAGTGGATAGAGGTATAAAGGCATAAACAAAACTTTCTCTAGGTTTCTTTCCATTTTTATTGCCAAGGAAGAGAAGAGACAAAAGTTGAAAAGTGAAAGTGTGGAACAAGCGTGGTCATTCTAACTACAGACAGAAAGCTTATACTGGTCTCCGGCAGAGAGTGGTTACACCTACTAACAATCACCTTTTCAAGTGGCAGGAGACAAAAACTTCCCCAGGCTCCTTATGGTCTTTAAATCCATCTCAGAATCTTGTACCAGATTACTATTATTTGCTTATGTTGCAATAGTGTATATGCAAAAAAGAAAAACAAGCTTTGGTTGTTATTTTATAACCTTTAAATTAGTTCAAAATTGTATTTTTCTTATATTTAATAATATTTAGAGAAGCTTATATCCTCTTTTATTTAGATTCTTTCTCAGTTCAATTCAGTTCAGTCGCTCAGTCGTGTCCGACTCTGCGACCCCATGAATTGCAGCACGCCAGGCCTCTCTGTCCATCACCAACTCCCGGAGTTCACTGAGACTCACGTCCATTGAGTCAGTGATGCCCTCCAGCCATCTTATCCTCTGTCGTCCCCTTTTCCTCCTGCCTCCAATCGCTCCCAGCATCAGAGTCTTTTCCAGTGAGTCAACTCTTCGCATGAGGTGGCCAAAGTACTGGAGTTTCAGCTTTAGCATCATTCCTTCCAAAGAAATCCCAGGGCTGATCTCCTTCACAATGGACTGGTTGGATCTGCTTGCAGTTCAAGGGACTCTCAAGAGTCTTCTCCAACACCACAGTTCAAAAACATCAATTCTTCAGCACTCAGCCTTCTTCACAGTCCAACTCTCACAGCCATACATGACCACAGGAAAAACCATAGCCTTGACTAGATGGACCTTTGTTGGCAAAGTAATGTCTCTGCTTTTCAATACGCTATCTAGGTTGGTCATAACTTTCCTTCCAAGGAGTAAGCGTCTTTTAATTTCATGGCTGCAGTTACCATCTGCAGTGATTTTGGAGCCCCCCAAAATACAGTCTGACACTGTTTCCCCATCTATTTCCCATGAAGTGATGGGACCGGATGCCATGATCTTCGTTTTCTGAATGTTGAACTTTAAGCCAACTTTTTCACTCTCCACTTTCACTTTCATCAAGAGGCTTTTGAGTTCCTCTTCACTTTCTGCCATAAGGGTGGTGTCATCTGCATATCTGAGGTGATTGATATTTCTCCATGCAATCTTGATTCTAGCTTGTGTTTCTTCCAGTCCAGCGTTTCTCATGATGTACTCTGCATGTAAGTTAAATAAGCAGGGTGACAATATACAGTTTTTTCCTATTTGGAAGTCTGTTGTTCCATGTCCAGTTCTAACTGTTGCTTCCTGACCTGCATATAGGTTTCTCAAGAGGCAGGTCAGGTGGTCTGGTATTACCATCTCTTTCAGAATTTTCCACAGTTTCTTGTGATCCACACAGTCAAAGGCTTTGGCATAGTCAATAAAGCAGAAATAGATTAGTACAGATAAACATAAGTTGAGCTGGACTGAAGGACGTTCTTTCATGTCCTCTAAAATCAGCAATAATTTGTTTACTATAACCATGCACCTTTTTCTTAAGTTTTCAGAATTACTACACAGAATCTGCTATTATAGTATTGTTTCCATTCATTGTAAAAATGTTATCTGATTAATACTTTACAATATCCATGATATTTTTCTCACTCCCCTCAGAATGCCAGAAAACAGGGAAGCCTGGCATGCTGCAGTCCAGGGGATCGCAAAGAGTAGGACACAACTTAGCAACTGAACAACCTCATTGGATCTAGTGGAACCAGTGACTTGATCTGTGGAGCAGTAGTGGAAAGAACAGTGAGCCAGTTTTCCGTAAGGTCAGATGATTGACTGAAAGCAACCAAGTCTAGGCCAGCCAGCAGCCACTACAGTGATAGAACATGATCTGGTCCCAAATTCTTTATACAAAGTTACCAACTGAGCCAAAAATATCTTCTTTTTTTCTTTTTTTGGCTGAAGAGAGCACTCTGTTGAAACAATCAGCATACAGCAGGGGGGAAAAAAAACAAAAAAACAGAAGGCAAAAGACATGATGAGAGGAGGAGAGTAGAGAGAAAATGAGATAGATATGGGAAAAGAGAGCCAAAAACAACCAGTCTGTTGGTCAGAACAACAGAAGCCTACTTCTGAAGAGGCAGCTACAGATATGAATGCTGGGCCATTAGTCTGCTATTGGACTACCAGAGTGACATGTGCCCTGAATGACATTCCAGTTCCTAACTAGCTGATTGTGCAGTTGTTCTAAAGGATGCTCCTGTTTCTCATGAAGCCCTCTGAAAAAAACGCTTCCTTCACTTTCTTATTTATCCCTAAGCTAGCTCCTATTATCTAGGCTGTCTAGTTATGACTACAGAGGAATAAAAGGAAAGTAAAAGTGTTCGTCACTCAGTCATATCCGACTCTTTGCGACATCATGGATTGTAGCATACCAGGTTCCTCTGTCCATGGAATTTTCCAGGCAAGAACACCAAAGTGGGTTTTCAGTCTCTTCTCCAGGGGATCTTCCCCACACAGGGACTGAACCCAGGTCTCCTGCATTGCAGGCAGATTCTTTACCATCTGAGCCACCAGAGAAGCCCCACAAAGGTGAGAAAATAGTATTATTAACATACATAAGTCAACTGAGTTAAAGTGGGGAATACCAATGTGTGCCCAAGAATTTTTAATCAATCTTCATAACCCTAAAAAAAGGTTCTATTGTGATATATTCTGGCCAGAGCCCAGAGTAGGACACTGGCTTGATTCTAGTGATGCTTTTCATCCATATACTTTGTTATCTGTAACTGACAACCAAGATTATAAAGTTTTGATTTTCCCTCAGGCTATGAAACCATATGCCATTTGTCTGAGAATTTCAGGTTAAGTTTTTAGACAGAGAAAAATAGGAGATTAGATGCTTCTACATTTAAACAGTGTTGTTGCATCAATCAGTATAGTGCAGGAAAGAAAAAGTCACTCCAGGGATTCAGAATGGGAGGAAATTTAAGATTTTTCAGATTTCACAACTATCAGAATAGCTGGGAGAATAATATTCAAGAAGGCCACTACTAATTTTCAACAAATTTGGAAGGACAAGTATTGCAAGGAAAAGGCCATCAGAGACTCCATCTACCTACCGCACCAAAAGGAGGAGGAGGATGCCTGAAGGTGCTAGAAAACCTCTCATCTGCCAACTGCCAAGACCCACATACCTACATAAAATCTCTCACCACAGAACAATGGCTTTCTCTCTCTTCAGTTTTCCTAACCTTCTGTGAGTATTGGCAGAGTCAAACTCACACTGTGCTGAAAAAGGATTCTGGGAAATATGCTTCCCAGATTTCTTCCTTCAAACCCAAGGGTGAATGTAAAAGACAGGAGATGGGAGGATATTGACTTGACAGCAGACAATCCTACAAAGCAGCTAGGGAGCTTCCAGACTTCAGAGCTTAATAAGCCTTATAGGGCTCTCAAAGGTAGATAAGATGTTCCTGAGATGACCAACTCATCAGTGGTCTTGAGCCTTTAGAAAAGCTAATTATAGGCTTAGAGAGAAAATGCTTTTTCTCTTCCTAATAGAGGAGAAAGGTAAGTGCTTGATCCCTCCCCCACCCCACTACATCCACTTGAAGAGTGCTTACTGGAGGTGCACTTAACTGCATAAGCACCTCACACCCTGGTTCAATGCTTGCCAAGCGGTCAGACCAGATAGGAAGTGCTGGGTCTGCCATTTGAACTGAAGAAAGTGAAGTTAGAGGATTTATTAATTTAAAAAATGGTATGTTTGGCCCTTTTCCTTAACCCTTGGCATATGCCTGCTTCCCACCAGAATTTGAAGGCAGAATGTTGGTTGAGCAACAGCAGAGAGGCTAGGGAAACCAGTGATAAGCTAAACATACACACAGCATTCATACGGCAAAGATGAGTGAATTTCCCAGGGGTCTGAATGGAGGTCATAGAGGTAAGCAGGCTGTGAGCCACTGTGAAAGAATTTTGCATTGAAGGTAGCCTCTAGGTGAGGGGATACCAGTGGTACAGAGTATTGGATAGATCTCTGGGAACAGAAGCTGAGCTTGTACCAATATATCAGGCAGAAAATACATTGCACATATCAGTGATGTGGGACCTGTTAGAAAACCTTCAGTTGATCATTTAAGATGCGCCACATAAAAGAGACCAGCAGTCAAATGATACACTATTTTGCCATTTTTCTCCTATTTTTTTCTCCTTAACTTCAATATATCAAAGAAAAAAGAGAAAAGCAGAAGACTGTGGAAGGAAAATAGAGTTAAATACGGCTTTTAAACCCTTCCCCGTTATGGGTCTCTTAGCCACATGTCAAACCTAAGCATAGGGAGAGGAAAAGGAGTTGAACTGAATGTGAAATTTAGAATTAAATTTGAAAATTTAATATTTAATTTAGTATTTAATATTTAAAATGCATTTAAATTAGGTGGCTCAGTGGGTAAAGAATCCGCCTGCAACACAGGAGACGCTGAAGATGAGAATTGAATCCCTGGGTCAGGAAGATCCCCTGGATGAAGGCATGGCAGCCCACTCCAGTATTCTTGCCTGGAGAATTCTATGATCAGAAGAGCCTAGAAGTAAGTAAAGGATGGGCTTATTACATAAGTAAAGAGAGAGTGAGGGACCACTGAGAGTACATATTTGAAGGCAGGAGTCAAAGAAAAATAAAAAAAAGTTTTTGTTTACACTCCACTGTGCTCTGTGTCTTCAACAAAAATGTCTATTCTTATTCTTTAAGCATTTCTCTTCCTTTTTTGTACCTTCTATATATTTTTACACATTTGAGGCAAATTTTACTTATAATAAATTTCCCATTGTAGATGAATTTTAGCAACTGTATATGATCATGTAACCTTCATCATAATTAAGTCACAAATATTTTTAACACCCTAAAATTTTTCCATGTGCCTCTCTACAGCTTAATGTCTGAACTGAGCTCATCACCTAATTTTTGATCTTTCTGTCATATTTTCTAGACGGTCATACATGTGTATTTAGAAAGAATATAGTATTTTATGTTTGACTTCACTAAGAAAATATTTTTCAGATTTATCTAAGTTGTTGAATGTAGCAGTATTTTGTACTGTTTAATTGTTGAGTATATCACTATTTGTTTATCCATTCACCAACTGAGGAACACTTGAGTTCTTTCCAGGGTTGTATTTTTAAAAATAAAGCTGGTGTGAACATTCATACACACATCTTTATGTAGACATAGGTTTGCATTTTTCTTGGGTGAGATTGTTGAGTCATGTTGCTAGTTATGTCCTTGTTTTTGCATTTATAATTAATTCTAATACCTATCCCTATTGGCTTACTCCTTCATAGTAGAAATCACTTACTTAACAAACAAATAATTATACAAAATTACCCCCCTATTTATCTTAAAGTAATAGCTTTTCCAATTAATATTTTTTCCCTTTTTTCCCCAAACTTTTGAAAAGACAACAATTACTTAACCTACAGACATAGTGGAGTGTCTCCTTACTGTTGTGATAACAGTGTCACATTTATTCTGATGAAGTCTATTAGCTAATAAAAGTAATTTATTATTCATTAAATGACCTCAGTGTTCAAAGTTATATTTTTGCTTTTAGGGAGACAATCTACATTCATGCATTTTAAAACTCTATATAATGGGAAGTTTGTAGGCATCATCAAAACTTGTGGGACTCAGGAAGGCTCTCAGAGATTAGAACTAGACATTGTGACTCTGCTATGGTACATCTGAGCTGATGTGGCACACCCAGACTGAAAAGCGGATATTCTTAACTTTCTCTGAAGAAAATGCTCACACTAGTTTTGAGAAGTCCTACATATATCAACTTAAATTTTTTTTAACAAGCCTGCAAGATATACACAATTAATTCATTTCTAAACAGGCTAAAATATGAGGCAACTGAAATGAAGGAGCTAATGCATCACACAGCTTTTCCTCTTGTCTGATTTCTACACTGAGAATGACACATGTTCAAACATGTGAAAGGAAATCCAAGTAGCACCTTTATTACTGACTATGGCTAATATGAACACATGGCTTAAGGATTGTTATTCATATGGACTTGCTAATAGTACATCCCTGACAAAGACATGTCTACCCTCAGAAAAACACAGTCCTTTCCAGGCAAGGGTGGAACTTTTACTGCTAGACTTAACAAAAGGTCTAGAAGCAGGTGAAAGCTCAGGCTCTTATTAATAAGTTCCCAAAGAGAAAGCAGCAGAAAATTGTCTAAGTTACACTCATCAGATTATTCACATCTTTTCCCCTGGAGAGGTGTAGGTAAGGAAGCTGAAAGCAGCAGAGTTAGTTTCTACTTGGAACCCCATTCCTCATTTCTTCAGCTTTATATTGGTTTTACTTCTTAAGTCTACGGCTGACCAAAAGTTTGGCTTTAGCAGGTGGGGAGGAAGTCAGCTGCTTATTAGTGCAGCCCTGTAACTATTTCATCATACTGTTGTTATAATCCCAACCACTGTTTCTGTATGTATACTCTTGGGTCCCACTATTGAATAAGTTTGATTTTGCTGCTGGATGGCTTGGAAATAGGTCAAAAGAGCACTTTTATTAAATTAACAACAAGGCCACTCTACCCTAGGCTGAACTTCTATTCCCTAATCTATTTCCCATCTCAAATTAAGTCTATCTATGCTGTTCAACACATTTTGAGAGGTCTATTTATTTACTATTTTACCAAATATGAACTGGGAGCCCATGGCAGGCACTGTTAGAGTACAAGACATTAAAAAGTAAATAAAACATCATTCCTGCCTTCTTGAAACATGTATGTTGTAGGAGAAAAACAAAACATACCTATAAAGATGTAAATGCACAATATGTTAGGCTGTGATTAGTGGGACAAAAAGAGGGAAATGGGAGAGAGGGAGAAAGTGGGAAAGTTACTGAATGATAAAGCATTCAAGGAAGATTTCTTTGATGGAGTGATATTTGCACAGAGACTTGAAGGAAGAAAGAGAGAGTACCCTGTGTTTGTCTGGGAAGGGTTCACTCATAGCACAGGAAACAGAAAGGACAAAGGCCCAGAGCTAATGTCTGGAGGGGAGTGGCAAAAAGGAGCTGAGAATGAAGAGGTGGAGAGAAGGCGAATCACATAGAGCTGTGCAGACCACCCTGAGGGCTTCTGTTACTTGGAGTGAAGCTAAAATGGGAAGCTATTAGAAAGTTTGAACATATACATGTCATAGTGAGACTTGCATGTTAAGTGAACTGTACTGACTTTGGTGTGGAGAAAAGGATGTGATGAGGTAAGTATAGGAATACTTAGAGGTATGCAAGGGATTTGAGGGCTTGGATCAAGATATTCATAGTAAGGATGATGAAAAGTGGTACAATTTCTGGGGATATTTCGAAGGCAAGTGAATAGAATATTCTAATACTCTGCTGTGGATGATGAAAAGGAGAGAACAATTAAAATTCTAACCTAAGCAGTGAAGAAAGTGGCACTTCCATTTTCTACAACAGGGCATACTGCAAGAAGAGCAGGTTGGGTAATGGAGCTGATGGGGTGTAAATCAGATGCATTTTCAGAGATGCAGTACCTAATGTACCTGTTAGATAGCCAAGTAAATATTTTTGAATAGATAATAAGAGTTCAGCAGAGAAATAATGGGACTCACTAAAGAGACGGCATTTAAAGGTGTTAGCTCAGATGAGAACATGTAAGCAACAAAGACAGAAAATAATAGGACCAATCAAGACCTCCAGGACACTTTATCATTAAGAGGCTACACTGAAAAGGGTCATTCAGCAATGGAGCAGAAACATCTCAATCCACATCTGGTTCATAGCTCATGTTGCCAGGCCCAGTGAACCAGCTGAGGCTTGAAGGAGATAACAAATAATACCGAGAGGCAGAAGAGTCAGACATATTGAAATAAAAGCATCTGAGAGAGTTGGGGAGTGTTGCTCAAGTATGTACAAATGATAAACTACCTAATATTGACCCTTAGGTAGCACAGAATCCACAGGCTTTGAAGAAAAGATTTTCTGCATTTAATTTACCATGACTTTAAGAATGGTCCAATGCACATACTGTCTGAAAGCAAATAGATCCCAAAGAAGAAAAGGTAGAAGCAATGACATTTTCCCCAAACTCACATATTAGACAATTTTTTGTCATTCCCTAATGCAGTACTCAAATCACTGGTGAAAGGGGGCAACTTCAACCACCAGAAGACATTCAACAATGTTTGGAAACATTTTTTGGTTGTCAAACTGGGTGGAGGTGCTATTGGCCTTGAACAGGCAGAGGTTGGCCTGCTGCTAAATCTCCAGTAAAGCACAGGATATCCCCCTAGCCCTCCACAACAACAAATTATCCGGCCCAAATGTCAGGAGTGCTATGGCTTAGAAACTGCCCTAATGTGAATGTTTAAGGAGTTATGTAGAGTAATTTTTCATAGTTATTTATATTTCTAACTTAGAGAAATATATTATTTTTAGATTTCATTTTTTTCCCCACTCAGCATTGTTTTTTTATACTGTGGTAAAAATATATATATATGCACATAGAGAGAGAAAGCTTCCCTAGTGGCCCAGTGGAAAAAGAATCTTCCTGCCAATGCTGGAGATGCAGAGGATGTGGGCTCCTGATCCAGGGTCAGGAAGATCCCCTGGAGGAGGAAATGGCAACTCATCTCAGTATTTGCTGGGAAAACCCCATAGGCAGAGGAGTCTGGCAGACTACAGTTCATGAAGTCGCAAAGAGTAGGATACAACTGAGCATGTCTGAAAATATACATAACATAACATTTACCACTTTAACCCCTTTTAAGCATACAATTCAGTGGCACTGAGTATGTTCACATTGCTATTGTATTATTCCATTTATATGAGGTATCCACAATAGTCAAATTCAGAGTAAACACTGTTTTGAATATATATTTATTTCACTAAATACTACAAGAGTCATTTCATGTGGCAGGGATATAGAAAGAGTTAGTTTCAACACTTCTGGAGCACTAAAACACACAGAGAGACAAAAAAAGAGGTTATCCATGTGTAAGAGCCATCTATCTAAAAGGTAACTCATATGTAAGAAGCTAAGAATCTTAGGGCTAGAGCAATAAAAGGGGAAAGAAAACAAGGAGCTTAGAGAAAAAGATTTCATGAAGCTGGTGCTCAGACTTCTCAGGTCGGGGTGCCACCTAGTCGTAGTAGTGCTGATCGCTCGGTAGTGTCCGATTCTGCGATCCCGCGGACTGTAGCCCGCCAGGTTCCTCTGCCAATAGGATTCTCCAGGCAAGAATATGGGAGTGGATTGCCGCTCCCTTCTCCAGAACATTTTCCTGATCCAGGGATCAAACCCGAGTCTTCTGCATTGCAGGCTGTTTCTTTACCGTTTGAGCTACAGGGGAGACTGGGGAGCCCACCCAGCCACTGCTAAAATCTCTAGGCGGGCTCAGGTACTGAGGATGCCATAAGAAGCTGGAGGCTGACCCAAGAAGGGTTGTTGCAGTAACTATGACACATATAGGAAAATAAAGAAACCAGGATTAGGGAACACTTTCTGTCTTCCTTTTATCTCTGCCTAATCTAGCATATTCAAAAGCAGAGACACTACTTTGCCAACAAAGGTCCGTCTCGTCAAGGCTATGGTCTTTCCTGTGGTCATGTATGGATGTGAGAGTTGGACTGTGAAGAAGGCTGAGCACCGAAGAATTGATGCTTTTGAACTGTGGTGTTGGAGAAGACTCTTGAGAGTCCCATGGACTGCAAGGAGATCCAACTAGTCCATTGGGATCCAAGAAGTCCATTGGGATTTCTTTGGAGGGAATGATGCTGAAGCTGAAACTCCAGTACTTTGGCCACCTCATGCGAAGAGCTGACTCATTGGAAAAGACTCTGATGCTGGGAGGGATTGGGGGCAGGAGGAGAAGGGGACGACAGAGGATGAGATGGCTGGATGGCATCACTGACTCGATGGACGTGAGTCTGAGTGAACCCCGGGAGCTTGTGATGGACAGGGAGGCCTGGCGTGCTGCAATTCATGGGGTCGCAAAGAGTCAGACACGACTGAGGGACTGAATCATTTCTTCTGCTCATCCTCAGTCACTTCCATCATGTCTGACTCTGTGGGACCCTATGTACTTTAGCCCTCCAGGCTCCTCTGTCCATGGAATTCTCCAGGCAAGAATACTGGAGTGGATTGCCATGCCCTTCTCCAGGGAATCTTCCTGACAGGGATCGGACCCTCATCTCCTGAGTCTCCTGCGTTGCAGGAAGATCCTTTACCCCCTGAGCCACTTGGAAAGCTCAATAATTTCTTCTAGTGTCTCCTTTTGTCAGAATTTAAGAAAGAAAGATATCTTTCAAGGAAAAACAGTTTGTAGCATCCTAGCTGTAGTATTACAGAAAAAACTGTAGAATGAATGTCAAGTTGAAGGATGAGTTATATAACAGCACAATACTTGTAAACTATTGCTATTAACTAGCACATAAAATACACCTTGCTATGCATCCACCATATTTCACTTTTGAATTTACCTATTCACTCTCTCAGATTGTCCCCAACCTGCCACCACAACTTATGATGAACATATTACTCTAAAATAGAGCTAGCTACTAGATCATAGAGGTTATGAATATTTATTTTATTCAGTAGTTCCAGATTAAACTTTGACTGTTTGAACTTCTTTAAAATCACACCACCCATCAGTAAAGTTGAATCTTTATATTGGCAATTTTAAATAGAAGTATCATGATGGCTTTATTTGATTTCTTAGCAGAATCTTTGAAAAAATTAGAACAATTATTTGACTCTACTGAAACCTAGAATCAATTGATGTTACAACTTTTCTGTGTTGAAGCTCCTCACCTCCAAATTTCTCACTTGTGCCTTTACCTAGAAAATACGTTCACCATCACGGTCACCACACTGGGTTCGCTTACACCACTGTACTTGCGTTTGTTTACCAGGTTATATCCAACAGAGTCTACTGCATCCCCATAGCCAGACAATTAACACAATGGAGAAAACACACAACCAAGCTTATTGGTCCCATTTAAAATTTTGGTCACTAACTCAAATGGACTGGCTAACAACAGACATGTAGGGAATATTCACTGAACAAAGTAAATTAAAAATTGCTAATAATATACTAAATGGTACAATCTACTCATAATTAAAGATAAAGTTAAAATTATAAGATGCTATTGTTATTAAATTGGCAAAAGAAGATAATGCTTGATGACATCTGGTGTGTGAAACAAGCATTCTCTTATCCTTTCAATTCATTCTTTTGATAACACATATTTACTAAGTTGCCTTCATATGCCAGGCATATTTCTAGGCAGTGTGAGTAGGAACCAAACTAGGTGATGTCTCTTACTCCAAAAGTTAACACTTTAGAAGAGAGAAGGAAAACAAACACATAACAACATGTCAGATATTGATAAAAAGAAACTAAATTAAGTCAAAGGATAGACAGTAATTAACAGAGCAGTATTTTCTCATTAGATGGTCAAGGCATACCTCTGTGAAACAGAAGCCTAAATGAAATAAGGGAGATAAGTTATGTAAGACTATATGGCAGAATATCCCAGACAATTAAGACAGCAAGTGCAAATGTCCTGAGGTAGTAGTATTTTTGGCCTATGACAATAGTGTGGTTATAGTAAAATGGATAATGGAATAACAGTATTTATGAGATCAGAGAAATAGCAAAGGCCAAGTCAGTAAGGGAATGATAACAAACATATTCAATTCAGATTCTTTTGGGATTTATAAGTTTGCTCTTCAGTTCAGTTCAGTCGCTCAGTCATGTCCAACTCCTTGTGACCCCATGGACTGTGGCACACAAGGCTTCCCTGTCCATCATCAACTCCCAGAGTTTACTCAAACTCATGTCCATTGAGTTGGTGATGCCATCCAAAAATCTCATCCTCTGTTGTCCCCTTCTCCTCCACCTTCAATCTTTCCCAGCATCAGGGTCTTTTCCAATAAGTCAGTTCTTTGCATTAGGTGGCCAAAGTACTGGAGTTTCAGCTTCAACATCAGTCCTTTCAATGAATATTCAAGACTGATTTCCTTTAGGATGGACTGGTTGGATCTCCTTGCAGTCCAAGGGACTCTCAAGAGTCTTCTCCAACACCACAATTCGAAAGCATCAATTCTTTGGCACTCAGTTTTCTTTATAGTCCAACTCTCACATCCATAATGACTACTGACTAGACGGACCTTTCTTGGCAAAGTAATGTCTCTGCTTTTTAATATGCTGTCTAGGTTGGTCATAGCTTTTCTTCCAAGGAGCAAGCATCTTTTAATTTCATGGCTGCAGTCACTATCTGCAGTGATTTTGGAGCCCAAAAATAAAGTATTTCACTGTTTCCATTGTTTCCCCATCTATTTGCCATGAAGTGATGGGACCACATGCCATGATCTTAGTTTTCTGAATGTGAGTTTTAAGACAACATTTTCACTCTCTTCTTTCACTTTCAGCAAGAGGCTCTTTAGCTCTTCTTCGCTTTCTGCCATAAGGAATCATGAACTTCCAGAGGTTCAAAATGGATTTAGAAAAAGCAGAGGAACCAGAGATCAAATTGCCAACATCTGTTGGGTCATTGATAAAGCAAGACAGTTCCAGAAAAAACATCAACTTCTAATTCATTGACTATGCCAAAGCCTTTTACTATGTGGATCACAACAAAATATGTGGATCACACACACACAAAAATTCTGAAGGAGATCAGCCCTGGGATTTCTTTGGAAGGAATGATGGTAAAGCTGAAACTCCAGTACTTTGGCCACCTCATGCGAAGAGTTGACTCATTGGAAAAGACTCATATGCTGGGAGGGATTGGGGGCAGGAGGAAAAGGGGATGACAGAGGATGAGATGGCTGGATGGCATCACTGACTCGATGGACGTGAATCTAGGTGAACTCCGGGAGTTGGTGATGGACAGGGAGGCCTGGCGTGCTGCGATTCATGGGCTCGCAAAGAGTCGGACACAACTGAGCGACTGAACTGAACTGAACTCACAACAAACTGTGGAAAATTCTTCAAGAGATGGGAATGCCAGACCACTTGACCTGTGTCTTGAGAAATCTGTATGCAGGTCAGGAAACAGCAGTTAGAACTGGACATGGAACAACAGACTGGTTCCAAACTGGAAAAGGAGTACGTGAAAACTGTATATTGTCACCCTGCTTATTTAACTTCTGTGCAGAGTACATCATGAGAAACGCCAGGTTGGATGAAGCACAAGCTGGAATCAAGATTGCCAGGAGAAATATCAATAACCTCAATTATGCAGATGACACCACCCTTATGGCTGAAAGTGAAGAAAAACTAAAGAGTTTGCTCTTAGAAGGAGTATACACTGGTAGAAACTACTCAAAGTATCATTTGGTAATATTTATCAAAATTAAAAGGACACAGAATCTGAATCAGCAATTCCAATTATAATTCTTCACACTCAGAAATAGCCCCACAAGTGTGGAAGATTTCTGTACAAATATTTCTATTTCAATAATGTGGGGAATGAGAATGGAAATAAACTAAATGTTTATTTGTAGGTGGGTGACCATACAATTTATCATCTGAACTGGGACAATTCTAAGAATGCATGAAAGAGCTGTTTACAATTATGCAAGGATATCACACATAAACCAAAACTGTCCATGGAACATAGAAGTGTTCACTATCATGTAACTATCAACAATTTATCTATCTTCGTAGAGACTGCTCATATAAAACTTTGAAAAAGAGATATACAGAGACATAAAGAGACATAGATACACATACAAATAGGTTTATGCAAGAAAACATTTCCAAAAAGATTAAAAAAAAATTTAGTGAGCTCTGGGAAATGGGATATGGGGAGGAGGAAGAAGAGTTTTAATTTTTAAAACATTATTTTGAATTTTTGGAATTTTTGTCCATAAACAGAATAAAAAGCTAACAGATCATATTATTTGAATGTTCTGCTCTGCATTAAGAAGAACCCATTGAATGGCTCATGAAATTTTTTTTTCCCTTCTGTCATCTTTCTATAGCTACTGATTTCCTTTCCTCTCTGCCAAAAGCATGTTTTAATTTCAATTCCAATCATCTCAGGTCAATTAAAGAACACCTTAACAATATTGTAGAAGATGTTTTAAACAATATCTACTTAAGTGACCTGAATTATCCACATTTTCCATTTTGTTAATACAAATGGATCTTACTTTTAGCAGACAAGTGAGCAAGTTTCTAACCCACTTGCTCAATTCTGTTCCTGTGAATTGGGCTGAATGCTTCCTAAAGCTTCAGTTGAATTTGTAATCGACTTAAATTAGTGGCATTTGTCTTAGTAATTACATAATTTTATTAAATAATACTTCAAAAGCTGATGATCATGTGTGTGTGTATCAGTGATACATGCTTTGAGAAATAAGGTAGAAATGAGAACAACAACAACACAAAACCCCAATATATCAAAATGGGTAAGGACAAGAACTGTGATGAAACTTGTGGGAGAGTATAGAGAATTGTTAATTTTCCAGTCAGACTGCTTCAGGATATTTAAATTTCCTTACTTAAAAAAAATCAAAATTGGAAATGATAAACACTGACTTTATAAGCATAGTTTAGGTGAGAAAAAGAAAGATTCAGAATAAAAAGCCTTGGCCCTACTTCAAAAGCTCTATTTTTAAATTAAAATATGGAGTTTGAAGTGGCTATAAGCTTATGATTGTCCTTTTTAGCTGACTGTTCCAATTAACAGTCTCAATCCAAGTTTCACCAATTGTTTTTTTCTCTTTAATCCTCCAACTCAAATATTTCCTTTTCCATGAAAAATTTCCTGAACTTTCATAATTGCCTCTAATGAATCACTTATCTGCAGATGGTTTAGAACAATAGACAAGAACAATAAACTGTTTCTAGCCCCAGCCTCTCTATTAAACTTCATAATTTCACTTCTGCATGCTATATCATTCATTCAAAGAATGGCATTCATTCAGTCCTTTAAAGAAATATTTACTGAATGCCTACTGCATGTGAAGAAGTATACTATACACTTGCAAAACAAGGAGTTAAGTTCTTCAAAGAATTCGGTTTAGTGAAAAAGACTAATTAATGAAAAAATAAATGCAATTATCAGTTGCAATAAAAATAGGCATTGCTATAAGATGAATAAACATGAGCTGATGGAGGTACACACAAGTCCATTCTTATATAGACATCTCAAGCAAAACATGTCCCAAACCACATCTATTATTCAAGTTTTCTTTCTCTTCAATTTACATTCAAGTGAAGGATACCACAGTCCACCAAAGGCAGAAAGTTATACATCCAATAACAAATCGTGTTTTATCAATCACATCACTTAAAGATTACTTTACTGCATTCATCAACTCAAAAAATCCTTAATTCTGGTCCTCATCATTTTTTCCTTGGATAATAAAATACAGTTATCTACCTTCTTCAAATTAAGCTTCTTTTCCTTTGGCTTTATAATTGACAAATAAAATCATAAAATGTTGAAAGTATGCAACATGATGATTTGATATAGGTATGAAAGAATTCCCACCATCAGGTTAATGGATACATCTATTACCTTATATATTTACTTTTTTTTTTAATGAGAATTTTTACATTCTACTCTCAGGGAATTAGCTGTTACACATTAGATCTTCATACCTTTTTACCTTAAAGCTGAAAGTCTGTACCCTTTTGCTCACCTGTCTATATTTCCCCCACCCCCAGGTCCTGGTAACTACTTTTCTACTTTGTTTCTATGAGTTTGACGTTTATTTTTCAGATTCCAGTTGTAAGTTATGTAGTATCCGCCTTTCTGTCTGGCTTATTTCAGTTAATATGTCCTTCAGATTCATCCAATTTGTAAATGACAGAACTTCCCTTTTTTAAGACTAAATGATATTCAGTTACACATTACAATTACATAATATTGGTATTTTTTATCCATTTATTTGTTGATATATACTTGGCTTGTACTGTACCTCAGCTATTGTCTAATGTGGCAATGAACATGGGAGTACAGATCTCTCTTTCAGATAATAGCTTTGTCTCCTTTGGATATATATCCAGAAGTAAGTTTGCTGGTTCATACAGTAGTTTTACTTTCAGTTTCTTGAGGAACCTCCATATTGTTTTTCACAGTGACTATTTAAGTTTACATTTCCACCAACTGTGTACAAGGGTTTCCTTTTTACCACATCCTGTCCAACATTGTTATATCTTGATTTAGATAATAGATATCCTAATAGGTGTGAGGTTGTGGTTTTGATTTTCTATTTCCTGACAATTAGAGATGCTGAGCACCTTTCATGTACCCAATGGCCATTTGTGTCTTCTTTAGAAAATGTCTATTCAAGACCCCTGCTCATTTTTTAACGTTTGCAGTTTTTTAGGGTTGTTTTTTTGCTCTTGAGTTGTGTGAGGTCCTTGTGTATTTTAAAAATTAACTCCATATCTATGCAAATACTTTCTCCCATTTCCTAGGTTGACTTTTCATTTTGTTGTTTGTTTCCTTTGATGTGCAGAAGTTTTTTCATTTGATATTGCCACATTTATTTTTGTTATTTTGCTTTTGTTGCTTTGCTTTTTTTTTTTTTTAATTGGGCTCTAGGGGATGGGATGGGGAATACCTCTGTTAAGTTATGCCCCACTAGGAAGATGTCCATTCTAACTTTCCTGGGATAGCTTTTGGAGCTTTTTCTTTTTCTTGGAGCCACTGCTCTTGCTGGCAGCAGCCTCTTCAGGTCTACTGCTGAGTGGCTCCTCCTTGGAAGACAATTTCCGCTTTTTCTTGGGGACCCTCTTGTTTTCTGACTCATCAGGGTCAGTAACTGGTTCCTCTTTAGGAAAATATTTCTTCCTCTTGGGAAGACCAGCTGTCTCTTCAAGATCACAACTAACTAGCTCTTCCTTGGAAAAAGATTTCTTTTTCTTGGATTTGGAAAAAGAGACAGATGGGTCTTCCATTCCATTCTCCTAAAGAGCCTCCTGGGGCCTTTGCTTTTGCTTCTTTTTGGGTCTTTCACTTGTCACCTCACACTCCTTCAGGGCACTGCTATTTTCTGAAGAAGCCAGGGCAATTGCAGCCAGCCTTTTCTTTTCCTTCTTCAAGTGTTTCTTCTCCTATTTCTCGAGCTTTCTAGTAATCTCAGCAACGGCTTCCTCTGCCTGAACCATTGCCTCCTTCATGACATCCAGATTCTTTCAGGGAATCTCTCCAGTCTCATAGAAGGACAGCCGCTCCTCAACTTGTTCTCAAAGCTTCTCCTCAAAAACACTGGTGGGCACCTCAGAGAAGCAATCGATTCATGAGGCAATACTGCATTTGTTTGCTAGGTATCAGGAGATGTGACCTTTGTTCTTAGCAGCTTTTCAGCCAATGAAGGTAGAGTGGAAAATGAGTTCGTATTTTGGGGTGTTACCCCTTGTCTTCAAGGCTCTGGAAACTTTGTCCCTTTGCTGGGCCCAGGGAATTACTCAGACACCAGGACTGGCAATCACTGTTGCTTTGTTTTTGATGTCAAAAACAAACATTGTGAAGATGAGTGTCAGGGAGCTTACCCCCTGTTTTCTTCTGGGAGTTTCACATTTGTAGGAGTTTAAATTTTATGTTCAAATCTTTAATCCATTTTTGACTTGAATTTTGTGTATGGTATAAGGATCCAGTTTCACTCTTTTGCATGGCTATTCAGTTTTCCCAACACTATTGAAGAGACTGTCCTTTTCTCATTGTATGTTCTTGGCTCCTTTGTCAAAAGTGTATTGAGCATATATGCATATGTTTATTTCTGAGCTTTTTTACATTAATACCACACCTCTTTGATTACTATAGTTCTGAATTATAATTTGAAATGAGTAAGTGTGATGTTTCCAGCTATGTTGTTCCTCAAGAGTGCTTTGGCTATTCAAGGTCCTTTGTGGTTTCCTAAACATTTTAAGACTTTTTTTTCTATTTCTGTGAAAAATGACATTTGAATTCTGATAGGGATTATATTAAATCTGTAGATAACTTTGGGTAGTGTGGACATTTGAAAAATATTAATTAGCATGAGTATCTTCTGATACCTTCTTCACTGTGGCATCTGGAATATTTCTCCAAAAGGTAATTGTGGGCATACCTCACTCCTGTTTTCTCCTTCCATGACTCCTCATTGCCTTCAGGATGAAGATCTACCTCATCTCTGACCATGCTTCTGCTTGTACCTTTCTTTCTTATGATTATACTAAAGTCTGATTGAGAATTAAACTTTAGAACATTCATAAACTAAGCATATTCATTAAAGAATGTTTTAAGTAGTTTTTCTCATAACTTCTGCCTCTCAACAAACAGCACTGCAGTTGCAATTTCCTCTAGAGCCAATCACAATGAATACATTGCAATCACAGATTTAGAAGCATGGCATGCCTTCATGGTTATATAGTTGACTGATTATGTGGTCCAATTCGAGCTATTACCAATTTGGATTTAAGCCATTGTTTCACATGGCTCCCTTCCCTGAAATTAGGATAACAGCTCCTGGAGGACAGACCTTTGCAGAATTTGATCAGAGCTTCTCTTAGACATAACCCAAACAGCAGAAGAATTAGTACAATCCTTCCATAGCTGGCATAAACAGTTATAAAGTGCAATTTTTATATTTTCCTTTTAAATTATGAAGTTCATGCAACACTTAATTGCTTATTCTCCTATAAGGTATGTTCAGTGTCTGCAATATGAGAGGCACTACTCTAAGTGGTAAGATTCAAAGATTAGCAAAGCATAGACTCCCTCCTAAGTGGAATAAACATAAAGATAAGTATTGTTAACATTTTCCAGTAATAAAGATGTGGGTAAATTACTATTTCTTATGCTAACATGTCTAATCTAAAGTGAAAGTGAAGTTGCTCAGTCGTGTCCGACTCTTTGCGACCCCATGGACTGTAGCCCACCAGGCTTCTCCGTCTTCTCCAGGCAAGAATACTGGAGTGGGTTGCCATTTCCTTCTCCAGGGGATCTTCTGACCCAGGGATCGAACCCAGGTCTAACACATTGCAGGCAGATGCTTTAACCTCTGAGCCACCAGGGAAAAGGAGCCAATCTAAAAGCTACATATAGTTAAAAATCATTTTAAAATTTATTCATTCAATTAAAACGTAGTCTTTGAATTTATATTTTGTATCAGGTACTATATAAGGAACAATGGGAAAAGAGGTGAACAAAAAGCATAAATAATACCCTTGTTTTCACCTTCAAATAATAATCAGTTTAGTCAAAGATGAACTTATTGAAATGGTTAATTCAAAGAATACTCATAACTATGTTAAATACTCTAATGTAGAAACTCATGATCCCGTAAGAACATTTAACAATGGGATTGATCTCATCAAAACTGGTCAGGGAGGGCATCCTTGAGGAAGTGATGATTGAGCTTAGGTCTAATGAGTGGCTAGAAGTTGACTAGACAGGGAGGAGGGAGAGGGTGCTCCTGGTAAAGAAACCAGCTTGCACTAGGACCCTGTGAAAGGAAGCAACACATTATATAAAACCTCAAAGGACCTGATAGGCCATCAAGTTGGAGTAGAGAAGGCAGGGAAAATGAAGGTATGGAGCATTTTAAGGCACTGCTAAAGGGTTTTATGCAGGGATAGGAACAGCATGGGAGATGGGTCTGAGGAGAAATGAATGGAGCTGGGAGTGCTATAAACAGATGTGTTCTGTAAAGATAACTGGCTACCCTAGAGACAAATGATGAGGAGGGACAGCAATGACTGTGGGGAGACCTTCAGGGGGCTTTCACAAGGGTCTAGGTATTAGGTGATAATGCTATGAAGCAAGATGGTACTAGTGCCTATGAAAAGAAGGTGAAATTATGAATATAATTAGGATGTAAAATTCTTAGAACTTATTGATGAATTAGTGAGGGAAATGTAGATGTCTTCTGATTTGGTAACATAAATGAATGGTGCTACCATTCTCTTAGATATGTGTAAAAATCTATCCAGCAGATTCCTTTTCTCTTATTGTCTTTTTTTTTAATGTCAAATGACAAATAGGGTCAAATCTGGATTTGTAAATATTAACTAAATATTAATCTAATTTTATTTCTCTAATTTATCTTGTAAGAAATGAAATTAACAACTTAAAAACACCAGAAAGTACTTAACGCATCACATTTGCATGAAAGGGTAACAAGCAAGTGGCTTATCATGGGTTGGCATCTGAGCAAGCTTACGATCACCAGCCTGATATCATCCAAACATAAAATATCCAGAAGATGGTGCCTGAGCTTTGACTGGAAGATGACGCCAGAGTTAAACAGGATTCTTAAATAGGACTGGCATCTTAGAAACCAACTTATGTCTTAAGCTTTGTACTCTAGAAGTTAAAAGAAAGAGTTAAGGTTTGAATTAATTAATTCATCAGCTCTCATTAATGCAGTTCACATGCCTCAAATTATGGACATTATAGGAGATATGCTTTCTTCTAGGAAACATATTTGTGTTAAGAATAAATGAGTTACAATGAATGATCCCCATTCTGCAATTTTATTTTTAATTAATTTTTATTGGAGTATAGTTGCTTTACAATGTAGTGTTAGTTCTGCTTTACAGCAAAGTGAATCAGCTATATGTATACATATAATATATATCCCCTCTTTTTTGGATTTCCTTCCCATTTAGGTCACCACAGAGCACTGAATAGAATTTCCAGTGCTAAACAGTATTCTCTCTGCATTTCAAAAACTTTATAATCAATTTCGAGGACAGATTTAATTCCTAAATTCAAAGGCAAGAGTATCCTGTAAGTTGACTATCAGTGTTAAAGATTTTGTAAATGAGTATTATATTTTTGGGAAAAAAATGAAAAATAATAGAAATTTAATATGAAACCATTCTCCCATATTAAACAGGCTAAATACAATAATTTTTTAGGCTAGTTTCTGACTTTGGAAAAAGGCTGCTGTTGCTGCTGCTACTAAGTCGTTTCAGTCATGTCCGACTCTGTGCGACCCCATAGACGGCAGCCCACCAGGCTCCGCTGTCCCTGGGATTCTCCAGGCAAGAACACTGGAGTGGGTTGCCATTTCCTTCTCCAATGCATGAAAGTGAAAAGTGAAAGTGAAGTCGCTCAGTCACGTCTGACTCTTAGCGATCCCATGGACTGCGGCCTACCAGGCTCCTCCATCCATGGGATTTTCCAGGCAAGAGTACTGGAGTGGGGTGCCATTGCCTTCTCCGTGGAAGAAGGATAATAGGAGTATAAAGGGAGGAAAAAAAACTGGATGGTGATGATGATGATATTGATATTGATAACAATAATGAACAATCAGATCAGATCAGATCAGTCGCTCAGTCGTGTCCAGCTCTTTGGGACCCCATGAATCGCAGCACACCAGGCCTCCCTGTCCATCACCAACTCCTGGAGTTCACTGACACTCATGTCCATAGAGTCAGCAATGCCATCCAGCCATCTCATCCTCTGTCATCCCCTTCTCCTCCTGCCCCCAATCCCTCCCAGCATCAGAGTCTTTTCCAATGAGTCAACTCTTCGCATGAGGTGGCCAAAGTACTGGAGTTTCAGCTTTAGCATCATTCTTTCCAAAGAAATCCCAGGGCTGATCTCCTTTAAAATGGACTGGTTGGAGCTCCTTGCAGTCCAAGGGATTCTCAAGAGTATTCTCCCAACACCACAGTTCAAAAGCATCAATTCTTCGGCGCTCAGCCTTCTTCACAGTCCAACTCTCACATCCATACATGACCACAGGAAAAGCCATAGCCTTGACTAGATGAACCTTTGTTGGCAAAGTAATGTCTCTGCTTTGGAATATGCTATCTAGGTTGGTCATAACTTTCCTTCCAAGGAGTAAGCGTCTTTTGATTTCATGGCTGCAGTCACCATCTGTAGTGATTTTGGAGCCCAGAAAAATAAAGTCTGACACTGTTTCCACTGTTTCCCCATCTATTTCCCATGAAGTGGTGGGACCGGATGCCGTGATCTTCGTTTTCTGAATGTTGAGCTTTAAGCCAACTTTTTCACTCTCCTCTTTCA
>NW_011494784.1:1126837-1137796 GCF_000754665.1 Bison bison bison
ATAAGGGTGGTGTCATCTGCATATCTGAGATTATTGATATTTCTCCCGGCAATCTTGATTCCAGTTTGTGTTCCTTCCAGTCCAGCATTTCTCATGATGTACTCTGCATATAAGTTAAATAAACAGGGTGACAATATACAGCCTTGATGAACTCCTTTTCCTATTTGGAACCAGTCTGTTGTTCCATGTCCAGTTCTAACTGTTGCTTCCTGACCTGCATACATATTTCTCAAGAGGCAGATCAGGTGGTCTGGTATTCCCATCTCTTTCAGAAGTTTCCACAGTTTCTTGTGACCCACACATTTAAAGGCTTTAGTATAAGCAATAAAGCATAAACAGATGTTTTCTGGAACTCTCTTGCTTTTTCGATGGTCCAGTGGATGTTGGCAATTTGATCTCTGGTTCCTCTGCCTTTTCTAAAACCAGCTTGAACCTCAGGAAGTTCATGGTTCACATATTGCTGAAGCCTGGCTTGGAGAATTTTGAGCATTACTTTCCTAGCATGTGAGATGAGTGCAATTGTACAGTAGTTTGAGCATCGTTTGGCATTGCCTTTCTTTGGGATTGGAATGAAAACTGACCTTTTCCAGTCTTGTGGCCACTGCTGAGTTTTCCAAATTTGCTGGCATATTGAGTGCAGCACTTTCACAGCATCATCTTTCAGGATTTGGAATAGTTCCACTGGAATTCTATCACCTCCACTAGCTTTGTTTGTAGTGATGCTTTCTAAGGCCCACTTGACTTCACATTCCAGGATGTCTGGCTCTAGGTCAATGATCACACCATTGTGATTATTTGGGTCGTGAAGATCTTTTTTGTACAGTTCTTCTGTGTATTCTTGCCATCTCTTCTTAATATCTTCTCCTTCTGTTAGGTCCATACCATTTCTGTCCTTTATCGAGCTCATCTTTGCATGAAATGTTCCTTTGTTATCTGTGATTTCTTGAAGAGATCCCTAGTCTTTCCCATTCTGTTGTTTTCCTCTATTTCTTTGCATTGATCGCTAAAGAAAGCTTTCTTATCTTTTCTTGCTATTCTTTGGAACTCTGCATTCAGATGTTTATATGAACAATAGTAAGGCACTAAGTAGTATAGATTCCAGTAAGTAGTATACTGGAATCAAGTATAGAATACTATACATGGATTAGCTCCCAAGAACCATTAGGGGCAAAAACTATTACTATGATTTTACAGATGAGGAAACTGAGGCATAGAGACATTACACAGTCTGGTGTAGGTGAGGCACCTGGGGAAGTTAAGCAAAGTCTTAACCTAAGTAATCTTTACAATCTGTGCTTTGAGCCACTACAATCCCTTTTATGGCTTCCCTGGTGGCTCAGCTGGTAAAGAATCTACATGCAATGCGGCAGACTTGGGTTCAATCCCTGGCTTAGGAAGATTCCCCTGGAGGAGGCATGGCACTCACTACAGTATTCTTGCCTGGAGTGTCCCCATGCACAAAGGAGCCTGGAAGGGGTCCATGAGGTTGCATAGTCAGACACAACTGAAGTAAGTAAGCAGCAGCAGCACCAGTCTCTCTTAATGGTAACTTGATTTCAGAATCACTAAACTTTGGTGTTATCATGCTGTTAGAAATTTTGAATGGAAATGGATTGGGACAAAACATTCGTTTTCCTGATGTATCCTACTGTGAATCAGCCCCCCACCCCACCCCCACACACAAAATAACTAAACAGGAAGCACTGTACTAATCCAGTTTGAGATGGATTTTCCCCCTCTAGGAAAAAGCTCCCCCATAATTCACTACTAGGCAGAGATTCCAGTGTAATTCAGAACAGATATATTTAAATGCAATAATTGAAAATTTTGACTTGACTTTTTATCTCTGTGGTACACTGTGTGCTGTGGCCTGAAAGGCAACAGCATGCTGCTGGGAAGAATTTACAAGTGACTTTTCCTCTGGGAAAAAAAAGAAAAAAAGGAAAAGCAAACTGTTGTGGGATCCTAAATGTAACATATTATTCCCAAAGGTGGCTTTGGGCTGTTCTTTATACTGCTCACCTGAGCTCATTAATTAGTGTTTGAGTATTTTTTTTTTTTGTTCCTGGGGATATGAGGCAATGTGGTGTAGTGGGGAAGGTTTGCTACCAGCCTGACAAGATGGGCAGTTTAACTCTACCATTTAGCAGCTCTAGGACTTGAGCAAGTTATGGTAATGTCTCTATTATTTGCTACTCTGATATGCAAAAGGGATATGTTAAATGTGACTAACATCTAAGCCTTTTTTGAAGATAAGTTATACATACATAAATAAGCTTATTATATTTAAATAATTATATATATGTATATATATTTTAAGTTCTTAATATAGAGCCTGACACATAACAAATACTCAAGAGATGCTCACAACTACTACTATTATCTGACCTTAAAGTAATAGTTTGCTAGCGTCTGCAAATAAAGATCCAGGACAGTATTTATTTATAAATAAATCCTAACTTTTGGAGAGAATAAAAATGCACCTTTTTTATTTCCAGACTTTTAAAGAAATCATTTTGGGCATAATAAAAGCAGCTGAGAGTGATTTAGATTTAACTATTTCATTTTTTTAATTAAAAATTGCTCAGGGGTTATATTGACTGCAAACATGGTAAAGAGAGACTGCTTTCCAGACAGCAGCCTGGAGGTTATTGCTGAGTGGGTGCCCATGATCCCAGGCTATGTACCAAAGCACTGACTGCTTTGTGTCAAAGTAGAAGAGTAATTGACATTCTAGTAAATACAGGTTGAAAAACGACCTTGATTTTCACTTTGTACCTGACTCAGCAGGACAGTTGTTTCTTCTATCTTTTATCTGGATGAATAAAGACCATAAAATACTATTTTAAAACAAAACCAACAATATCCTCATGGGTACATGCTGAGCAAAAGCCTCATATGTGTTTACTACCCTTTTTTTAGTGTTCTAATTTCATTTATTGATATGAACAAATATGAATGTAATTCTTCAGAGGTTATCTGCCTCTAGTCTAAATAAAATATTTCATAAATTATATATACATGTAAAAAGAACATAAACTCAAAAGGCACTATTATAATATACACTTTTCCATTCAAAGAAAGATATGGAAATTCTATGACCTGATATTTTAGTGCTAAAATAAATGTTGGTTGTTTGTGCGCTAAATTTAATGATTTAATCATTTGTCTCTTTCCTTCTATCACCAAAATCTAGTATTCCCTGACAATTTTCTCATTTGTTTATATGTCATACAACAGAATTCTTAAGAGTTAACATCATAATGGATTTTTCTAGACTGATTATTTGCAAGGCTGAAAGCACATTACCTTAATACTTTCCCTTGCAAATAGCACATTAGCCATCCAAATCTGGCATATCATCTGGACTCTTTGACATCATCTTATGTCTCTGCTGATGACTGGGTGCTGCTGGTAAAGTCTGCAGCTGATACATTTATTAATTTCTTGCCTTGGTAGGACCTTTGTTGACATATAAGATCCAGATAGAAAGCCCATGTTATCGATAATGGCTACTCTGTCAGGTGGTAGTAAACAACATTGTCACAACTGCATATAATGCAACTTGCAAAATATTTTGAAAGTCATCATGCTCTTAATATGCTAGTAAACCTGAGATTCAGTATAGTTTCAATTCTTCAGCTACATTTTCGTCATAGTATCTCATCAACTTTATAAGAACAATGTCTTTTTCTTGCTTGAATGGTAAAGATAAAGCATTAAAATCATAAATTTAATATTATTCAGGGACTTTAATAACCAAATATTTAAAATAGCCATTTGAGTAGATAGTCATTATGCAAAACTGCTAGCATTCCTAGAAACTTCAGACATCATTAAGACCAAGAGAAGCAAATTTAAGAGGTAGAGGGCCCAGATGTAAATAGCAGGTAAGTGTGAGACAACAGGTCCTACAATATGGTAAAGCAGAGTATGGCCAACAGAAGAGTCCACACCTCTTCTGAAGGGGCAACCTCTAGTTACTTGTTGCCACATAGAAATGCCAGCTCTTTGTGGCTGGCTCATTCGATATTTTGATAGAAAGAAATTTTTAATCTATGTGAAATTACTTACATTTTTTAAATTGGAGGTTAATTTAAAAATTAAACATTGTGAGTGCTAAACAAAACAAAGCAAAAAATGAAGCTATCTTTAGGTATGATAAAGTTTATAGGTTGCCTCTTCATAGGTCACATTTTTAGAATAACATGCTAATATTACACATGAAGTAACTAATAATCCCTCCCCCCAATTCAGTAACTTGCCTAAAGTAATGAAAATATATCATGGCAACTCAAGGTTTTTCAAATTACCGTCTTCTGCTCATATGACTTCATTATACTGACCTTATCATTCCATGACATAATTTACAAGTTTATAGTTATGATAGTCAATTTTAATAAGTAACTATGTGTGTGTGTATGTGTCACACAACTATTTGTCAAGTGAATTATCTTTATATATAGTGTTGTGTTCCTATATATTTCCTCATTTAATTCTACCAGTCAGCATCTTTGTACTAGGAAGGAAAACTGGAAGCCAAAGTCTTGTATATTAAAAATGAAGAAGGAAGAGTATTAAGAACCAAGTACAGAATTTGATAAATTTAAAGCCTAGGACTGGCTCTTATATGTTGTTTAAGAGAAAGATGGGTATATTTCTTACTTGAAAGCAGAATTTGGTAATTATTATAATACTAACCTATAGAAAGTTACTGCTTTTTATTTTTCAAACTATCTTTATGTCCATTATCTTCCAGTATGTGGCTTTTTCTGTAAGAAATGGTTATCCTTTGAAACTCTACTCACATTTTCTCTTACTGTCTTCACTATTTAAGTTTCCATCCTTTATGTGCTTCTCTGAAAAGTGAAAGTGTTAGTCGCACAGTTGTGTCTGACTCTAGGGACCCCATGGACTATAGCCTGCCGGCCTTCTCTGTCCATGGAGTGGGTAACCATTCCCTTCTCCAGAGGATCTTCTTTACCATGTGAGACACCAGGGAAGCCCATATGCTTCTTTAGTATACTTTTGCTTATTTTTTACATCACTTAGAGAATCCCCTAAATTTTCACTTAATTTTCTATCCTGCAATTTCTCAACTCATAAAAAAAATTGTTTCTCTATCAACTTATTTTAAAAGGAAAGAAAAATAGAAAAATAATGGTATTTAAAATAGAACAACAGTCTGCAATGGTTGACAGGATATAGACATTGGGCAATGTAAAATTACATTGTGCTGTTGGGATATGAAGGTTGAAGCTCTTTTATGTGATATGGGCATGCAAACACACAAAACAATAAAATTATAAGTATACACATATAATATACATGTAAAATACATATGTATATAACACTTAAAAATTGATTGGAATTATACTCATGGTAAGAATTCCTTGGTAAAAGGGAAGAAAGTTTGGATTTATATTGGCTGTAAAGTGGGCTTTAGGTATATTTATGTCTATGAATCTATGTATCCATTTAAAAAGAGAAAAGTTATATAAATATGATAGTTAATTCTTAGTCATAGGGATATATGCTTATAATATTTTTCATTTTTTTTCTGTAATTCTGAAAAAAAGTAAAGTTTTCAGATACTTTTGATTAATGCTATTACTTCTATGCAAACTTTTTTTCTCCATTAGACTTTAAAAAAAAATCACCAGCACTAAAAAGAACCAACCACAGGTTAAACTGCTAATTGCTCAATCATGCTTGACTCTTGGTGACCCCCGTGGACTGTAGCCAGCTAGGCTTCTTTGACCATGGAATTGTCTGGGCAAGAATACTGGAGTGGGGTGCCATTTCCTTCTCCAGTGGACCTTCCCAACCCAGAGATTGAACCCTTGTCTCCTGTATGGCAGGCAGATCCTTTACCATCTGAGCCACCTGGGAAGCCTCAAAACGTTAGTCACATCTTGAATCTATGGTCACAAAAATGTCTTTGTACCAACCTATGTCCAGAATGGCTCTCTAGTGTAATGTTTAGGCTTAAGTTAAGCAATATGGTGGACTCAGACATGATAATACTTTTCCTACAACTCAATAGATATCCTAAAACTTATTTAAAAAGTAAAGTATATCAGTGTCAATACCACTCTTTCTAAATAGCATAACAACAGGCCTCAGCTCTCATTCAAACTACCCTCTTTTCCTTCTACTCTAGGAAGTGGGACTAATGGCTAATGATCTCTAAAGCAGTTCTTCTGTCCTGTAACATTCTGCTTTCCTATAAGATTCAGTAGCATCTATGGTAGATCCTTTTCCACTCTTGCCAAGTTTGGGGTCTTCCTTATAAATTTCTCTGGAATTTGGCAGAAAGTAGAAGAAAGGAAGAGGGTGTTTGCTATGATCGGTGCGTTCTCTTGGCAAAATTTTATTAACCTTTGCCCTGATCATTCCGTATTCCAAGGCCAAATTTGCCTGTTACTCCAGGTAACAGGTTTCTTGACTTCCTACTTTTGCATTCCAGTCCCCTATAATGAAAAGGACATCTTTTCTGGGTGTTAGTTCCAAAAGGTCTTGTAGGGCTTCATAGAACCGTTCAACTTCAGCTTCTTCAGCATTACTGGTTGGGGCATAGACTTGGATTACTGTGATATTGAATGGTTTGCCTTGGAAAAGAACAGAGGTCATTCTGTTGTTTGTGAGATTGCATCCAAGTACTGTATTTCGGACTTTTTTGTTGACCATGATGGCTACTCCATTTCTTCTAAGGGATTCCTGCCCACAGTAGTAGATATAATGGTCATCTGAGTTAAATTCACCCATTCCAGTCCATCTTGGTTCGCTGATTCCTAGAATGTCGATGTTCACTCTTGCTATCACTCTTGCCATCTCTTGTTTGACCACTTCCAATTTGCCTTGATTCATGGACCTGACATTCCAGGTTTCTATGCAATATTTCTCTTTACAGCACTGGACCTTGCTTCTGTCACCAGTCACATCCGAAACTGGGTATTGTTTTTGCTTTGGCTCCATCCCTTCATTCTTTCTGGAGTTATTTCTCCACTAATCTCCAGTAGCATATTGGGCACCTACTGACCTGGGGAGTTCCTCTTTCAGTATCCTATCATTTTGCCTTTTCATACTGTTCATGGGGTTCTCAAGGCAAGAATATTGAAGTGGCTTGCCATTCCCTTCTCCAGTGGACCACATTCTGGCTTACCTCTCTACCATGACCCGCCCGTCTTGGGTGGCCCCACAGGGCATGGCTTAGTTTCATTGAGCTAGACAAGGCTGTGGTCCTAGTGTGATTAGACTGACTAGATTTCTGTGATTATGGTTTCAGTGTGTCTGCCCTCTGATGCCCTCTTGCAACACCTACCCTCTTACTTGGGTTTCTCTTACCTTGGACGTGGGGTATCTCTTCATGGCTGCTCCAGCAAAGCGCAGCCACTGCTCCTTACCTTGGACAAGGGGTATCTCATCACCGTCGCCCCTCCTGAACTTGACGTGGAGTAGCTCATCTAGGCCCTCCTGTGCCCACGCAGCAGCCACGGCTCCATGGACACAGGGTAGCTCCTCCTGGCCACCGCCCTTGGCCTCAGGCTGGGGGTAGCTCCTCCCAGCCGCCCCCCCTGACCTCGAACGTGGGGTAGCTCCTCTCGGCCATGCTTGTGCGCCGTGGCAGCCTCCCACACTTGTGCGCTGTCCAACAACACAAGAGAAGACTCTACACATGGACATCACCAGATGGTCAACACTGAAATCAGATTGATTATATTCTTTGCAGCCAAAGATGGAGAAGCTCTATACAGTCAGCAAAAACAAGAGTGGAAGCTGACTATGGCTCAGATCATGAATTCCTTATTGCCAAATTCAGACTTAAATTGAAGAAAGTAGGGAAAACCACTAGACCATTCAGGTATGACCTAAATCAAATCCCTTATGATTATACAGTGGAAGTGAGAAATAGATTTAAGGGACTAGATCTGATAGATAAAGTGCCTGATGAACTATGGACTGAGGTTTGTGACACTGAATAGGAGACAGGGATCAAGACCATCACCATGGAAAAGAAATGCAGAAAAGCAAAATGGCTGTCTGGGGAGGCCTTACAATTAGCTGTGAAAAGAAGAGACACGATAAGCAAAGGAGAAAAGGAAAGATATAAGCATCTGAATGCAGAGTTCCAAAGAATAGCAAGAAGAGATAAGAAAGCCTTCCTCAGTGATCAATGCAAAGAAATAGAGGAAAACAACACAATGGGAAAGACTAGAGATCTCTTCAAGAAAATTAGAGATACCAAAGGAATATTTCATGCAAAGATGGGCTTGATAAAGGACAGAAATGGTATGGACCTAACAGAAGCAGAAGATATTAAGAAGAGGTGGCAAGATGACACAGAAGAACTATACAAAAAAAGATCTTCACAACCAAGATAATCATGATGGTATGATCACTCACCTAGAGCCAGACATCCTGGAATGTGAAGTCAAGTGGGCCTTAGAAAGCATCACTGGGAACAAAGTAATGGAGGTGATGGAATTCCAGTGGTGCTCTTTCAAATCTTGAAAGATGATGCTGTGAAAGTGCTGCACTCAATATGCCAGCAAATTTGGAAAACTCAGCAGTGGCCACAGGACTGGAAAAGGTCAGTTTTCATTCCAATCCCAAAGAAAGGCAATGCCAAAGAATGCTCAAACTATTGCACAATTGCACTCATCTCACATGCCAGTAAAATAATGCTCAAAATTCTTCAAGCCAGGCTTCAGCGATACGTGAACCGTGAACTTCCTGATGTTCAAGCTGGTTTTAGAAAAGGCAGAGGAACCAGAGATCAAATTGCCAACATCCACTGGATCATCAAAAAAGCAAGAGAGGTCCAGAAAAACATCTATATCTGCTTTATGGACTATGCCAAAGCCTTTGACTGTGTGGATCACAATAAACTGTGGAAAATTCTGAAAAAGATGGAAATACCAGACCACCTGATCTGCCTCCTGAGAAACCTATGTGCAGGTCAGGAAGCAACAGTTAGAACTGGACATGGAACAACAGACTTGTTCCAAATAGGAAAAGGAGTATGTCAAGGCTGAATATTGTCACATTGCTTATTTAACTTCTATGCAGAGTACATCATGAGAAACGCTGGGCTGGAAGAAGCACAAGCTGGAATCAAGATTGCTGGGAGAAATATCAATCACCTCAGATATGCAGATGACACCACCTTTATGGCAGAAACTGAAGAGAAACTAAAAAGCCTCTTGATGACAGTGAAAGAGGAGAGCGAAAAAGTTGGCTTAAAACTCAACATTCAGAAAATGAAGATCATGGCATCTAGTCCCATTACTTCATGGGAAATAGATGGGGAACAGTGGAAACAGTGTCAGACTTTATTTTTTTGGGCTCCAAAATCACTGCAGATGGTGACTGCAGCCATGAAATTAAAAGATGCTTATTCCTTGGAAGAAAAATTATGACCAACCTAGATAGCATATTCAAAAGCAGAGATATTACTTTGCCAACAAAGGTCTGTCTAGTCAAGGCTATGGTTTTTCCAGTAGTCATGTATGGATGTGAGAGTTGGACTGTGAAGAAAGCTGAGAACCGAAGAATTGATGTTTTTGAACTGTGGTATTGGAGAAGACTCTTGAGAGTTCCTTGGACTGCAAGGAGACCCAACCAGTCCATTCCAAAGGAGATCAGTCCTGGGATTTCTTTGGCAGGAATGATGCTAAAGCTGAAACTCCAGTACTTTGGCAACTTCCTGCGAAGAGTTGACTCATTGGAAAAGAGTCTGATGCTGGGAGGGATTGGGGGCAGGAGGAGAAGGGGACGACAGAGGATGAGATGGCTGGATGGCATCACGGACTCGATGGAGGTGAATTTGAGTGAACTCCGGGTGATGGTGATGGGCAGGGAGGCCTGGCGTACTGCGATTCATGGGGTCGCAAAAAGTCGGACACGACTGAGTGACTGAACTGAACTGAACTGATGCTGGGACGGATTGGGGGCAGGAGGAGAAGGGGACGACAGAGGATGAAATGGCTGGATGGCGTCACTGACTTGATGGACGTGAGTTTGAGTGAACTCTGGGACTTGGTGATGGACAGGGAGGCCTGGCGTGCTGTGATTCATGGGGTAGCAAAGAGTTGGACACAACTGAGTGACTGAACTGTGAAGAAAGGAGAGGGCTTTGCAAGTGGCTCAGTAGGTAAAGAACCCTCCTGCAATGCAGGAGACCAAGAGATGCAAGTTCAGTCCCTGGGTGGGGAAGATCCCACAGAGGAGGTCATAGCAACCCACTCCAGTATTCTTGCTTGGAGAGTCCCATGGACAGAGGAAGCTGGTGGGCAACAGTCCATAGGGTTGCAGAGTCAGACACAACTCAAGTGAATAAGCATGCATTCACAGAAGAGAGAGGAAAACTAATACATGCTAAATAGTTGTCTTGGAAGTAACATTTTATACATGATATTTATTCATTTCTTAAAATATTACTAAAAATATAGACACTGTTTTCTCCATTAATGAAATAAAGAGCTGGGGTTCATGGAGGTCCTAGCATTATTAGAAATACTACAGTTCTTATCTAACTCCCAATCTGATTTGCTATGCAAGGAAAATGCTTTCAGTGTTCACATTCCAAAGCTGTTCACCAGAATTCATAGAGTGATCTTAGCGCTGTAATAGAGCTGTTAATTATCTTCTTACCCCTTACATAAAGTTAGCTTTCTAGGAAACAAGGATGACGTATTTATATATAAACCAGGTGTTCACTGGGACTTCCCTGGTCACTCAGAGGTAAAGAATCTGCCTGCCAATGCCGTAGGTGCAGGTTCAGTTCCTGGGTTGGGAAGATTCTCTGGAGAAGGAAATGGCAACTCACTCTGGTATTCTTGCCTGGGATATCTCATGGAGAGAGGAGCCTGCAGGGCTACAATCCATGGGGTCGCAAAAATGTCAGACACAACTTAGTGACTAAACAATAACAGCAAGTGTTCATTAAAGGGGGAA
>NW_011494784.1:1137896-1159794 GCF_000754665.1 Bison bison bison
GAAGCAGAATTAGCATTTTTAAAAACCATCTTTAAGTGATTCTGATAGATGAGCCTCTGCCTCTACCCTGTTGAGAATCTGTGATTTAGACAGAAAGGTTAGAGGCATGACTCTTTAAATACATTACCATCATCTAGTGACCCCCAAAATAGGTAGATGACAAGGTGACTGAGCAAATTTAAGATCTCTTATTTCATTGAAAGCTGATAGCCCTTTTGCATACCTTTGCTCACCATTTGCCCAAACCAAGGGATCATTTGATGTTGTAAATATTGTTTGTTTGGGTACCAAACCATGCACATACTTATTGCTCCTGTTGAGTGTAACTCAACTTCATTTGATGGGTAAAGTGGGGAAACAGTTGAGTAGCCCTTCTGGGACTCATGTGTACAATTAACTTTAAAGGTAACTTTACATGGAGAAAGGTAAGATTATGGCAAGAGAACTGGGTCAGCTCAAGTAGTTGGCTTTCAGAGCAGTTAAAGTATTTAAGGAAGCAAATAAAACCATAATTTAACCCCATCTTTGAAAAGGGTTATTTGCAAAGTTTTTAATTTGATGTCTACATAAAAACTGCCTACATATAATAAAATCTTAAATGTGATCATTTTCACAAACAGTATAAATGAGAATGCATAAGGCTTTCTTATTAGCAATTTACATATTTATCTAAACAAAAAAGATTAGACCTGTATACTAAATTCTGTTCACTTTTGTTAAACCAGATTGTGCATTTCCCAGTTTTCGATCATTTAGGATTCTTTCTTCTTTTTTATCCTCCTTTTTTTGAAAATGTGGGTTTATTAAAAGTAGTTATTTGCCAGCGACTAAGCCAGCACTCAAGGCATATTTGTCTTAGTCAGTTCCCAGTTCAGTTAAATCAGAAATCCCTGGGGGTGGAACCCAGGCAACTAGATTTTACAAATCACACTAGGTACAGCCAATTCTAATGTGCAGCCAACATTGAGAACCATTCATATTTATCTCTACACTGACTATCTGAAGCCTGCCAGCTTACTAGAATTTACAGAGATGCTGTTCTTGCCACAAGCATCTCCAAACAGCTGAATATTTTCTATGGCAAATATGAAGGGGAAGATCAATTAAGACCAGTTTTCTGAGAAGAGTTAGCTACATCTGTTGCATTAAAATAAATTTGACAAGTGGATGAATCCCAAAGAAGAGATCATATTTATTTTTTATCTGCCTTTTAATAGCCTGTTTTACTAGTGATGCTTTTGAACTGTGGTGTTGGAGAAGACTCTTGAGAGTCCCTTGGACTGCAAGGAGATCCAACCAGTGCATTCTGAAGGAGATCAGCCTTGGGTGTTCATTGGAAGGACTGATGCTGAAGCGGAAACTCCAGTACTTTGGCCACCTCATGCGAAGAGTTGACTCATTGGAAAAGACCCTGATTCTGGGAGGGATTGGGGGCAGGGGGAGAAGAGGACGACAGAGGATGAGATGGCTGGATGGCATCACTGACTTGATGGACATGAGTCTGAGTGAACTCCAGGAGTTGGTGATGGACAGGGAGGCCTGGCGTGCTGCCATGGGGTCGCAAAGAGTCAGACACGACTGAGCGACTGAACTGAACTAAACCTACTAGTGAAAATTTTAATACATTGTTTAATGAATCAACATTTTACAAATAAAAGACAAGAAATATTTTTTACAAAAGAAGACACTGCCACCTACCATTATTTCATATTTGCTTGTTAGTAGATGTCTTAAACACATCTTCCAAACGTATTGTTTTGAATGATATACCAGTACTACAAGAAATATACTATTTATTTACCTTTTCAAAAATAAGTCTCACCTCATTCCTCAAAAAATAAAACTATACATAAAATGTGTTGTTACGTGTTTATTGTTCTTAGATTATAATTTTCTGTTTGTATAGCATTTTAGCTAACACCTTTGGAAACTTAAATATGATATTAATTTTATAGTATTACAAATATAATTATAAAGTGTCCATTTTTTTTAAACCACAGACAATTGACACATTACTATTAACCCCCCAGATGTACGTATGTTGTAGGTTCACACACAGAAAAAAACACAGACCAGTTCAATAGAATGAAAGCAAAAGCAACAATTATTAAAAGGTAGATACACTAGAGTCACATTTCTGAGACAGAGAGTGAGGGCTTGGAGAGAACACTGTGACACACACTGAAATATCAGCAAAGTGAAGAGATCTGAAAAATCATTTGCACATGTATTAGCTCTTTGTGATTTCTATTATTTCTATTTCCTTGATTCTTATACAGTTAAGAATTTTAAGTATGTTTCTTAACCATTATCTAGAATTGTATTGATGACATTCTGTGTTGTTTTCTCTTTTTGTTGCTAATGACAAGATTGGAATATTGTTCTGGTTAAATCAAATGAAATTATAAATTATTTAAAACAGATGACCAAATCTCAATGTAATGCTTCCCTATTCTATTCTTCTGAGGTCTGCCTCCGTTTACATGATGCTAAATATCTAGAGACTCAAAAAAAAGTGTATTTTTATTCTTATTTACCTCACATCAACGTTATTATGAGAGAAGCTTAGTATTTTTGTTTACAGAATAAATAATACAATAGGGATTCTAAACATTATTTGTAATTTTCTGAGTTCTTAAAATAAAATAGCTACCAGAATACATGAGTTTCATTTAAAAGCTCTTTTAGCTCAAGTACCTTCAGTTATAATTTGGCTTGACTCAGCACTTGGTGGCAATACATTTAGAGACTGAGAAAGGGGATTTATTAACTTTTGAGCATTCTGCTTTATTTTTGTGACCAAATTTCAGTATAGATTTAAATTTCTGAACATACATGTAAGAATTCCGCCAGTGACAAAAGCTATAATCACCTCCAAGCTGTCCAAGTGTTGCCAAATTATATGTCACCAGTATTTTTTGTCCTAACCAGAGGAAGTTTAAAGCCACATCCTAAACTACTACATTTGATTTATTTTTCAGAATCCCTTACCAATGTGTTGTTGGAAACTCTTTTGATCTCTGGATGCCTTTTTAATATATCTTTATGTAACTGTTTTAACTGCAACTAAGCCAATTCACCTATGAAAATACATTCTTAAATAGAGCTCACTTTTCCTCTGAGGCTCTCATAATAAATTGGGGATGAATTTTATCAGGGAATCATCCATGGCACATTAACAAATGCAGTACGATTATTTGGTATCTAAACACTACATACAGACCTATGTTTATCCCAAAGTGATCACCAAAAGCAGTTCCTAAAGATGTCTTCACCTGACAAGGAGTTAAAAATATAATTCATCAGGAGATGGAGACATATCATTCAGAATCCAAACTTCCTAACAGAGGTAAACTGTTCTCTTGCTTTGAAATGCAAATAAAACACACTAAGTACAATGGGAGGGCATTCAGTGTACTAAGTACAATGAGAAAAGTCTAAGAGACACGTAAATATATCAGATGATTTATCAATTTCATTTTCCCATGGCAAGTTTTCTTAGAGTCTTCTTTCTGCTTTAAACTAGACTTTAGCTTCTCTAAGCCTGGAAATATCCTCAGACACTCTGTTTGCAAGTCTGTTTGCAATCTCCTCCTCTCAATTGTTTTAATTAATTATTTAACAACAACAAAAATTAAAAGATGGTTACACATGGACCAACAGCGAAAGTACAGCATAAACCAGCATTAATGATTTAGTCCGTCTAGTCACCTGAGGTACAACTGCAAAATATAAGTAAAAAAGGAAGTAAAGCCATCTTTTCATAGTTACTTGACACTACATGATTTGTCTCCATTCCTACATAAAATTAGTTCTTTCCCCTGGATCCTTCCTCTCTTGAAGAGAGACCCTTCATTTACACCACATATCCCTCCAGCTACCTCTTTCCATTGAACTCTTTATAGTAAAACACTGCCAAATCTTAAACATTGTCTATCTACAACTTACACAAATTCTTGCACAGTTGAAAACTTCTTCCTTTATGACATATTTTTCTTAAATTAGATTCTGAGATGCTTCTCATTTTCTTCCTGCCTCTAGTCTCTTCCCTGAAGTCTACTGCAGGTTCCTCCTACATTCCTGGACCAATGAATGTCAAAGTATTCCAAACAAGTTTTGTTTTTGTTTTTCTCAAAGTATGTATCTTCTTTGTCAATTTACCTAGATCTATGGTTTCATATACTATCCTTGTGCTAAAGACTCCCAACTGTGTATCTCTAGCCTTAACCAAACTCTCAATTTCCCAAAAAGAGTTAACCTTCCCTAGGTTAATCTGTTTTGTTTCAGTAAAATATGTTTCTGTTCTACCAGAAGTTCAACCAAACCTAACCTGTACACACTTAATTCTTCTGTTTCTTCTTCATATCCCATAGCAAATCCTCTTAGCTCTCCTTTCAAAAGTAAATACCATTTCTAAACTTTTCTTAACATGTCCACCATGACTTTAGTCCAAATCTCTGTTAGCTTCCATTCAGATTACTGCCAAATTCTCATTTATTCCTACTTTTTCTACATTCACCCCATTGTAGTAGCCATAATCATCCTTTAAGAAAGAGACCAAATTATTTTACAACACTGTTCAAAGCCATTCCATGTTTCTCTACCATATTTAGACTAAAACAAACTCCTTGTGATTGGTAGAAAACATCCTTTACCTACTTCAATAACCACTTATTTCTCTGCCTCTCACTGCTCACTTGAAAACATCATTCTTGTTTCCACTTCAAAGATTCTAAACTTGTTCTCCCTTCTTTCTGAGCTTCTCCTTATTCCAATAGTCACATGATACCTTTTTACATGTATACATTTACATTATATCGTTGGGATTTACTGTGAAGAACAGAGCAGACCACTGACCTCAGATTCTTTTGAACTATTTACATAAGTGGGAAATAACCTTTATTGTTTTTGAACAATCATACATTTTTCAGTCTAATTGTACAACAACCTGACTAAAGAAATAAGTATCAAAGTTGTCCAATTTTCTGCCTTAAGGAGATGAATGCTAAACAAAGTATTCTTGTGTCAGAAGAAGAAAATAATTATTATTCCAACATAGAGCATAAATATTGTTATGAATTCCTATGTTCGCAAATATGAGCCTTCTGCTAAGCCTCATATGTTAAAGTATAGAGCTGTTACAGTTCTTTCATTTGCTTTGGAAGTCAGGGAAGGACTCTAATCTCTTGTTTGGAATTTGATATTAGCCTTCTGACTGAGTAAAAGTAGAGAGGAGGCATGGAAGCCCAACTACTCCAAATACAAACTTTCAATCAATTCTCTGACATTTATCTCTGTGTGTCATACATATCTTCTGAGATAGCTTTAGCCTTTTAGGTTATTTTAGTAGTAAGCTGTTAATACCTTTGTGGACACTTGTTATGGCTTCCTCTTATCTACTAATTCAATAATCACTCCATTTCCTTTTTGGCTTAAAAAATTGAATTGTTCATCTGTTCTTGTCTATGTCACTATTTCCTTTGTCTTTTTCACCTGTATCTCTTTTGAGCCTTTACTATCTATTACTCTCATTTAAGTGAGGTTTAAGGAGAACAAGGAGATAATTGATAACTAGAAGTTACTAACTTCAAATATACCTAAAAGAACAAGAAGATAATTGATAACTAGAAGTTACAAACTTCAAATATACGTAAACATCTTCCATCCTAAAGCGAAGCAAACCCACTTAAAAAAAGAAAGCCTCACAGGACATTATAACCCTTTCATGATGCCATTCAATTTCTCACCTTTCCTTTAGAGTAGTAGTTCTCAACTGGGGTCAATTTTGTTCCCCAAGAGAACAACTCAGTTCAATCAGTTCAGTCACTCAGTCATGTCCAACTTTTTGTAATCCCATGGACTGCAACATGCCAGGCTTCCTTGTCCATCACCAACTCCCAAAGTTTGCTCCAACTCAGGTCCATCAAGTTGGTGATGACATCCAACCATCTCATCCTCTGCTGTCACCTTCTCCTCCTACCTTCCATCTTTCCCAGTATCAGGGTCTTTTCAAATGAGTCACCTGCTTGAATCCAGTGGCCAAAGTACTGGAGCTTCAGCTTCAGCATCAGTCCTTCCAATGAATATTCAGGACTGATTTCCTTTAGTATGGACTGGTTGCATCTCCTTGCAGTCCAAGGGACTCTCAAGAGTCTTCTCCAACACCACAGTTTAAAAGCATCAATTCTTTGGCACTCAGCTTTCCTTATGGTCCAATTCTCACATCCATACATGACTACTGGAAAAACCGTAGCTTTGACTAGACACACCTTTGTTGGCAAAGTAATGTCTCTGCTTTTTAATATGCTGTCAAGCTTGGTCAGAGCTTTTCTTCCAAGGAGCAAACATCTTTTAATTTCATTTTTTTTAATTAGAAATGAAATTAAAAAGGAACAGCTAGTCTTACATTTTTATTTTTTGCTGCATATTTTACCAATGTCTGGAGATATTTTCACTTGTCATGGATAAAGATACCACTGGAATCTGGTAAGCAGAAGCCAGAGGTACTGCTAAACATCATATAATGCGTAGAACAGTACCCCCTCCCTCCATAGTAAATACTTATCTAGCCCCAGTGACACTAGTACTTAGGTTGAGAAAACTTGCTTTAAACTATCAAAGACTGTGATACACATCCCCTTCCATTCAGATCTCAAGCCAGAGAAATCTAGATTTTTCTTTCCTTCTCTAGTCTTCTTCAACCAGTTTGTTCTTGCTCATAGGAAATATATAGAAGCTAAGCATGGCAGAGTATCTTGGTCTACCAGCTGACACAGGAAAAAAAAAAAAATCACAATCTAATTATAAATGTCAACTGGATTGGCTTACTTCTAACCCAGTCAAAGGAGAAAAGGAAAGGTATAAGCATCTGAATGCGGAGTTCCAAAGATTAGCAAGAAGAGATAAGAAAGCCTTCCTCAGTGATCAATGCAAAGAAATAGAGGAAAACAACACAATGGGAAAGACTAGAGATCTCTTCGAGAAAATTAGAGACACCAAGGGAACATTTCATGCAAAGATGGGCTCGATAAAGGACAGAAATGGTATGGACCTAACAGAAGCAGAAGATATTAAGAACAGGTGGCAAGAATACATGGAAGAAATGTACAAAAAAGAGCTTCATGACCAAGATAATCACAATGGTGTGATCACTCACCTAGAGCCAGATGTCCTAGAATGTGAAGTCAAGTGGGCATTAGAAAGCATCACTATGAACAAAGCTGGTGGAGGTGATGGAATTCCAATTGAGCTATTTCAAATCCTGAAAGATGATGCTGTGAAAGTGCTGCACTCAATATGCCGACAAATTTGGAAAACTCAGCAGTGGCCACAGGACTGGAAAAGCTCAGTTTTCATTCCAATCCCAAAGAAAGGCAATGCCAAGGAATGCTCAAACTACCGCACAATTGCACTCATCTCACATGCTAGTAAAATAATGCTCAAAATTCTTCAAGCCAGGCGTCAGCAATACGTGAACCGTGAACTTCCAGATGTTCACGCTGGATTTAGAAAAGGCAGAGGAACCAGAGATCAAATTGCCAACATATTGTCACCCTGATTATTTAACTTCTATGCAGAGTACATCATGAGAAACACTGGGCTGGAAGAAACACAAGCTGGAATCAAGATTGCCGGGAGAAATATCAATAACCTAAGATATGCAGATGACACCACCCTTATAGCAGAAGTGAAGAGCAACTAAAAAGCTTCTTGATGAAAGTGAAAGAGGAGAGCGAACAAGTTGGCTTAAAGCTCAACATTCAGAAAACAAAGATCATGGCATCTGGTCCCATCACTTCATGGGAAATAGATGGGGAAACAGTGGAAACAGTGGCAGACTTTATTTTTTGGGGGCTCCAAAATCACTGCAGATGGTGATTGCAGCCATGAAATTAAAAGATGCTTACTCCTTGGAAGGAAATTTATGACCAACTTAGATAGCATATTCAAAAGCAGAGACATTACTTTGCCAACAAAGGTCCATCTAGTCAAGGATATGGTTTTTCCGATAGTCATGTATGGATGCGAGAGTTGGACTGTGAAGAAAGCTGAGCGCCGAAGAATTGATGCTTTTGAACTGTGATGTTGGAGAAAACTCCTGAGAGTCCCTTGGACTGCAAGGTGATCCAACTAGTCCATTCTAAAGGAGATCAGTCCTGGGTGTTCTTTGGAAGGAATGATGCTAAAGCTGAAACTCCAGTACTTTGGCCACCTCATGTAAAGTGTTGACTCATTGGAAAAGACTCATATGCTGGGAGGGATTGGGGGCAGGAGGAGAAGGTGACGACAGAGGATGAGATGGCTGGATGGCATCATGGACTCGGTGGACATGAGTTTGAGTGAACTCCTGGCATTGGTGATGGACAGGGAGGCCTGGCATGCTACAATTCATGGGGTCGCAAAGAGTCAGACATGACTGAGTGACTGAACTGAACTGAACTGAACTGAACCCCGTCACATGGCAGTTACAAGGCATTCCCACTTTCCATCACAATCAAAAGTGAAAATGGCTCTGTCTTGCCACGCTGATTACCGGTGGATATGTGTGACATCTTTAAAGGTAAACGAGACAGATTATAAATGGGAAAAAAATTACAAATCATATTTCAGGTGTTTGGAACAGCTCTGACATTGGCCTGGACTTAGGGAAACTTCATAATCAAATACAGACCCTGGAACACTCTCGACTGGATTTTACCGCCGCTGGAGCAGCTAATGACTTATTTCACACCTTCTCTAACTTTATGTCTGGAAAAAACATTCTGTCTCATATCTTTAGTTCTAATTTTGCTTCTCATAATTATTCTTCCTTGTATTGTCAGGATTCTTCGGCAGAACATTCAAAAGCTTGCGACTGAGCTGCATCTGGCTGTTTTAAGAAATAAAAAAGGGGGAGATGCTGGGAGCCGGCATATTGCATATTGAGTGCATATTGCATATTGCATATTGAGTGCAGAACTTTCCACAGCATCATCTTTCAGGATCTGGAATAGCTCAACTGGAATTCTATCACTACCGGGAGCCAGCATGAGGAACTTCACCCATGACAAAGGTCATGAGGAAGGAGGCTCGGCATACGCAAAGGCGGGATCGAGCCTCAGGAGTCCCCCATCTACCCCCAAAACCAGAGTCTGCCTACTTTCTGCTTTGTGCTTTCACCTACACCTCTGACTTTACGGGGGGCTGTCCCCCACTACCTGTCTCTGAAAAAAGAGTTAGCTTACAGCTCCAGTTAATAATTCCTGGGTGTGACAGTGTTTCAACCTACAAACTCCTTTGGAAATCCTCTAGCCTGCCTGAATAGGTTTTTCTGGCCACATGTGATTGTTCAGAGCCTCCCAACTGTGAGAGGCGGGAGATGTTCTAAACTGTCTAAACACAGATTCTTTTGAGTAGTTAAAAGATTGATTAGAAATTGTATTGGTGAAGGGATTTTCACTTGTTGGGCCAATGTTTGCTGCTAAGTTTCCATATCCCTTACCTGCTGTGTCCCTGGCAGTGTATTGATTAATATAATTGGTGTAAGTAGTAGCTTTAATGTTTGTAACCTGGGACCCTTGAGTTAATTCTTTTTCTTGTTATAGCCCACCACACCTTTGCTCTGTAGGAATGCAACTTTATCTAATGCTTTTGGAGGGTGGCTCCTGACAGATTCACCTTTAGAGAAAAATAAGTTTTCTGAAGAAAGGGTCTTAAAATGTTAACAGGCCTCCGGGCCAGAAGATGATGCAAATCACCTAAGCTTTTGCATATGATAAGTTTGCAGGAAGAAAGCCTGGCTTGCTGCATGACTCTACCCCTTCCCCCATTATCCTCTATGCATAACTTAAGGTATAAAAACTACTTTGGAAAATAAAGTGCGGGCCTTGTTCACCGAAACTTGGTCTCACCATGTCGTTCTTTCTCTTACCTTCTGGCTGAATTATTCAGCCTCTTTTCTCCACTGAATTTCCTCACTGAGCTATCCTTATTTCAGCCTCTTTTCTCCACTGAATTTCCTCACTGAACTATCCTTATTCTATTACTCTTTATATCTTTGATAAATATTTAAATAAATAGGTCGCCTATGCCGTCTCTCCTTCGAATACCCTGGATCAGCCAGGGCTGGACCCCGGCACTATCTGATTGTCCAAAAGGTACCAAAATAAAACAGGATTGGTTATAACACTTTATGAAAACTTCCCTCTCTAAATAGGAGGCAGTTAAGTTATGAAAGTTCATATTCATATGTTTTCATCTATAGAAATGACAAAATTCAATTCTCCAAGGTAGAAAGAAATGAGTAATCTGAAACAGTTCTCTTATGGGGTGAAGGGTAAGAAAATATCCTTATAAAGACACATCTGCTAATCCTACAGATTAGCAAATCTTGGTCTAGAACCAAGATATTTTCTTAATATTAGCTGGATTATCTACCTTTCAACCTTCCCTAGTCACTACCCACTTGTTGCCTTCAGTTCAGTTCAGTCGCTCAGTCGTGTCTGACTCTTTGCGACCCCATGAATCACAGCACACCAGGCCTCCCTGTCCATCCCCAACTCCCGGAGTTCACTCAGATTCACGTCCATCGAGTCAGTGATGCCATCCAGCCATCTCATCTTCCGTCGTCCCCTTCTCCTTCTGTCCCCAATCCCTCCCAGCATCAGAGTCTTTAGAGGCCCCTCAAATATTGGACATGACATAACCTGTTTTATGAACTCAATTGTCTTCCCCATCCAAATTCATATTTTGCTGCTGCTACTAAGTCACTTCAGTCATGTCCGACTCTGTGCAACCCCATAGATGGTAGCCCACCAGGCTCTGCCATCCCTGGGATTCTCCAGGCAAGAACACTGGAGTGGTTTCTATTTCCTTCTCCAATGCATGAAAGTGAAAAGTAAAAGTTAAGTCACTCAGTCGTGTCTGACTCTTCGCGACCCCATGGACTGCAGCCTACCAGGCTCCTTCATCCATGGGATTTCCCAGGCAAGAGTACTGGAGTGGGTTGCCATTGCCTTCTCCAAATTCATATGTAGAAACCCTTAATGCCTGATGTGACTGTATCTGGGCACAGGGCCTATAAAGAGGTATTAAGGTTAAGTGAAGACATAAGGAAAGGTGGGGCCTAACCCAATAAGACTGGTGGCCATAGAAAAAGAGGAAAGACACCAGGGTTTCAGTCGCACAGAGAAAACACCACCCGACACCATGTGAGGCCACAGTGAGAAGGTCTACAAGTCAAGGAGGAGAAATCTAAGCCACTGATCCCTTGATCTTGGACTTGCTGCCTCTAGAACTGTGAGAAATAAATTTTTGTTGTTTGAGCCACCCAGTATGTGATGTTTTGTTATGGCAGCCTCAGCAGACTAACACAACCTCCTAGATTTATAGTGGCTTGATTCTTTATATACCATAGTATCCTCTATTATAAAACTCAAATCCTGTGTCATTGCATCATTTATACCTGTAGTTTTAAAACAGCATGATATGTCACAAGTAATATGAAAAAGTGATATAATGATACTATAGAATTTCAATGTCTGTTTTACTGAGTGGAAATGACACAAATTTTTTGAAATAATAAAATTTAAATAAGTAATTAAAAGTGAAATTTTGCACAGCAAAACATAGCCAGGGTTTTTAAATGATAATGTAGAGAGATTTGTTCCTAATGAGACCAAATTTTCAATATAAGCATGCAAGTTTTCTTCCTATTATATTTTTGTTTTTGAGCCTATTTCTAATTTCCATTCTCCTCTCAGATGGTTTTCATTTAGTCTATTTACTGAAGTTTCCTAATCCATAGTTTCAAATGTAACTAATTTTCAATGAAGCCACTTCAGAGCATTGTTTTTGGAGTGTTGGAGCTATTGTCATTATTTAAACCAGTATTGTTCTTTGAAATTATCTAGTCATTCTCGTACACTTTCAAATTTCAAATAGCACTGTGAAAACATACGTGGAGTGCTTTCTACCCATTCATTTCTCCCTAATAATTATGGTCAACATACTCTATTAGGTTCAAAGTTTATGAGGCTATGATGTAACTTTGCCAAAATGTCTTACTGATTGTCTAGATATATCCCATTTATTTTCTGTTGTTTTACAGATACCCAAGTAACTTTTTCATTAAACTCAATAAGATGAAAAAGCTCATGATTAAGTTAAAATTTCATATTCTGATACATCAGCTCTTTCCAAATGCATCTGGCAATTTAGGTTTGCATCAGTCTCCACAGTCCACTATAATTCCTGTGCAAAGTTTCTGGCAGTGCTTGACTTTTCCTTCTATAAAAACAATTTTAGACAAGCATTGCCATTGCTGAGTCCTAACCAAAGAAGTAGCTCAGGATAGAGCGCATTTCAGATTCAAGTCTCTAACATGATCAAAATAATCTGTCTTGTTAGAAGTCAATTACAGAGGCCCCAGAGGTCCTCTTATCCTTGTGAGGACTACATGGGGCCCAAATAATGAAATTTTTATGTTTAGTCTCTTCTCATGACTGGTTACATAACCCACTATAAATTAATTAGACTAAGTCCCTAAATCTGAGCCTGCTCTGTCTCTTTTGTGGCCTTTCAGAGCAGAAAAGTAAAACATGTTTGGTAATTTGAATTCAATTCCCCTCTGCCTACTCTGGGATATTGCTCTATCAATGCCCTCTCTTTAAAATGGACATTTCCCTCTCTCTTGCTCTTTTTTATAATATTAACATGTTCAAGTTCCATGGTCTTAACACTATATAAAGGAATTTTCCCTCAGCCTAATTTAAAGGAACTTTCCCTCAGACAGGGATATTCCTCATCCCTAGATATCTCTCCTTACCCTTCTCAATGCAGATAAATGTCTATAATAGCATTTTCCCATTAACATTTGGATTATTTTTCCCTTTGATTAAAAGAACAATTTAGATACAATGAAATAGTAAGTGTAAAGTTGTATGAGTTTTCACAAGTGCATGCAACTGTATTAACCCAGACCTCTATCAAAACACAGAACAATTCCATCCTTGGAAAGTTCCCTTTTCAGTCAATCCTTTACAACCTCAGAAGTAACACTATTCTTATTTCTGTCATGATCATTTGGTTTCCCTATTATAAAAATTCACATAAATGGAATCACACAATATCTGTTCTTTTTCATTGGCTATTTTTACTTCATATAATATTTTTGAAATTTAGCCACACTGTTGAATGTATCTGTACTCTGTTCTTTTTAATTGCTGAGTACTATTCTGTCATACAAATATGCCACAATTTGTTTCTCCAGTTGACTGAAACCTGGGTTGTTTCTGGTTTTAGCTATTAAAAATAAAGTTACTAATGAGCAATCATGATCACAGTTTTTTTATGGAAATATATATTTTTTGACAAACACTTAAGAATGAAATTACTTAGACATAGGGTAGAAAATCTATGTTAAACCTTATAAGAAATTTCCTAATTTACTTTGTATTAACTTTTACATTTTTATAATCTACATAATCCTTTTTTACTGAATCATATCAAACAACATACTTACAAAACAGCAAAAAACACTCTATAAGACAACTTCAAAATGTTTTTCCCTATACTGTTCATCTTCATGATAAGACTACTAATAATCTCCAGTTGTCTCTTCTAGTGAATCACTTAAAGAACTCATTGTCTTTTAATTCCATATGCCCCTATGAACATTTCTCAAAATTTTATCATGGGCTTCTGGGACAATTTTTCTCCTTTCCATGTTCAGTCTCCTCAAAATTGTTCTTATTCATTTAAATATTCCTTCACATATTCCTTCAAAGCCGAAATTACACAGACCTATCCTTAGTGTCTGTCTGTCTGTCTAGCCAGTCTCTCTTCTTTTCCTGGTTATATCCTTGGAAAGTCTCAAGCACAACCCTGGCTTTAGTGCTATCTATATGCACTGATTCCCAGATTGAAATCAAACACTTTGATGTTTTGAGCACCAGATTTATATTCTTTTTATTATCAAATGCTCATTTTCATGTGGATATAAATATGCTTGTTCCATGGAGGATACCACGCTCATCTTAATATTCTGTTCATAGTTTTCAATGGATTTTTACCTCTAATAATATATTAAATATAGTCAGTACAAGAAAACTAAAAGCCTGGTTCTTTGGTCATGAGACATGTGGGTCATAGTGATTCTGATGGTTCAAAAGGTTGCTTTGTTTGACTCTAATTTATAGTTTTATGTAACTGAAAGGATGTCACTAAGAATTTCTCATTATTTATTCATCGGATAAAGAAAACTTGTAATTCAATTGAATCTCAGATAGATAATGAGCAAGATGGGCAAGAGTTGGAGGCAAAAGTAGCAACTGGCTAAACTGATATTTTAGGGGGGAACAATCCATCCATGTTTCTAACTTATTCTGCAAAAGATTCCCAGTATCACTTTAGATGGGGATGGGGTCATTTTTCTATTGACAAACATAGTTTGAAGTAGTGAAGTATCAAAATAAGATTTTAGAAAGGAAGATGCCACGCTTGTTTGTGTGTCAGATTGTGTGGGTATATGTGTGTAGGTGAGGTGTGTTGGAGGCTTAAAATAGGCTATGCAGATTATTTGAGGACTGGTCCAATGAATACACTTACTTAAGCTAGGAAGTTAGGATTTTTTTTGTTTTTTGGTTTTTTTTTTTAGTCATTCCCCTTTTCTCCTAGAGTTGATCAATTTTGCTTGCCATTTCTAAGCTTTTCCTAACCAGTGAAGTCGATTTTATCTGTAAAATATGTTGACTCTATCTTATATACTTTTCCATTCCTAACTACTTATATAACATATAGTATGTTTTGTCTATAATATTAAAATAAATAAATTAAATGCTCTACATCATGAAACTAGGTGCTTTGTTCTGAGGTCCATAACACATAACTGTTTGGAGTGTAAACTCTTTTTAACATAATTCTTATTATGTTGCTACACCATAAACCCATCTTTGCCAATTGTTGTCACCTAGCTTTAAGGATAATGTCTTGTTTCCTAAATAGGATGCTAGGCTGAGTTTGACAGTGGCTATATCTCTGTGTCCCTTTTATTTACTCACCAAATATTTACAACTTCCATCACTGTTCCTGTTGTTGTTCAGTCAGCCAGTCACGTCAGACTTTTTGCAAACCCATGGACTGCAGCACACCAGGCCTCCCTGTCCCTCACCATCTCTCAAAGTTTGACCAAGTTCATCTCCATTGCATTGGTGATGCTATCCATTCATCTCATCCTCTAATGCCCTCTTATCCTTCTGCCTTCAATCTTTCCCAGCATCAGGACTTTTCCAATGAGTTGTCTGTTTGCATCAGATGACCAAATACAGGAGTTTCAGCTTCATTAACAATTCTTACAAGTATTCAGTGTTGATTTCCCTTAAGGCTGACCAATTTGATCTTCTTACTGTCCAAGGGACTCTCACAGCACCTCAATTTGAAGGCATCAATTCTTCAGTGCTCCGCCTTCTTTACAGTCCAGCTCTCACAACCATATGTGACCACTGGGAAGACCATAATCTTGACTATATGGACCTTTTTAAGAAAAGTAATGTCTCTGTTTTTCAACATACTGTCTAGGCTTGTCATAGCTTTCCTGCCAAATAGCAAATGTCTTCTGATTTCATGACTGCAGTCACCATTCACTGTGATTTTGGAGCCCAAGAAGAGGAAACCCATCACTACTTCCACCTTTTCCCTTCTACTTGCCATGAAGTAATAGGGCCCGATGCCATGAACTCAGTTTTTTTTTTTTTTTTAATGTTTAGTTTTAAGCCCGCTCTTGCACTCAACCTCCTTCACCCTCATCAAGAGGCTCTTTAGTTCCTCTTTGCTTTCTGCCATTAGAGATATCACCCACATACCTGATGTTGTTGTTGTTCTCCTTCCTATCCTGATTCGAGCTTGTAATTCATCCAGCCCAGATTTCTCATGATGTGCTCAGCATATAGATTAAACAAACAAGGTGATAGCAGACAGCCCTGCCTTACTCCTTACCCAATCTTGAACCAATCAGTTGTTCCATACAGGGTTCTAACTATTGCTTCTTGACCCCCATACAGGTTTCTCAGGAGACAGGTAAGATGCTCTGGTATTCCCACCTCTCTAAGAGCTTTCCACAGTTTTTTTATGATCCACACAGTCAAAGGCTTTGGTGTAGATGATGAAACAGAGGTAGATTTTCCTGGAATTCCCTAGTTTACTCTACGATCCAGTGAATGTTGGCAATTTGATCTCTGGTTCCTCTGCCTTTTCTAAACCCGGCTTGGACATCTGGTAGTTTGGTTCACACAATGCTGAAGCGTAGCATGCAAAATTTTAAGCATGACCTTACCAGTGATAGCTTACAGTGAATGCTGTCAGATTCATTATCTCTGAAGAAGAAGATTTAGCTGTGGGACCAGAGACCAGGCTTGATCACTCAAGAGCTTTTGTATAGCAGAGGTTTATTACAGTGAAAAGGGACAGAGAAAGCTTCTGACACAGACATCAGAAGGGGGTCGGAGAGTGCCCATCTCACTAGTGTTAGCAAGGGAGTGATATACTTTTTAAATTAGTTATTACAGTAAATCAAAAGAATGACTCAAGATTGTAAAGATCTTACTAGACCCACTTATATGCAGAGTACATCATGAGAAATGCTGGGCTTGATGAAGCACAAGCTGGAAGTCAAGATTGCCGGGAGAAATGTCAATAACCTCAGATATGCAGATGACACCACCCTATGGCAGAAACTGAAGAGGAACTAAAAAGCTTCTTGATGAAAGTGAAAGAGGAGAGTGAAAAAGTGGGCTTAAACCTCAACATTCAGAAAACTAAGATCATAGCATCCACTCTCATCACTTAATGGCAAATAGACAGATAAACAGTGGAAAGAGTGGCAGCCATGAAATTAAAAGACACTTGCTCCTTGGAAGAAAAATGATAACCAATCTAGACAGTATATTAAAAAGCAGAGACATTACTTTGCCAACAAAGGTCCATTTAGTCTAGGTTATGGTTTTTCCAGTGGTCATGTATGGATGCGAGAGTTGGACTATAAAGAAAGATGAGTGCCAAAGAATCGATGCTTTTGAACTGTGGTGTTGGAGAAGACTCTTGAGAGTCCTTTGGACTGCAAGGAGATCCAACCAGTCCATTATAAAGAACATCAGTCCTGAATATTCATTGAAAGGACTGATGCTACATCTGAAACTCCAGTACTTTGGCCACTTGATGCAAAGAACTGACTCATTGGAAAAGACCCTGATGCTGGGAAAGATTGAAGGCAAGAGGAGAAGGGGATGACAGAGGATGAGGTGGTTGGAGGGCATTGCCGACTCAATGGACATGAGTTTGGTTAGGCTCCGGAGGTTGGTGATGGAGGCCTGGCATGCTGCAGTTCACGGGGTTACAAGGAGTCAGACATGACTAAGGGACTGAACTGAACTAACTAAACTGGGAGACTAAGTAAAGCAGATTGTCATCCTCAATATGAGTAGGTCCTATACAATCTGTCAGAGATCTGAATAGAACAAAAGTCAAAGTAGGGGAGATTTCACTTTCTCTGTCTGGGGTATTGTGTTTTCTCCTCCTTTCACACTGTTTTATAACTAGTACATTGGTTTGCTCCTCCACTCAGACAGGAACTTAAACCATCAGTTCTCCTGCTTCTCAGGCCTTTAGGATGTGAACTGAAACTATACCAATGGTTCTCCTGTGTCTTCAGCTTGCAGATGGCAGATTATAGCATTCTACAGTCATTCTAGTGGTGTAAGCTAATTCACACACACACACATACATATAATAATTCTATGCATGATTCATATAAATATATATAATTCCTATATATGTATAAAATTCCTATATGCATGCATATATCCTCTTTCAACCTCCATAATCACATGATCCAATTCTCTATTTATCAATAAATTTTAGGAAGTGGGGAAGGGAGATTCTTTACTTCTGGCATTTGTTGGCAAAATTACTGATTAACAATGTGAGAAAAAATTAATAAACTGAATATATTTTCTGTACCAAAAGTATAATCATACCTGCCAGTAAATTTATTTCATCTTTTCAGAAGACTGGTTTTATAAGAAGAGGTAGCCAGGTGGTCTAGGTAAAAGTATTAGAGAGTATAACATGTTTTCCTTTAGTTACAATTCTTTTATTCCTAAGGGAAACACTTTTCAAATAAAGCAAGATATACTCTTTCATTCCAAGAGTGAAAAAAGTATTCATATCAAAATGATGAAAGTGGTATCTTCCTTCTTTTTATGCTTCAAGATGGAATGAAAATACCATTTTGGCATGCTATCTTCTTTCCATGCTTTTGTCATTCCGCCAGCTTATTAGTAGATAAAAATTAATGGGAAATAAATTAGTAAAATCCAACCTAGAAAATCTATGTAAGAAAACTAAGGTAAAAAATTTGTATTAGTAGAGGTTTTTAATGCACCCAGAAAATATTAAAGAAGACTGCAGTTAGAAGGAAAAGAGTTACCCTGTTCTTTTTTTTTTTTCCCACTTAAACTGGTAGTGTCCAGGTTGCCAAACAGAAACTTGGATGAAAATAAAATCTTAAATTAAATGGCACTATTTTTCAAATCTACTTGTTTTTCATTCTTTTTACTAAAACTCTCACAAGAAAAGCACTTTATACCAATAGAATGACTTCTTCAGTTTCTATCCCTCACTCAGCCATCCATCTAGTAGTCCAGTACTGGCTCAGTAAATTGCAGTAAATTCTTTTCATTTTCAATGCAAAGTTTGACTGAAATCTGAAAGGCAGTTTCTAGAGCTTAAATAATTATTTAGAGGAAAGTGTGCTAAGAGAACAATATTGCAACCATATTTTTGCTCTGAAACTTCGTCCAGGTTCCTGTCTCTTTAGTAAGATTCTATTGATGTCTCAAAGTTAGTAAAGAATACTGAACATAGTAATAAGCTCTGATATTTTAATGAGGCTTGCTAAAGTTTACTGAGCATAGTCAAATTTCTAATTAGGTGTTTATTTTACAGAGAAAAAATGTCAATGATGGGGATAATTTCAAAAATAAATTTATGAGAGATTGAGATCTAAAAGTAAGCTGATTACCAAAATCTTTTTGGTTTAATGAAGTCTTTATCTTCAATATTAAGTAGTGCTAGCATTTATTTCTGGAGAAGGCAATGGCAAACCACTCCAGTGTTCTTGCCTGGAGAATCCCAGGGATGGGGGAGCCTGGTGGGCTGCCGTCTCTGGGGTCGCACAGAGTTGGACACGACTGAAGCGACTTAGCAGCAGCAGCAGCATTTATTTCATGTAACTTCCTATACTTTATATGGGCTACCGTGATGGCTCAGATGGTAAAGAATCCATCTGCAGTGTACAGATCTGAGTTCAATCCCTGGGTCAGGAAGACCCCCTGGAGAAGGGAATGGCTACCTACTCCAGTGTTCTTGACTGGAGAATACCATGAACAGAGATGCCTGGTAGTCTACAATGCATGGGGTCACAGAGAGTCAGACATGACATGTTCCTCAAAGAAATCATTGCTATAATATCTGAGAAGTGACATTTTGTGGCTACCCATTTGGCAAATATTTGAGAAACTATAACAAAAAAAGTGGATTTTTGTTTTGTTTTTGTTGTTTATTTTATAACTAAGGTTTTTAGAGTTGAAAGGGATCTTGTGGCTAATTTGATTCCAACACTAATTTTACAGATGGTGGAAAGTTAGCTTCTAAAAAAAAAATGATTTTATACATCGCTGAGAATTCACAGCAGAACCAAGGCTATAATGCACTTAAAAAATAATCTATTACACTCTTATTTTTCTGTAGAAAATTCAATCCTCTTCAAAGAAAAATAAGGCAGAAGTTTAAAGTTTCCTTTCCCCTTTTATCCTCCTAATTCTGGCTTGTGGTTATGTTTATGGTTAACTTGCCAATTCATTTGTTTTATTCATCTGACTGCTTATTTTTCCTTGGGAGATTCAGTTTGGATTTCTTCTGAAGGTTTCATAAATGCATAACTAGGAAACTCTCCTATGATGTGCTTTTGTCAAAACTTAATTCAGTTGGAAATGTTCATAAACAAGTTAATCGAAAACTCACCCCATTGGTGGGTTAAGGAACCATTCCCAGAATCACATTGTCAGTACTCAACCATGTGACTTTGTGCATGATGCTTTCCAAACTAAATGAAAATGTTATAGCAGAGTACCTATATATCCTCTTCCAGGTAACAGTTCCCTGATTCTATGAAACTGGCACTAATACAAGTCACTGTTCTTGAAAAGACAACAGTTTGTAAATCAAGGTTTAGCTATCATTCCAAAAGAATAACCTAGGTGCTCATTTAATTACCAAAGAAAAGAAGAATGAATCAAGAAATATTTACTTTTAGGAAAAGTTTGCAATGAGATACATATACATACAGAAAGAATGAATAGGCTGAACCAAGTGGAAATGATGCCCAGTAGTTAGAAAAGGCAGAAGAACCAGAGACCAAATGCCAACATACTCTGGATCATAGAAATAGCAAGGGGATTCCCCCCAAAAATATCTACTTCTGCTTCATTGACTATGCTACAGCCTTTAATTGTGTGGATCTTAACAATCTGTGGAATATTCTTAAAGAGAGAGGTATACCAGACCACTTTATGTGCCTCCTGAGAAACCTGTAGGCAGGACAAGAAGCAACAGTTAGAACTGGACATGGAAAATGACTGGTTCAAAATTTGGAAAGGTGTACATTAAGGTTGTATATTGTCATACTGCTTATTTAACTTCTATGCATAGTACATCATGTGAAATGCAGGGCTAGATTAATCACAGGCTGGAATCAAGATTACCAGGAGAAAATCAACAACCTCAGATATGCAGATGATACCACTTTACTAGAAGAAAGTGAAGAGGAACTAAAGAGTATATAGATTAGGGTGAAAGAGTTAAGTAAAAATGTTGGCTTAAAACTCAACATTCAAAAAACTAAGATCTTGGCATCTGGTCCTATCACTTCATGGCAAATAGATGAGTAAAATGTGGAAACAGTGTCAGATTTCACTTTCTTGGGCTCCAAAATCAATGTGGACAGTGACTGCAGTCACCAAATTCAAAAAACGCTTGCTCTTTTGAAGAATAGCTATGTCAAACCTAGACAGTGTTTTAAAAAGCAGAGACAAGGTGCAAGGTGAAAAGACAGCCTTCAGAATGGGAGAAAATAATAGCAAATAAAGCAACTGACAAACAACTAATCTCAAAAATATACAAGCAACTCCTGTAGCTCAATTCCAGAAAAATAAACAACCCAATCAAAAAATGGGCCAAAGAACTAAATAGACATTTCTCCAAAAAAGACATACAGATGGCTAACAAACACATGAAAAGATGCTCAACATCACTCATTATCAGAGAAATGCAAATCAAAACCACTATGAGGTACCATTTCAAGCCAGTCAGAATGGCTGCGATCCAAAAGTCTACAAGCAATAAATGCTGGAGAGGATGTGGAGAAAAGGGAACCCTCTTACACTGTTGGTGGGAATGCAAACTAGTACAGCCACTATGGAGAACAGTGTGGAGATTCCTTTAAAAACTGGAAATAGAACTGCCATACGACCCAGAAATCCTACTGCTGGGAATACACACAGAGGAAACCAGAAATGAAAGAGACACGTGTACCCCAATGTTCATCACAGCACTGTTTATGATAGCCAGAACATGGAAGCAACCTAGATGTCCATCAGTAGATGAATGGACAAGAAAGCTGTGGTACATATACATAATGGAGTATTACTCAGCCATTAAAAAGAATACATTTGAATCAGTTCTAATGAGGTGGATGAAACTGGAGATGATTATACAGAGTGACGGAGAAGGCAATGGCACCCCACTCCAGTACTCTTGCCTGGAAAATCCCATGGATGGAGGAGCCTGGTGGGCTGCAGTCCATGGG
>NW_011494784.1:1159894-1164119 GCF_000754665.1 Bison bison bison
TCCTGGGGGAGCCTGGTGGGCTGCCGTCTCTGGGGTCGCACAGAGTTGGACACGACTGAAGCGACTTAGCAGCAGCAGCAGCATTTTACAGACTGAAGTAAGTCAGAAAGAAAAACACCAATATAGTATACTAATGCATATATATGGAATTTAGAAAGATGGTAACAATAACCCTGTATGCGAGACAGCAAAAGAGACACAGATGTATAGAACAGTCTTTTGGACTCTGGGAGAGAGGGAGGAGGGGGGATGATTTGGGAGAATGGCATTGAAACATTTATAATATCATATAAGAAATCAATCGCCAGTCCAGGTTTGATGCAGGATACAGGATGCTTGGGGCTGGTGCAGTGGGATGACCCAGAGAGATGGTATGGGGAGGGAGGTGGGGGGGGGCGGTTCAGGATTGGGAACACGTGTACACCCGTGGCAGATTCATGCTGATGAATGGCAAAACCAATAAAATATTGTAAAGTAATTAGCCTCTAATTAAAATACAAATTTAAAAAATTAAAAGAAAAAGCAGAGACAATACTTTGCTGACAAAGGTCCATGAAGTCAATGCTATGGCTTTTCCAGTAATCATGTATGGATGTGACAGTTGGATCATAAAGAAGGCTGAGTGCCGAAGAATTGACAGTTTTGAATTGTGGTGCTGGAGAAGACTCTTGAGAGTCCTTTGGACTGCAAGGAGATCAAACCAGTCATTCCTAAAGGAAATCAGTCCTGAGTATTCACTGGAAGGACTGATGTTGAAGCTGAAACTCCAATACTTTGGCCACTGGATGCAAAGAGCTGACTCATTGGAAAAGACCCTGATGGTGGGAAAGATTGAAGGCAGGAGTAAAAGGGGAATGACAGAGGATGAGATGGTTGGATGGCATCACCGACTCAATGGACTGAGTTTGAGCAAATTCAGGGAGATAGTGATGGACAAAGAAGCCTGGCATACTGCAGTTCATGGGGTTGCAAAGAGTCAGACATGACTTAGCTATTAAGCACAATGTCTTTTACCATAGTATCTATTCATTTGGATCCATATGTGGAGCTTACTCATTAAGATTTCTCAAAGATGAGAATAAAGTTTCTTTGTTCTGTTTTAAATTTAATATAAGGAAAGGTCCCATATAAGCCAACAAATGCTGGTATTTAACTTCCCAATCTAGTGCAAAAACATCAGAAATTCCAATAAAAATGTGAATGGATTTTCTGTAGAAACTTTAGAAGTTGGAAAGGGTTGAAAAGTAGAATCTCATTTGGAATATGAGTACCAAGCATCTTGGTAAATATGATTATTTTTAATGTTGTTCAAACCTAAGTTCCAAAATGTTTTCAGCAATTTTCATATAGATAAAAAATAGAGAAAAGAAAGAACATTAAGTAAGACAAAAGGGTCTTAAGTTTAGCAGTACTGCTTTTGGTCATTGTTAGTTTATTCTATCCATAATGAAAAATGTAAACATTTTGAAAAAAATAGTGATTTAAAACACTGGTAGATAAGTAATTATATAAGTGATATATTCCTTTTGTCAAAATCCTAGTTAATTTTATAAGTAATGAATAATGTTTCTTTCAATGTAAAGCAGAAAATGCATAAATTAACACATCATATTCAGAGGATAATGATCTTAAAATTATGGTTGGAAAATGATTGAAAAATATTTTAATTTAAATATTCAATACCAGTTTTTTGAGAAGATAAACAAAATTGACAAAACTTTAGCCAGACTCAACAAAAGATAAAGAGAGAAGAATCAAATCAACATAATTAGAAATTTAAAAGGAGAGGTTACAACAGACAATACAGAAATACAAACGATTATAAGAGACTATTATGAGCAACAATATGGCAATATAATGGATAACTTGGAAGAAGTGGACAAATTCTTAGAAAAGTGTAATCATCCAAGACTGAACCAGGAAGAAATAGAAATTATGAACAACCCAATTACAAGCCCTGAAACTGAAGCTGTGATAAAAAAAAATCTCCCAAAAAACAAAAGCTCAGGATCAGATGGCATCACAGGAGAATTCTATCAAACATTTAGACAAGAGCTAATGCCTATCCTTTTAAAACTCTTTGAAAAAAAAATGCAGAGGAAGAAACACTTTCAAACTCATTCTATGAGGCCACCATTACCCTGATACCAAATCCAGAAAAAGACAAAACAAAAAAGAAAACTACAGGCCAATATCAATGATGAGTATAGATGCAAAAATGCTCACAAAATTGTAGCAAACAGAATTCAGCAACATATCAAAAAGCTCATACACCATGATCAAGTTGGGTTTATTCCAGGGATGCAAGGATTCCTCACTATATGCAAATCTATCAATGTGATACACCAAATGGAAAGGTAAAAAGCATATGATCAGATGCAGAAAAAGCCTTTGACAAAATTCAGCACCCATTTGTGATTAAAACTCTTTTTAAAAAAGGGCATAGAAGGAAGCTACCACAACATAGCAAAGGCCATATATGATATCCTAAGTCGTGAAAAATTGAAAGCACAACCCTAAGATGAGGAACATGACAAGGGTGTCCACTTTCACCACTATTATTCAACATAGTTCTGGAAGTCCTAGCTTCAGCAATCAAAGACGAAAAAGAAATAAAATGAATCCAGATTGGAAAAGAAGTAAAGCTCTCACTGTTTGCAGATGACATGGTATTGTACATTGAAAATCCCAAAGATAGTATCAGAAAATTACTAGAGCTAATCAGTGAATTTAGCAAAGTTGCAGGATACAAAATCAATATATGGAAATCACTTGTATTTCCATATACAAACAATGAAAAATCAGAAAAAGAAATTAAGGAATCAATCCCAATCACCACTGCAATAAAAACAATTAAATATCTAGGAATAAACTTACCTAAGTAGACAAAAAGGCAAAATGGCTGTCTGGGGAGGCCTTACAAATAGCTGTGAAAGGAAGAGAAGCGAAAAGCAAAGGAGAAAAGGAAAGATATAAACATCTTAATGCAGAGTTCCAAAGAATAGCAAGAAGAGATAAGAAAGCCTTCCTCAGAGATCAATGCAAAGAAATAGATGAAAAAATAGAATGGGAAAGACTAGAGATCTCTTTAAGAAAATTAGAGACACCAAGGGAACATTTCATGCAAAGATGGGCTCGATAAAAGACAGAAATGGTATGGACCTAATAGAAGCAGAAGATATTAAGAAGAGGTGGCAAGAATACACAGAAGAACTGTACAAAAAAGATCTTCACAACCAAGATAATCACGATGGTATGATCACTCACTTAGAGCCAGACATCCTGGAATGTGAAGTCAAGTGGGCCTTAGAAAGCATCACTACAAACAAAGCTAGTGGAGGTGATGGAATTCCAGCTGAGCTCTTTCAAATCCTAAAAGATGATGCTGTGAAAGTGCTGCACTCAACATCCCAGCAAATTTGGAAAACTCAGCAGTGGTCACAGGACTGGAAAAGCTCAGTTTTCATTCCAATCTCAAAGAAAGGCAATGCCAAAGAATGCTCAAACTACTGCACAATTGCACTCATCTCACACGCTAGTAAAGTAATGATCAAAATTCTCCAAGCCAGGCTTCAGCAATATGCGAACCATGAACTTCCAGATGTTCAAGCTGGTTTTAGAAAAGGCAGAGGAATCAGAGATCAAATTTTCAACATCCTTTTGGATCATCGAAAAAGCAAAAGAATTCCAGAAAACATTTATTTATGCTTTATTGACTATGCTAAAGCCTTTAACTGTGTGGGTCACAAGAAACTGTGGAAACTTCTGAAAGAGATGGGAATACCAGACCACCTAACCTGCCTCTTGAGAAATTTGTATGCAGGTCAGGAAGCAACAGTTAGAACTGGACATGGAACAACAGACTGGTTCCAAATAGGAAAAGGAGTACGTCAAGGCTCTATATTGTCACCCTGCTTATTTAACTTCTATGCAGAGTACATCATGAGAAATGCTGGGCTGGAAGAAGCACAAGCTGGAATTAAGATTTCTGGAAGAAATATCAATCACCTCAGATATGCAGATGACACCACCCTTATGGCAGAAAGTGAAGAGGAACTAAAAATCCTCTTGGTGAGAGTAAAAGAGGAGAGTGGAAAAGTTGGCTTAAAGTTCAACAATCAGAAAACTAACATCATGGCATCTGGTCCCATCACTTCATGGGAAATAGATGGGGAAACAGTGGAAACAGTGGCAGACTTTATTTTTCTGGGCTCCAAAATCACTG
>NW_011494784.1:1164257-1166094 GCF_000754665.1 Bison bison bison
CCTTGGACTGAAGGAGATCCAACTAGTCCATTCTAAAGGAGATCAGTCCTAGGTGTTCTTTGGAAGGAATGATGCTAAAGCTGAAACTCCAGTACTTTGGCCACCTCATGTGAAGAGTTGACTCATTGGAAAAGACTCATATGCTGGGAGGGATTGGGGGCAGGAGGAGAAGGGGACGACAGAGGATGAGATGGCTGGATGGCATCACCAACTTGATGGATGTGAGTCTGAGCGAACTCCGGGAGTTGGTGATGGACGGGGAGGCCTGGCGTGCTGTGATTCATGGGGTCGCAAAGAGCAGGACACGACTGAGCGACTGAACTGAACTGAAGGAAACAAACGAACAGTACACAGAAAAGTATAAGACACTAATGAAAGAAATCAAAGACAGCATAAACAAATGGAGAGATATTCCTTGTCCCTGGGTAGGAAGAATCAATATTGTGAAAATGACTATGCTACCAAATGTAATCTACAAATTCAATGTGATCCCTATCAAATTACCAATGGCATTTTTCACAGAACTAGAACAAAAAATTTCACAATTCATATGGAAACAGAAAAGACCCCAAATAGCCAAAGGAATCTTGAGAAAGAATGGAGCAGGAGGAATCAAGCTTCCTGACTTCCAATTATACTACAAAGCTACAGTCATCAAGACAGTGTGGTACTGGCACCAAAACAGAAATATAGTACAATGAAACAAGTTAGAAAGCCCAGAAATGAACCCATGCACCTATGGGCACCTTATTTTTGACAAAGGAGGCAAGAATATACAATGGCGCAAAGACAGCCTCTTCAATAAATGGTGCTGGGAAAACTGGAGAGCTACATGTAAAAGAAGGAAATTAGAACACTTCTTAACATCAGACACAAAGATAAACTCAAAATGGATTAAAGACTTAAATGTAAGACCAGAAAGTATAAAACTCCTAGAGGAAAGCAGAGGCAGAATACTCAATGACATAAATCAAAGCAAGATCCTCTATGACCGAGCCCCTAGAGTAACAGATATAAAACCAGAAGTAAACAAGTGGGACCTGATTAAACATAAAAGTTTTTGCACAGCAAAGGAAACTATAAGCAATGTGAAAATACACAGAAAAATACACTTTTCTCCCCTAAAATGGGAGAAAACAATAGCAAATGCAACAACTGACAAAGGATTAATTTCCAAAATATACAAGCAGCTCATACAACTCAATACCAGAAAAACAAACCACCCAATAAAAAAGTGGGGAAGGGACCTAAACAGATATTTCTCCAAAGAAGACATACAGATGGCTAACAAACACATCAAAGGACACTCAACATTGCTCATTATTAGAGAAATGCAAATCAAAAGTATAATGAGGTATCACCTCACCAGTCAGAATAGCCATCTTCAAAAAGTCTACGAACAATAGATACTTGAGAGGATGTGGAGAAAAGGGAATGCTCTTGCACTGCTGGTGGGAATGTAAAACTGATACAGCCACTATGGAAGACAGCATGGAGATTCCCTACAAAACTGGGAATAAAACCACCATATGGCCCAGCAATCCCACTTCTAGGCATATACCCTGAGGACATCAAAACTGAAAAGGATACATGTATCCCGTTGTTCATTGCAGCACTACTTACAATAGCTAGAACATGGAAGCAACCTAGATGTCCATCGACAGATGAATGGATACAGAAGTTGTGGTACGTATACACAATGAAATATTATTCAGCCATAAAACATAATGCATTTGAGTCAGTTCTGATGAGGTGGATGAACCTAGAACCTATTATACAGAGTGAAGTGAGTCAGAAAGAGAAAGATAAATATATCCTAATACATATATATGGAATC
>NW_011494784.1:1166194-1205153 GCF_000754665.1 Bison bison bison
TATATGGAATCCAGAAAAATGGTACTGAAGAATTTATTTACAGGGCAGCAATGCAGAAACAGACGTAGAGAATAGACTTATATACATGGAGAGAGGGGAGGAGAGGGTGAGATGTATGGAAAGAGTAACATGACACTTACATTAACATATATAAAATAGATAGCCAATGGAAATTTGCTGTTTGGCTCAGGAAACTCACACAGGGCTCCTTATCAACCTAGAGGGGTCGGATGGGGAGGAAGATGGGAGGAAGGTTCAGAAGGGAGGGGATGTATTTATACCTATGGCTGACTCATGTCAAAGTTTGACAGAAAACAGCAAAATTCTGTAAAGCAATTATCCTTCAATAAAAAGTAAATAAATTAACCAAATTTAGGACAAGAAAAAAAAATCTATGAACTATCTTAAGAAATGCTATAACATCTGACTGCAATGAGAAATTGTGCTTTCATCATATCTAGACCCAATCACTTACAAAACGCTCTGTTGAAAATCTGTTTCAAATATTATCTAACAGAACATTTTGATATTTTAGCCTTTTTTGGTTTATTTTTGTACTTATTTTGTTAACTGAGAATGGGTTAGCTCATTCTTGACCACCCAGGTTATAAAACCACGTCACAGATAGCTGTGTAAATTCTTAAAACAAAAAAGATAACTATCTGTTCTGAACAGTTCAACCCTAAGAAAAATTATTGGTTCTCTCAAGGTTTTACAGTTTCATGATTTTTGTGTTAAAAAGCTTTAGGAAAATATTGCATGTTGATATTTAAGATAAAAATATTATATATTTGCAAATGTATATTTAATGTGACATTTCCTCATTGTTGGGTTGAACAGAGTGATGGGACTTCAGGAATGGTTATGGTATTATTATGCCATCTTTTTCTCTATCTAGAGGGAAATCACTTTGTATATATTCTCTTTTGTAGCCATATTTCAAAAAGATACCCTTAAATGATGAGAGCAACAGAAATAAATTTATTTTATGACTCTCTTCTTGTCTTTTGTATAACTGTATCCTTTATATATAGAAAAATAAAAAGAACTCTCTGGTGAAAGATTCACAGCATTTATGGGGTAGGGGTAGGGGTAGAAAATTTAATCCTGTAGTGTGTTTCTCTTTTGCCTCAACTGTCAAATTCAATGCCTGATTTTAGACATTTCAGATACTGAGCACCTACCCTCAGTAATTCCTTTTTTAAACTTAAAAATATCTTCCTCTTTATTTCATTAATGTGTAAGTACTTCTAGTAGATATAAATGGTATAGTAGAATTAGTATATAAATATAATAGTAATCAAAATGTCTAGTTTTTGGAATCCCTTTATAAATTGAGAAGAGAAATGCCCTTATTAGAAGAAATTATCTTTGATATTAAATTCTAAGCCGGAGTACAGTAAGTATGATCCTTTGGGTTGTACTCAGGTAGTCTCCTGCATTGAAAAAAAAAAAAAAGTTGAAAGATACATCCTAAGGGCAGATTAAAGTATAAGCCTAAATGACCTAACTATTACAGTCTAAGGGTGAAAACTACACACCGACATTATATGAGACAAAAGAAGTCAAAGAGGGGAAGTTATCATGCTCTGGAGTCAAGAGAACCAGCAGCAAAGAGCAATTCAGCCTGTGTTTAAGTAAGGATCTCTGTGACTTTTTGCATGGGAAGAATTGTGGTTAACACTTTGATGAATTTGTAAGACACAAAGAAAATTATCCTCCCATCACCTCCAAAATGGTTCTTGCTGTTGCACAATGCTCTTTGCTAAGTCACTTCAGTCATGTCCGACTCTTCGTGACCCCATGGACTGCAGCCTACCAGGCTCCTCCGTCCATGGGATTTTCAAGGCAAGAGTACTGGAGCGGGGTACCATTGCCTTCTCTGACAATGCTCTTTACTTCCTACTTATTGACTTAATCCTATCTGGGTCTCTAAAATATAAATATTCCTATGAATGTATCAATAGTACATAAGTCTGAATGTTTTCCAAGATGTCTTTATACTGAGACAGTGGCTGAGAACTTCAGAACATTTGACAGGGCATTGAAGAGAGTTTGAGGTTAGAGAGAAGTGAAAAAAGAGAAAAGAAGGAGGCACAGATGAAAAGAAAGGTAATGTTTATGGATGACATGCAACATGTTGAGAAGAATATTAGTATCACACTTAGAAACAGTTTAGGTGTGAACTAATATTTCAGGTGTGAATGGTTCAGGTGTGAACTAATTACACCTTGCTTTTCTAGGATAAAACTTACATCATCACCATGCACTGTTCTCATCACTCAGGATCTTAGTTATTATATTCATAAATGAGATTGACTCTGATTTTCCTTTATCATATTATACTTGTCTAGTTTGATCATCACACTTAGTTTAGACATGTATTAAGAGTTTATAAGCTTTCTATTTCATGGAAGAGCCTGCATAGAACAGAGTTCATCTGCTCCATTAAGTTTTAGTATAATTCACCTGTATAAGTTCTTGGATCTGAGAAGACAAACAACAAAACTTTTCAATTTCTTCACTTCCCAAAGACCTGTTCTCAATGTAGACTGGTTATAGGTGCCATTCATTCTACCTCATTGAACCTGACAGTCAGTAGAAAAATGTGCAAAAATAAAATAGGACATAATCTTAAGAATTTTAGTACTACTAATGATTAAATAAAATCATATAGTTGGTTATGCTTATGCTTTTCACTATGCAAATACTAGTGGGATTTACAAAAGATTTAACCAAATATATAAACATTGAATTTAGGTAATTTTCTTCACTTGAAATATGACCTTGTTTAGTAGTTTAGTTCTCACCAACATTGTGATTTTGAAGTTTTCTAAGACTTAGGCACATGCAGTCTTTAAGGCATTAAAATGCAGCAAAGTTTTTTTCTTTTTTCAGTCTAGGTTGCTTTATTTTTTTAATTTTTCAAAAATTTTTTATTTATTTATTTTTAATTTTAATTGGAGGCTAATTACTTTATAATATTGTGGTGGGTTTTGCCATACATTCACATGAATCAGCCATGGATGTACACATGTTCCCCATCCTGAACCCCCCTCCCTCCTCCCTCCCCATCTCATCCCTCAGGATCATCCCAGTGCACCTGAGCACTCTGAGCACTCTGATCACTCTGCATCCCAGCCCTGAGCACTCTGCCTCATGCATTGAACCTGGACTGGTGATCTATTTCACATATGATAATATACATCTTTTAATGCTATTCTCTCAAATCTTCCCACCCTTTCCTTCTTCCACAGAGTCCAAAAGTCTGTTCTTTACATTCGTGTCTCTTTTGCTGTCTTGCATATAGGGTCATTGTTACCATCTTTCTACATTCCATATATATGCATTAATGGTTTTAAATAAAACTTTCTGCTTTGAGATTTTTTTCACCCACCACCTTTATTGAACTTAAAATGCTTTTAACTTTCACATGGTACTAATTTTAGTATATTTATTAAATAGTTATTTTTCTTTTAATATAAAACATACTTCTTTTTAGAGAAGAGAAGAAATGAAAGATTTTTCCTTAAGTCATGTTAGAAACTAGAATAAAAAGGTTTGTGGCAAAGTAGAAAGTGTTAATATTTCTTGTATTTTGTTGGTTAGAATTTTCTTAATAAAAATACACTTTTTGACATTATCCAAGGAAAAATAACATCAACATTTTCTAGATGACAAAAAAGAAACTTTGAGAAAGTTATCGTGATTTTTTTTCAGTTTGTGGTTTTTTAATGTAATTACAATTAAGTGCTATAAAATTCTAAGATGTTATCTTTATAATATGTGAAAGCAATAGTAAATAGTGTGCTATTCAAATGTTTAGAAATTGCTCATTGCATGTCAGACTATAACTGATTTGGCATTTTATAACTTCAATAGTAACATGAACATATAGAAATTATAATCTGAGTTATCCTTTGAATAATACTTTAGAGTTTCCTATTATTTTCATTTTCTTTGTTTTACTTGATCCTCTACAATATATCTGTAGTAGCTATTTTTACCTATTGATACATATTATATCAGGTATTTCTAATGTCATTCATCAAAGGAAGAGAGTAAGATTAAGAAAGTTAAATCACATATTAAGTGGCAGAATTTAAACTGGTATCATCATGTCTCTTCAAATTCAATGATTTCTATAAGACAGTAAGCAATGGCAATGAACTATAATGGCATGCAGAGTCAGACAGGAAATATGACAGTAATAATAGGAATGCTGCTGCTGCTGCTAAGTCACTTCAGTCATGTACAACTCTTTGCGAAACTATGGACTGTAGCCCACCAGGCTCCTCTTCCATGAGAGTCTCCAGGAAAGAATACTGGAGTGGGTTGCCATTTTTCTCCTCCAGGGGATCTTCCCAACCCAGGGATCAAACCCACATCTCCCGTGGCTCCTGCATTGCAGGCGGATTCATTACCAATGAGCCACCAGGGGAAGCCCCAATAATAGGAATAGACATTAATAAAGTTTGTGTTCTGTGCTTTACATATCGTATCTCCCTTCATGCTAATAATAACTGTGAGGGAGAAAAACTTATCACCAATTATCAGATGGGGACTCTAAAATGTTAATTAATTTTCTCAAAGTCATGAACCCAATCATTTTGGTTGTTTGACATAATATTTTCAACTCCAAAACAATCAAAATGAAGATGCTTAAAATATAATAGGAGGTGCAAGTTTTAAATATGAACATGTCAGTTTATCTGAGATTTGAAAGCCATTCATTTCAGGTAGATATTTGAGGTTACAAATATGTTTCATATTCTTGATACTTATCAATTTTTGACAGTCCAAAAAATAAAGGAAAAGGGTAAGAACAATATTCTAGAATTTTATGAAACTAATATCAGGATCAACTGATTCTCAGTTTTATTTTTCTTAGCCGATTCATATTTAAATTAGTTCAATTTTCCTTATTAGAAGTTACCACTAAAATTTTCCTGAACTGCCAACCACTCACATCTATTACTTTGTCCTATAAAATTAGAAAACAGAACAAAAAGAAAGGAGAAAGCTAATATATCCTGTGATATGGGATATTGTTGCTTTGAACATTTTAAGACAGAATTTATGTGAAACCAGATTAATTTTAAGGAACTCCCTGTGGGTTCTGTTTGTTGTTTTGAATTGCTTTAATAGTAAACTTGCATTATTTATGTTTATTAATATTTAGAATGCACTCTGCAAGGATGATTTTCATCTGAGTTATAATTAGTCTCAGCTGATGAATGCAATAAAATGATTATAAACAACTTTGTGAGATCATTATCAGTGTCGTGGGAGAAAATGTTAAAACACTGCTCCAACATTTTACCTTCAAAGATTCACTGAAATGAGCTTCAACCCATTTAAAATCTTACTGAAATCACATTAAATTCATTTTCTTTCTCATAAAGTTATTGAACTTCACATACTAGTTCACTGTTCAAAAATCCAACTCATATTTCTTCTGTCGAAAACCTTTAAGCATTATGTTTGTTATGCGTTTCTGAATTTAAAGGTACACTTTTTGTGAAATGTTTAGGAAATATAGAGGGATAAAAAGAACTACATAAATATTATCCACAAACTTATTATGCAGAGAAAACAATCACTGAATTTTTGTCCTATTTTCTTCTAATTAGGACATATGAAGATTGAGTATTGGTGTGCTATTAATATATGCATGGTATATGAACTTTACATGGCTCAGTTAATATTTGATGTAGAATATCCTATGAGTTATTTTCACTTAGCTAAAACAATATTATAAAACAATACTATGTTTATTATAGCTTATTTATTCACATAGTTTTCAAAACTTTTTGTTAACTAATAATACAGATATACCATAGTGAAATTAATCACTTAACTGTGGTAACTTTAAGCGGTGTTGTAGTGTGTCAGCGTGATGAACGATACAATAATGGTAATAGACTTATTTGAATATTTCTGTTGCCTAGATAAACACGATTTTTGACTCAAAGCTTATCACATTAAAAATTTAGAGTTTTTCATATATATTATAAAGTTATAGTCCAGAAAAACCTTATTTATTCGCATGACTATCAGTATTTTGAGAGAATTTGCCTTAAGAATGCTAAATACCATCATTAACAATATTTACATATTTAATAAATGAGTTTTACATATTATGCTTAATCTATTTTATTCAATATTTACAATAAGTGTTTTCTTCATATTTCAAATAACCACTTACTATTTTCCAAATATTTTAATATAGATTATGTTTTAAAAAGTTTTTAATTTTTTAAGAACAGATTCCAGAATTTTATCTAATATGGTTTTGTTACTGATACTTTAAAAAGTCACATAATGGACTGATGTTTTATATTTTATAGCTTCAACACCATTAAATATATGCATGTTTCACTTTTGCTTTCTTTGTTTTTTTGTCATTTAATCAAAAGCATAGTCTACCTTTTTATTCATTCTATTTCATAAAAGAGTGTATAAAATATAAACACTTGTTGAGTACACCTTTTGTGGTAGTCCTTGAATTCTGATAAGTTGGATTATTGCACTTTTTATTAGCTAAAACTCAATAATTTTATTCAACCAATAGAGTTTATTTGGGATTATTTGTATTTTTAGGCAATTTGCTTATATTTTGTTGCTACATCTGTAGCTAAGCAATGATTATGATCACAGAAAATGACATGGACAATTAGCTCTGTCCACTTTCACACAAAACAATAATTTTTCTCTAGGCATTTTCTGGCTATTGTGTGCCAATAAGTACAATTTATTTTATTGATTTTTTCCAACTATGTATTAATTTCTTTCTTGATAAATTCATTGCAATGTATTCTCTTTAGCCAAATCTCTTCATATTTATTTCATGGTTAAGTTCTGTTTTTTTCTATCTCTCTCTTGCTCTCTCAAGCTCTCTGTTCCTACCTGAATTGCTAAAATCAGTATGGATATGACCACAACGTTTTTATCTTTGGTCTTGATCTCTTCATTGAGCCTCTCAAATCTATTTGACATCTTTAATTGGGATTATCAATCAGCAAACTACAATGTACATGTTGAGAAGAGAATCCTTCTTTGTTCAACTTAAATGCCATTTTAAATTCCTGTCCTTTTTTTCCCCATCTTTTTTCCCCATCCACATTCTGTCAATCAACATTACACTGTCAGTTCTATCACCAGATAATATTCCCAGCTGCCAGCATATACCTTTCTCTAATGTTCTTTTTTCAGCCATTACAGTAAGTTGACCTTGAACCAAGTCACCATTATCTCTCTCCAGCACCTCTGAAAAATCCTCCAATATGATATCCCAGTTTTCCTTCATTTAGATTTTTTTTTATGTTTTTGACACCACTTCTACCAAACACCCTCCAATGGTTTCCCATTACATTTAGTATACAACCTAATGTTTTGCTTTGTCCTGTCCTATATCTGGTCTTCCTTGGTGGCTCAGAGGTTAAAGAATCTGCCTACCAATGAGGGAAATGGGTTCAATCCCTGGGTTGGCAAGATCCCCTGGAGAAGGGATTGGCAACCCACTCCAGTATTCTTGCCTGGAGAGTTACATGGATAGAGGAGTCTGGTGAGCTACAGTCCATGGGGCAGAAAAGAGCAAGACAGGACTGATTGACTAACACACACACACGTGCTATTTCTAGTACCTGTTTATTCATCTTGTGTCATCTTTTAGCACTCCCACCTTTATTTTCTCTTAGGGAGTTTTCACTTTTTAACCTTCCCACTGTGACAATTCTTTCCCTAATCTTTGCACAATTGCTTTCTTTTCATCACATGTTTAGTTGCTCAGTCATATTTGACTCTTCGTGACCCCATGGATTGAAGCCTGTCAGGCCCCTCTGCCATTGGATTTCCAAGGAAAGAATACTTGAGTAGATTGCCAGTTCCTACACCAGGGGATCTTCTTATCCTAGAGATCAAACCACTATCTCTGGCACTGGTAGGCAAGTTCTTTACCACTGATCCACCAGGGAAATCCCTTCTCATCACTTCAGTTCAGGTCAGTTCAGTTGCTCAGTAGTCTGTGACTCTTTGTGACCCCATGGACTGCAGCATGCCAGGCTTCCCTGTCTAACACCAACACCCAGAACATACCCAAACTTATATCCATTGAGTTGGTGATGCCATGCCACCATCTCATTCTCTGTCATCCCCTTCTCCTTCCACCTTCAATTTTCCCAGCATCAGGGTCTTTTCAAACAAGTCAGTTCTTCATAGGAGGTGGCCAAAGTATTCCACTTCAGCCTCAGTCCTTCTAATGAACATTCAGGACTGATTTCCTTTAGGATGACTGGTTTTATCACCTTGCAGTCCAAGGGACTGCCAAAAGTCTTCTCCAACACCACAGTTCAAAAGCATCAATTCTTCTGCACTCAGCTTTCTTTATAGTCCAACTCTCACATCCATACATGACTATTGGAAAAACCATAGCTTTGACTAGATGGACTTTTGTTGGCAAAGTAACATCTCTGCCTTTTTAATACGCTGGCTAGGTTGGTCATAACTTTTTTTCCAAGAAGCAAGCGTCTTTTAATTTCGTGGCTGCATTCACCATCAGCAGTGATTTTGGAGCCCCCCAAAATAAAGTTTTTTACTGTTTCCATTGTTTCCCTATCTATTTGCCATGAAGTGATGGGACCAGATGACCTGATCTTAGTTTTCTGAACATTGAGTTTAAAGTCAACTTTTTCACTCTCCTCTTTCACTTTCAAGAGACTCTTTAGTTCTTCTTCACTTTCTGCCATAAGAGTGGTATCATCTGAATATCTGAGGTTATTGACATTTCTCCCCGCAATCTTGATTCTAGCTTGTGCTTCATCCAGTCCAGCATTTGTCATGATGTACTCTGCATATAAGTTAAATAATCAGGGTGACAATATACAGCCTTGACATATTCCTTTCCCGATTTGGAACCAGTCTGTTGTTCCATGTTCAGTTCTAATTGTTGTTTCTTGACCTGCATACAGGTTTCTTAGGAGGCTCAGGTCAGGTGTTCTGGTATTCCCATCTCTTGAAGAATATTCCACAGTTTGTTCTGATACACACAGTCAAAAGCTTTGGCATAGTCAATAAAGCAGATGTTTTCCTGGAACTCTCTTGCTTTTTTGATGATCCAACAGATATTTACAATTTGATCTCTGATTCCTCTGCCTTTTCTAAATCCAGCTTGAACATCAGGAAGTTCATGGTTCAAGTACTATTGAAGCCTGGCTTGGAGAATTTTGAGCATTACTTTGCTAGCATGTGAGATGAGAGCAATCATATAATAGTTTCAGCATTCTTTGGCATTGTCTTTCTTTGTGATTAGAATGAAAACTGACCTTTTCCAGTCCTGTGGCCACTGCTGAGTTTTCCAAATTGCTGGCATATTAAGTGCATCACTTTCACAGCATTATCTTTTAGGATTTGAAATAGCTCATCTGGAATCTCATCCTTAGGTCTCAGCAAAAATTGAACTTTCTCAGAGAGGCCATCTGATTATCTTTCCTAATGCAGTATCCCCTTCATTTTGTCCTTGACTCACGTTTTATTCTGCTTATAGATATTATCTTACAGAAAAATTTAATTATGTATTTATTATTAAATTTTTTATTAGAGTATTATTTTGATTAAGAGCAAGGTCTTGTCAAGCTTGTACATTGTATACTCCTGGTGTCAAAAATAAAGTGGTGTCTCTTACATGAAAAACTACCGTATCTTTATTAGGAATTATAAGTTTTATCAATATATGATGATACTTTTTTATATTATTTGAGGCTGTTTTGTTTTAACTTCAACTAATATTCATATTCCATTTCAGGATATTTTACCTTGCCCAGTGTAATTTTGCCTAGTGTTTAATTTTCAACTAATTTTTTTGCCTAGTTTTAAATTTTCAACCTCATTTTGTTTTACGTATCTATTGCAATCAGCATGTAATTAGATTTTGTCTCATAAGACAATTGGCAAGACATTCTGTTTTAGTAGATAAGTTTAAACCAATTATGTTTATTATCATAACTGACAACTTCTATCATATTTCTCCATGCTTTTGGTTTTTAATGACTTCTTGTTGATTCGTTTGTTTTTTCCTTTTATTATCTTAGCAATTCAAAGATATTAGTTTTATTTTACATCTATATATGCTTATAAGTCTTATCCATTATTGTACATATGGTTTTACAATTGTCAGAAATTTACATGTAAAGTCATATTCTGAGTCACCTACAGGAAAGTTGAGGGTTCCAGAATGTTTGCCTTATAGTGATCCCTTACTAGTTATTTTTAGTGAAATCTGAAATTTCCAAAGTATTGTTATCCTTTTTTAAATGTATTTTTTGTTTCTGTAACTATTCCCTCATAGATTATTTACCATACATAGCTATTTTTCTAATTCCCCAATTAGAAAATTCCTCAATCTTTTTGTGGACCATGACGTTATCACCAGTCAAAAATATGCTTTCCAACTAAATTCACACCTCCAAGAATTCACCAAGGTTTAAGCAAAGAAAATAAGTCCAGAAGATGAACATCTGGAAAGAGAATGCTACCGCATTAGCATCTTTCACTCTCTTACAATTACTTCTGAATTGCCAAAACATACAATAGTCAGCCAGTGTTCTCTTTTCTCTTTAGATTTCTTGCTCATATATCAACAAAAATTATTTGCCTTATTTACACAAGTCTCTGTGAAAGTGTGACCTCTTCAAAGGTTTTATAAAATACTAGCTATAAACAAAAACACTCAGAAATGACAGCATTCCCCAGCCTTCCTTAGCCTTGTTACTGCCAAACTCTTTGTATATGAAAGGTGTTACTAAAGATGAGGGTAGGGGAGGAGGGTTGTCCTTACTTCATTTTTCCCTTCTTCATGCTAGTCAAAATACTGCTATCATGGGTGAAGCCTTTGCCAGGAGTTATATACTGAGAATAAAAGAACAGTAAGATAGAAGAAGCTGAGATTTTTACATGAGATAGAAGGAAACAGCTATCTTAAGTTACTATAAAGTTAGGTTGTCTGAAACACATACCTAAAATAGGTCTTGAAAGACCTATGTCTGTATTCTCAATACCGACACATACTGACTCCCCAGTAAATATGTATCAGATGAACAATGCTATGATACTTCATTGGGTTACCAAACTGTGCCTTTTTTTTCTCTTTAAATTTTCTTTTTCTAAATTTATTTATTTTAATTGGAGGCTAATTATTTTACAATATTGTAGTGATTTTGCCATATATTGACATGAATCAGCCATGGGTGTAACATGGGTTCTCCATCCTGAACCCCCCTCTCCCCTCCCTCCCCATCCCATTCCTCTGGGTCACCCCAGTGCACCAGCCCCGAGCACCATGTCTCATGCATTGAACCTGGACTGGCAATTCGTTTCACATATGATAATATACATGTTTCAATGCCATTTCCCCAAATCATACCACCCTCGCCCTCTCCCACAGAGTCCAAAAGACTGTTCTGTACATCTGTGTCTCTTTTTCTGTCTTCCATATAAGGTTATTGTTACCATCTTTCTAAATTCCATATATATGCATTAGTATACTGGGGAGGCGGCAATGGCATCCCACTCCAGTACTCTTGCCTGGAAAATCCCATGGATGGAGGAGCCTGGTAGGCTGCAGTGCATGGGGTTGTGATGAGGCAGACATGACTGAGGAACTGCTATTCACTTTTCACTTTCCTGCACTGGAGAAGGAAATGGCAACCCACTCCAGTGTCCTTGCCTGGAGAATCTCAGGGATGGTGGAGCCTGGTAGGCTGCCGTCTATGGTGTTGCACAGAGTTGGACATGATTGAAGTGACTTAGGAGCAGCAGCAGCAGCAGCAGCAGCATACTGTATTGGTATTTTTCTTTCTGGCTTACTTCACTCTGTATAATAGGCTCCAGTTTCATCCACCTCATTAGAACTGATTCAAATGGATTCTTTTTAATGGATGAGTAATATTCCATTGTGTATATGTACCACAGCTTTCTTATCCATTTGTCTGCTGATGGACATCTAGGTTGCTTCCATGTCTTGGCTATTATAAACAGTGCTGCGATGAACAGGTGTCTCTTTCAATTCTGGTTTCCTCAGTGTGTATGCCCAGCAGTGGAATTGCTGGGTCATATGGCAGTTCTATTTTCAATTTTTAAAGGAATATCCACACTGTTTTCCATAGTGGTTGTACTAGTTTGCATTCCCACCAACAGTTTAAGAGGGTTCCCTTATCTCCATACCCTCTCCAGCATTTATTGTTTGTAGACTTTTGGATAGCAGCCATTCTGACTGGCATGAGATGGTACCTCATTGTGGTTTTGATTTGCATTTCTCTGATAATGAGTGATGTTGAGCATTTTTTCATGTTTGTTAGCCATCTGTATATCTTCTTTGGAGAAATGTGTGTTTAGGTCTTTGGCCCATTTTTTGATTGGGTTTTTTATTTTTCTGGAACTGAGCTGTAGGAGTTGTTTGTATATTTTTGAGATTAATTCTTTGTCAGTTGCTTCATTTGCTCTTATTTTCTCCCATTCTGAAGGCTGGCTTTTCTCCTCACTTATAGTTTCCTTCATTGTTCAAAAGCTTTTAAGTTTAATTAGGTGCCATTTGTTTATTTTTGCTTTTATTTCCATTACTCTGGGAGGTGGGTCATAGAGGATCCTGCTGTGATTTATGTGAGAGAGTGTTTTACGTATGTTTTTCTCTAGGAATTTTATAGTTTCTGGTCTTACATTTAGATCTTTAATCCATTTTGAGTTTATTTTTGTGTACAGTGTTAGAAAGTGTTCTAGTTTCATTCTTTTACAAGTGGTTGACCAGTTTTCCCAGCACCACTTCTTAAAGAGATTGTCTTTTCTCCATTGTATATTCTTGCCTCCTTTGTCAAAGATAAGGTGCCCATAGGTGCGTGGATTTATCTCTGGGCTTTATATTTTGTTCCATTGATCTATATTTCTGTCTTTGTGCCAGTACCATACTGTCTTGATGACTGTAGCTTTGTAGTAGAGCCTGAAGTTAGGCACGTTGATTCCTCCAGTTCCATTCTTCTTTCTTAAGATTGTTTGGCTATTCGAGGTTTTTTGTATTTCCATACGAATTGTGAAATTATTTGTTCTAGTTCTGTGAAAAATACTGTTGGTAGCTTGATAGGGATTGCATTGAATCTATAGATTGCTTTGGGTAGTATACTCATTTTCACTATATTGATTCTTCTGATCCATGAACACAGTATATTTCTCCATCTATTAGTGTCCTCTTTGATTTCTTTCACCAGTGTTTTATAGTTTTCTATATATATGTCTTTTGTTTCTTTAGGTAGATATATTCCTAAGTATTTTATTATTTTCGTTGCAATGGTGAATGGAATTGTTTCTTTAAAACTGTGCCTTTTTAAAGGAGCTACTGACTGAAAATTCTTACTTATAATTTCACTCTTCCCTTTTTCCACTTCATTATCTGCTTGCATATAAAGAAGACATCCTACTCCCAGAAGAAAAATAATAAGCTGATTTGATTACTCTTTCCTGATTACAGACCTTTGTATTTTTATCTGGAACAAGTCATCATAGAAAAAGAAAATGCCCAGTTATAAGGAAGACACTTATCTTGTCACAGGAGCATAGTTAGGGTCTAGAGCACACACTTACAGTTCATCTTCTTATTCCTAGCATTATCATTTTAGAAACTATTCCCAAGATTTCTCATATACTTTTAATGCATTAAAATCAGCTATAAAATAGTTATGTGTGTGTGTGTGTGCATACATACATATATACATATATGTGTGTGTGTGTGTGTATATATATATATATGTGTGTGTGTGTGTGTGTTATTCTTGGTTAAAAGTAGGTATATAAGTTATTTTGAAGGAATGACCTCATGAATGTCCAGGAGAGCATCCACCTTCGTATGGTTTCTATATAAATCCAGAAGAGACTTTCAAAGCCTGCCAGTGCTGCCATTAACAATCTGTCCCTAATAAAAATGTTTTCTGCATTGGGGCTGGGAAGGTTGAGAACCACTTCTTAGTTTTCTAAAGGTATTCATAGGAAATATCAAAATAAGGAGGAAAGGTGTCCAAAATTAATTATTCATTTTGAATGCAAAGAAAGAAAACCCCAAGGGTCACATGCACATAAGTTACAGTAGTAACATTTGATATATAGGAAATAAGTGAGCTTAGATGAATTTACTTAGCCAATAAAAGCTTATAAAGGCACAATGTGAAAAGGCAATACCAACACAAAAATATCTTAGAATTTTGTTCTTTATTATGTTAAGACAGCGTCACTTGTTTATTTTAAAATGAGATAAAACAAGCACAGTGTCCTGAACAGCTAAGCCAAAAAAAAAAAAAATGACCTCAGCACTGTAAGACAATTTACAAGTACTAAAACAAAAGGCCTCCCAAGTTTTGGCCTCTAATGAATGGAATGTTCTTGGCTGTTTTGAGATAGGATTTTGACCACTTTGTTTCTGTTTTTCTTCTGATTGGACAGACAAGTCAAAGCCACATAAGCTACTTAAGCATCTGGCAGGCAGGGTGCCTGAACTGATTTATCTGGATTTAGGATCACTTCATGAATTGCTCAATGGAGTATTCATACACAACTCCAAAGTGCCATCAGAATAACCCAATATTTCCTTGGAAATGTCAAGAGAATACTCTTTGCATTATTTTATCCTTCAAAACCACAGCTTCTCTTCCTGGAGGTTAAGAGGAAAAGGTTTAAGTGAATCCACTCAAAAATAGATATCCTATAAACAGATCTTATATCAAAACTTAAGATTTCAAGCTAAGTGCTCTTACAAATTGCCCATTACTTTGGGAAAATGCTGACATTTAGGCCATGTTTCCATGAGTTGTGAAAGTCATATTTTATTTGAACCTATAGAATTTATGAAATGAAGTTAATATTAAATAAAAATACAAAATAGCCAAGAAATAAAAGAGTTCATTTTGACACATAAGCCGTTTCTAAAGAAGCTCATGATAGAGCTGTAACAAGAGATGCCTTTAGAAAAATAATCATTCAAAGCAGAGAATGACTTTTAGAGTTTGAGAATGTCCACTTTTCTTTTCCTATTATAGTTCTTTTCTCCTATAGTTGTCATATGGATGAAGGCTCCAAACATCAAAAAAGAGTCTTCTGGACTTCTGTGTTGAGCCACATTTTTGGCATTATATTTTTCCTATACTTTCACCTCTGGTACTGATGATTCAGAAAGTGGCTCTGTTCTTAGTGCTCAGGTGTTTTGTTTTGATTTTAGTATCTGCTCATGTGAGGCCCTTTTGCATGTAACAGAATGTATTAATGTATTAAGTACCTCTTATGTGACAGATATATCTTAGGTTCACATACTCTCCTACAGATTCTTTTCCAGTAATACTTTGTGCTATGTCTAATATGAAAGAGATGAGAGAGAGGAGGGAAAGAATCGGTTCACACAATTATGGAGGCTGAGAAGTTCCCAGATCTGCAGTTGGCAAGTTGGACACCCAGGAAAGCTGGCAATGTGAGTTACAATTTGGGGACAGGAGAAGACCAACGTCTTAGTTCAAACAGGCAGGCAGGCAAGGCTCACTCTTACTCAAACTTTTTGTTTTTGTCTTCACTTGCTGTATGCAGGTTTTCAATTTAGGTCATCTGTCAATTGACAGGATGAGGCCTACTCACCTTAGGGAGAAACAATCTGCTTTACTCAGTCTACTGATTCAAATGTTAATATCATTCAGCAACACCCTTACAGTCACACCCAGCATAATATCTGACAATATCAGGTCATTCACATCATCTTATGGCCCAATCAAGCTGACACATAAAATGAACCATCACACAGGGCCTACAATGAAAATATGGTTAACTCAGTTAGCATAATACACTTAATTCATATAGAATTTAAAGCTAACAAAAAGACAGCTTTATCAAAACTTGCCACCCTGGTTGACCAGAGTGACTAAAATTTCGTCATTATGTATTTGTTCCACTGTATTAGACATCATAAGTGGCTTTAAAAATCTAAATGTTTCTGGATCACAGATATCTCTTGAGAATATATTTCACTCTCTGAATCACTATCCCATTGCCAGATGAAAACAGTAATAAAAATAGTACTTGTTAAATGGCAAACAGTACAATAAGTGCTTTCATATGTAGTCAGTGCTATGAAGTACACACCATCACCATGACCATTTTAGTGACAAAGAAACCAAAGCTTTGCAATATTGGGTAACTTACCCAAGTTTACCTGGCAAGTAGATAGAGCTGAGATTTAAGTCCAGGACTATTTGGTACCAAAACCTTAGTTCTTAACCACAATTCTGCGTGAATTCTTTTCTAAATTAGTTGTATGGAAAAACACAGTTCTCCTGTCCCATAGCAGTTAAGTTGTGAAGGACAGGGAAGCCTGGCATGCTGCAGTCCATGGGGTCACAAAGAGTCGGATATGACTGAGTGACTGAACCCATACACACCCCCAAATAACAGCAGATGTGAATGTTTTTAAAGGTAACTGATATGATAGTGGGAACATAAATGAAGAGAATGAGCCATGAGGTAAAGAAATGTTTCCTAGTTTGTGACTTTGGGAAATTTACTGAACATCACAGTTCTTCATTTGTTTTTATATGTAGAATGGATAAATATCTCTTTTATGTAAAGTACACTTACCTAGAATCTAATTAAGTGAAATACTGAAACTAGTTATTATTGATTACTTGGATAAAAAATGAAAGTGTTAGTTGCTCAGTCATGCCCGATTCTTTGAGACTGCCTGGACTGTAGCTCTCCAGCCTCCTCTGTCCATGGAATTCTCCAGGCAATTAAAACTGGAGTGGGTAGCCAGTCCCTTCTCCAGGGGAACTTCCCAACCTAGGGATCTAACCTGGATCTCCTACATTACAGGCAGATTCTTTGCTGTCTGAGCCACCAGGGAAGCCCTATTATTAGGATAAAATTTCTAAATCAAGAGCAAAATAACACGGTGATATTTTAGAAGAATATTGGCATAACTTACATACTTCTATTTGTGTTGGAAAGCAGGGTGGAAATAGATGAAAAGAAAAAGGGAAATGGTGGAAACTATGTAGTGGTTAGCAAAACTAGGAAATAGTGAGAAAATCAGCCTTCCTTGTGGTAGAAAGTTTGTCAGTAGAGAGAGAGAAGAGATGATGTGGGAAGTGTGAATAAGGGACACACAGGCTATAACTTCCAAGGTAAGAGTATTTGGTTTCTTCTCCACTCCAGTACTCTTGCCTGGAAAATCCCATGGACAGAGGGGCCTGGTGGGCTGCAGTCCATGGGGTTGCTAGGAGTTGGACATGACTGAGCGACTTCACGTTATTTTTTCACTTTCATGCATTGGAGAAGGAAATGGCAACCCACTCCAGTGTTCTTGCCTGGAGAATCCCAGGGACAGGGGAGCCTGGTGGGCTGCCGTCTATGGGGTTGAACAGAGTCGGACATGACTGAAGTGACTTAGCAGCAGCAGCAGCAGCAGCAGCAGCATTAAGTTATGGGGTTCCTCAAAAGTTTCTTCACGTGGAATGGAACATAAGACAGAGGATTTTAATATCATAGTGATGTACAGATTGATTATAGAAATGATAGTATGAGATTCTGATACGGGTTGAGGAATCAGAGTGACATGATAGTCCTGAGATTAAAAAGTAAGAAATCAACCTGAAAAACAAAGGGTAGGGAAGATAAACAGGGAATTCAGAGTGATCAAAGATGGAGGAAAAGTTGTTTCAAGTTTTCAATCTTAGATCACTAATGACTAACAATTGTTATTAGCAGAAATTATGAGGAGAACAGTTTGTGCTGATTTGACAAAGAAAGAAAATAAATACTAAATCTGAGGCAGAGGTGGGAACACTGATTAGAAATGTCCTATGTGAAGGTGAAAAGTTGGAAGTGGGACTTGAAAGAGAAATCACAATATATCTTCTTGTTAATCATGTGGAAGTGACCCTTGAGGCCAAGGAAATTAATCTGTTGAGAAAAGACAAGAGAGAGCATAATACAAAAATCTAGAAATAGTTAAACCACACTTCATTTTCTATGCTGCAAAGTGTAAAATGTTTTGAAATGAAGGAAAATGGTCTTGCTGGGTGAAAAGCATCTATCAATTAAAAACCTTTTACGCTACCACAGGTTAGTCCTCCAAATACAAGAAATGCATTTATTTTGATGTATTACAAAGAAAGTTGACCTTTTAATTTAGAAATGACATATTAAGATGTTAGTTTCAAAGGATTCTCTCTTAAAAATAATACCTTTATTTTCTCAAACACAAGAAATGGTGTCATTAAAATGTTCAAAATTAAAAGTTTCAAAACTATCGCCCCAAAAGTATCATTTTTCTTTGTTGTGGAGCAGCTCCACTGTCCATGGGGTTTTCTAGGTAAGAATACTGGAGTGGGTTACCACTTCCTACCCCAGGGGATCTTTCTGACCCAGGGATTGAACCCACGTCTCTTGCATCTTGTACATTGGCAGGCAGGTTCTTTACCACTGGTGCCACCTGGGAAGCCCCTTTTAAAATAGCTTTGATTACAATGTTGTTATTATTTAACACTCTAAAATAATCCCATTCTTTCTTGATATAGTTAATTATGGGACCACCCTGCTTTTACAGTACAGTTAAAAATTCATGTTGAACAACTACAATGCACAAAACTTCTTACTAAATGCTAAAAAAAATAAGGTAAATAATATATATATATTTAAGCATTTGATCCTAGCTTCCCTGCTGGCTCAGATGGTAAACAATCAACCTGCAGTGCAGGAGACCCGGGTTTGATCCCTGAGTTGGAAAGATCCCCTAGAGAAGAGAATGGCTACCCATTCCAGTATTCTTGCCTGGAGAATTCCATGGACAGAAGACCCTGGTGGACTACAGTCCATGGGGTCACAAAGAGTCGGACACAACTGAATGACTAACACACTTAATTTGGTTTGTACTAATAACTTTAGTAGGGGCTAATCTATCCATTCAAAATATAAGAATCCTTGAGCAACTACCTACCCAAGTAGCTGTTATTTTTTAGAATGTCTGGAAGGACCTAGACTCATCCCTTTGATATAGTAACTAAATGATCTTATCAGTGCAAAACCAGCAACATTGAGAGAATGAAAGAGGTGATTTTTTTTTTTTTTTTATAAATAGTTAGCTGATACTTTTAGAAAACATTTAAGTGCTATTTTATAAAGAAAGAATTCCTTGTAACAATGTTCCTTATGGCTGAGTTTCTTTTAGCCATGTTTTTGCCAGGCTTTTGATAAAGCTGCTAGTATTGAAGCTTTAGATAAACAACTTACAATAAGCCTTTTAAGTTGGCATATTCCCTGAACTCCATTAAAAAGATACATGGGAAAAAATACATTTCTATGGTATTATTAATTTTATATCATCATCCAAAGGATAGTCATGGAGATTGATATTGATGGCCTAAATATAAAAGATGGATTATAACTTTAGTTACATTCTAATACCTTAGTTTCAATATTTTCCTTCTTTCATTTTTAGTTAGTGGCTTGAGCACTGACTTTCTAATTATGTTACTTATTAAAATACCAGCAAAATAAAATAATCTTCTATGAGATTTCAGATGCATCCAATGGTTGTAACCAATGATCCATGAAAAAGTTAAGGCAAAATATAAAATATACCACATAAATTAACATCATAGAACCATTTATATTTTTAGCTATAGGTAGGTAGTTTTTACTGATTACAAATAGTTACCAACTTAGTGTTGAGTTTTTTGATGTGTGAATAGTTTTCACTACTTTAAATGTTCAGAAGTAGTAATGCATAATTATATAATAAAAGTATGTTTAGTTTCATAAGGAACTGCCCAACTTCTCCCCAGAGTAGCTATACAGTCAAAAAGTTCTTTTCAGGACTATCCTGTTTTTAGTCCTCAGGCCAGAGAGACTGGGCTTTTCTTAGGACTGTTTTATTTTGTTCTAGTCTGTGCTCACTGACATTTCTGAATTGTGGGCTGCTTTAGTATCCAGACCAGGACATGTATGTCCTTCCTTAGGCACTCTTCACTATGGCATCCAGTCCATTTTCTCCTTTCCACCAAATAGAGTCTTCTGAGAATTGATTTATGCGTTGTGTTCAGTTTTAGTTGCAATTAGTGGAAGAGAGCTGGTGGAATGTGCTTACTCCATCTTGTCTAGAATTAAAATCATCAGCTATGACCATTTATATTGTATTATCTTGCATCTTGAGAAAATTCACGCATTTTAGAAAGTCAAGCGTATCATGCTAAAGCAAATTGGTTTTAGCTCCTCTATACCTCAGTTTCCTCCACGTAAACATATGTGTCCCAACATCTCACATTACAGGAAGACGCGACATTAGCAGTTCTGAGCACTCCACGAGTGTATCAAGGGCAGAGGAGGATTCACTTTAAGAATGAAAACAAACTTCCACATGGCTGTCTTTTTTCAGCTCTGCACAAATTCACAATTTAAAATTCCATTTAATTGAACTGAGAAAGTGCCAGCCTCTCCACCCACATGCCCAAAAGCCATTCTGCTCACACTTTCTTGTTTGGAGCACTATACTTTTATCCCCTGCTTCGAAGGAACTCACAGGACATCTGTCAAATAACCCCACAGAAGCTTTACACCAGGGTGTTGAAAATATTCTTTTAAAAAAATCTGTTCTAAAGCCGTAACATTTTAAAATTAGCATCAGTGACTCACAATGCATTGCCATTAATATCTATTAGCAGAGTTTAACTTGTCAAGTTTTCACATTGCTGCTAATGACTATATATTACTTAGAAGCTAGTAATTTGTGCATAATGGATGTACAGGATACTGATCTCTTTTATAACTATAATTTATCCACTGTGTGTTTTTAATAAGGTCATTATTTGATATAATTACTAATATGTGAAAATACATAATATATAATATATCCACAGCTATTTACTATACTTATTACTTAAAAAATGAAAAAATGTATTTCCTTGGAATTCTTAAAATACATTAATATCATTTAAAGAAAAAATATATCTAAATAAAATATGATTTTTTTATATAGATAACAAATTCAAATCATGTCACACATTGTACTAGTTGGGGATATACTAGTTGGTTATATGATATTCTTTCCCTCTTCAGTTCAGTCGCTCAGTCATGTCTGACTCTTTGCGACCCCATGAATCGCAGCACGCCAGGCCTCCCTGTCCATCACGAACTCCCGGAGTTCACTCAAACTCACGTCCATCAAGTCAGTGATGCCATCCAGCCATCTCATCCTCTGTCGTCCCCTTCTCCTCCTGCCCCCAATCCCTCCCAGCATCAGAGTCTTTTCCAATGAGTCAACTCTTCGCATGAGGTGGCCAAAGTATTCCAATGCAATCTTATGGCTCTTAAGAGTAAAATAAGATATGAAAGATCCCATGAAACCCTGCTCTACATATGTCAATTTACTAATATGTAGTTTATATATTTGTTTGTTTGAAGCCATAATAAAGCCAACTTGTATTTGAAAGTTTAAACTCTATGGAAGATCTTGTTTTCATTTTTATTTTATATGACAATTACATAATGTGTCAAATTTCTTCTCCAGCTAGTCTCATACAATAAAGCAAAACAGAAGAGCAAAGATTTGGTCCAATGTAAAAGGAGTATCTGTGATATATCAACTGATTTCCATGAATATTTGGCAAGAAAATCTCTGTATAACTTTGAAAATTTTTTCTCTTTCTGAAAGGACAGCTATTAATACTATGGAGCTAGAAGCAGAGACCTTAGAAGCTCATCTATCACTTTGACATTTTTCTTTATGCATGCACACACACATATTTACACACAACCTAAAGGTAAATTTTCATGCATGAAACCAGTAACTTATAGTAAATGATCCACATTCTATTTAACAAAATACACAATCAACAGCTATTTTTCCTCTATAAGGTAAAAAATGATTGAATGACTTAAATCAGTATTAGCTAGAGCCTAATCATATGATCTTGAGTCAATGATAGAGCAAATCATCCTAAAAATACAAATAAAACAATAATTATATGGTAGTGACAAAGCCGCTTACTATTATTTTTGGTTCTCTTGCTTCGTGGTACTTGAAAGTATTATACTTTCAAGGATGCCTGATCCTTGTAAGTTAACTATGGTCATATGCCTTGTTTTGACTAATAGAATTAAATTGAAAGTGACACATGGATGGTGCCATGTGGAAGCACTTAATTGCTAGTGTTAGACTTTACTTCTTTTAGCCTAGAAACCTTGAAAGCATATATTAATGGGAAGGTCAACACTAAATCATCATATAGACTGCTGACTTAGCAAGTCACTTAAGTTTGTAAGGGACTTTGTTGGAGGCAAAAACAAGCCTTTATCATTTTTATGCCACTGGGCTTTTGGAGTTTCTTGTTAGGAAAGCATAACCTATCGTATCCTGACTAAGCCCGGAGATCAGTCCTGGGCGTTCACTGAAAAGACTGATGCTAAAGCTGAAACTCCAGTACTTTGGCCACCTCATGCAAAGAGTTGACTCATTGGAAAAGACTCTGATGCTGGGAGGGATTGGGGGCAGGAGGAGAAGGGGACGACAGAAGATGAGATGGCTGGATGGCATCACCGACTCGATGGATGTGAGTTTGAGTTAACTCCGGGAGTTGGTGATGGACAGGGAGGCCTGGTGTGCTGTGATTCATGGGGTCACAAAGAATTGGACATGACTGAGAGAATGAACTGAACTGAACTGAACTGTGGAAATGAGAGGATTAACATTTACTGAGTGAGCCTAGGAATGTATTTCCTTGGTGGCTCAGACTGTAAAGAATCCGCCTGCAATGCAGGAGACTCAAGTTCAGTCCTTGGATTGGGAAGATCCCCTGGAGTAGGAAATGGCAACCCACTCCAGTATTCTTCCCTAGAGAATCCCATGGACAGAGAAGCCAGGTGGGCTACAGGCCATGGGGTCACAAAGAGTCAGACACGACTGAGTGACTAATACTTTCACTTTCACAGGAATGTGCTAGAAGTTTTTGAAAAATTAGTCAATTATTATTCAAAACAATCCATATAGGGTTGTTATTAATATTCCTGTTTTACAAATGGATTCTCAACACAATTTTGTCACATGCCATTAATTGTTGTGGCACACCTCTCAACTCCATTTCTGATGAGTTCCATTGATAAAGTAGATGGTGTAGTTCCCTACTTTGTAATAAAAATCAATTTTCTACATAATCAAGGACCATCCTTGTTCCCTGTCTCTGTCTGCTTTAAATGTTCAAAGAGGTGAGCTATCCAAAGAGAAATACATAAGAGATGTCTATACCCCATCTTCACGTTTTGTTTTTATATGGAGTATAAATGATTCACCAAAAAAAAAAAAAAAAATCATATCCACGTAAATCATACTTCCTGGATGTATCCACTAAGTTCACATATTCAACTCATATTTATGGACAAAGAAATATATTAAATTGGTTTGGCACTGAACTCTAGGCTGAGAAGAGTTATTACTAATCCAGACTGCCAGTTAACCAGTTTTATGACACTAGGTAAGCTGTCCATCTTCTCTGTGCTCTGGTTTCTTCACTTAGGAGTGTGACAGTGTATAAGGTCTGTAGGAGGATTTTATAAGGTAATCAATATGAAAAGCTTAAAACACAGATTGACACATAAGAAATAGTATTATTATATACTATGTGAACAGAAAATAAAATGGCATAATGTTATAGTTATTTTGAGGACTTGCACTATGCTAATGCTATTCCTGGTACTTTTTCTAAATTACGCTTTTACATCTTCATGATGACTCTGAGGCCTCATTGTTCTTATGCTCATTCTCATTTCATAGGTGAAGCAAATCACATTTCAAGATGTAAATAAGGATTTTAATTCTACTTTACTTGACTTGTTCTCATCTCAGAGTCTAGGCTCTACCTATGACAGTCCTAAGACTAGTGACCATGATGCATAAAAGACCAAAAAGATATAATCTCAAGGTCTCAAGAATATTAACTTGGATATTGTTAGAACAAGAAGGAAGACCACTGCAATGTGTGATGTGTTATAAGATACATAAAAATGAAGTATTGTGCCAGTTCTGAGGAATAAGTTTGCTTCTGACTGGAGCAGATGGTTACATGGAGAAGGAACTTTTGGAATTTCAGCAAGCTTAGAAGGATAGGCAGAATTTTGACAAGTAAAAAGGATGCAAGAGCATCCCTGGAGAAAGGAACAGCAGGAAAAGGGATCTTGCAAAAAAAGTATAAAGTATAGAGCATATTAAAAATAAATCTAGGACACTTGAATGCATGAAAGTATTTTTAAATAACTGATTACAATTATTCTCAGTAGATGATAGTATAATTCCTATTAGCAACTGTATCTGTTTCTGTATAATCCAGAAACTACTGGCTTAAAACAACAAATGGTTATTGTTTCACTTTTTCTGCAGGTCATGAATTTTAGAGAGGCTTAGTTGGGTTGTTTGGGGTGAGGGTCTCTCGGAAGGTTGCTGTCGAGATGTTGGCTGGTGCTACACTCTTCTGAAAGCTTGACTGGGACTAGAGGATACACTTCCAATTGATCTACTCACTTGTTATCAGGATGCCTCAGTCTCTTGACATGGACCTCTGCCTTGGACTGCTTGAGTGTCCTGATCACATGGCAGCTAGTTCCCCCAAGAGTGAATGACTCAAGACAGGCAGAATTTGGAAGTCATGCACTGTCATTTCTTCAAAATTCTGGTGGTCATGCAGGTCATCCCTATTAATTATGGGAAGGGAGTTTATTAAGATGTGAATGCCAAGAAATGAAGCATCACTGGGGATATTTGCAAAGTTGTCTGCCATAGCCATCCTTTATGCTTAAAGTAAATTCATACACCCTACTTAAGAACATATTAGTATAAGAAATCAAGAAACCAAGTCAGGAATCATATTAAAATGCTACCTAAAAAGGATATCTATTGTCACAAACTCACCCAATAGCATGAAAATAGAAATATCTAAAGTTTTCTTCTCTTTAATATACATAGTCTTCCATATTTTCTATCTCACCAAATTTTAAGCACTATAGATAGGTCTTCTTAACTATCATAAAGTAATGACCACAAGTGTGATTTCTATGTGTCTTAGTCCTTTATAATTATCTCTAATCAGATTTATTTATTCCTTTTTTTTTTTTTAATAAATGGCACATCTGAAAGTTAGGAGATCACCATGTTTATTGGGTACAAAATCAAACATGAAGGATTTTCAGGGTACTCATCTAGGGGCAATTTATCAAGACCACTCCTTGAAATAATATAAAAAAAGACAGTGCTGACTCTTGGGACTACCATGTTCTGAGAACTTACTTATTAAAATAGTCCAGGTAATGAAGAGGGGATAAAGTTAAACATCATTACCTTACTACAATATAAAAAATTTGAAAATAAAGCAGTCTAATAGCTGTTGCTTCATATTTTCTATCATTGCCAGTCTTAGCTACATTCTCAAGCCACAGATATTCCCTACTGTTTTATCTGGCCTCTTGCTTTTATTGGCCCCAAGTTCAATCAAATGAACTGCTGAAAGTGAAACTCTTGAACTAACTCATATGCTGAACAATGAACTCAAAACAAGCCTAGGGCAGCAAATGGAATTTTAATTGCTCACTTGTATTTCTCCAGTGCCTTTTTCTCTAGGTGATTGTGTGACAAGAGGCCTCACTGCATTCAGAATTTGTAGGACAAAATACCTAAGCATAAATGATAACCATCCATGACCTTGATCTTGCTAACATGTCTTTCTTTAGTCCAGGTAATGCTACTTGACACAGTCACCTGGAGGTATTAATAGATTATAGACTGCCCTTACTTCAGAGGGCTCTTGAAAGGGCAGAGTGGGAAATATAATCACATTATCTTTGCCATTATTAAGCACTGATTGTATGCCACCAGAGGGCTAGACATTACATACCAAGTATCCATTTTGCACACATTAGGAATTGCATACGCCTTTTACTTTAGAAACATATTAACACCATTGTTCTTTCTGTCACTTTTACTTTCATTTCCTATAGTATCCTTTTGGGACATCTTAGGTAGTAAAAACTCACTTGGATTGTTTTTCTAGAATGACCTTTCATCCTCCTTGTCAGTTTATCCCAGCAGGGAAATATGTCTGTTCCCAGAAATGATCTCCTGCCTCAGCCATTTCTATATTGTCAGAGGGGCAAGGACTCAACTGATTCCCATACAGTTTAATGGAAAAAGTAAAAAGGGACAGTGAAAGATAACTGCAGCATTTGCTTACGTTTGACCACTAAAGCTGTTAATGTTTCAAAGGAACTATCATGGATCCTGCAGCATACTAGACACTTTTACATAAAGTAGTTGTTTTATATTTCTCTGCTCTTCCCCAGTAGCATATTAGACACCTACCAACCTGGGAGGCTCATCCTCCGGTGTCATGTCTTTTTGTCTTTTCTTACTGTTCATGGGGTTCTCAAGGCAAGAATACTGCAGTGGTTTGTCACTCCCTTCTCCAGTGCACCGTGCTTTGACAGAACTCTCCATGACCCATCCATCTTGGGTGGCCCCGCATGGCATGGTTCATAGCTTCATTGAGTTACACAAGGCTGTGATCCATACGATCATTTTGGTTAGTTTTCTGTGATTGTGATTTTCATTCCGGACGCCATGAGATTGTAGTTCTTGCTTCTTCTGTCTGCCCTCTGATGGATGAGGATAAGAAGATTGTGCAAGGATGAGGATGGATGAGGATAAGAAGCCTGTGCAAGCTTCCTGATGGGAGAGACTAGCTGTGAATAAAACTGGGCCTTGCTTTGGTGGGTAGGGACATGCTCAGCAAATCTGTAATCGAATTTTCTGTGAATGAGTGAGGCTGTGCTCCATGCCTGTTAGTTGTTTGGCCTAAAGAGGCCCAGTTCTGGAGTCTTCCATATCTATGTTAAGGCTATAGGCTCTATGGTAGGGCTAATGGAGACGTCCTTTAAGAGGGCTTATGCCAACAAGCTGTGCCTCCCCGGACTGCTGCTGCCAGTGTCCCTGACCCCACAGCAGGCAGGCAACTGTCAACCCATGCCTGTACAGGAGACCCCCAAACACTCACAGGAAGGTCTAGCTCAGTTTCTTGTGGGGGTCACTGCCCCTTTACCCTGGTGTGCACAAGGTTTTTTTTTATTCCCTCCAAGTATCTCTGCTTCCCTCAGTCCTGCGGAAGTTCTGTATTCAAATCTTTCAATCTGAAGACCTTCAAGGTCAGATTCTCCGGGGATTCCCAGTCGGTTTGCCAGGTCTCTAGGTTGGGAAATCTTACATGGGGCCAAGAACCTTCACAACAATGTGATAACTTCTTTGGTATGAATGTTCTCCAGTTGCGGCAGCTCTATGGTAGGGCTATAGGCTCTATGGTAGGGCTAATGGTGACTTCTTTCAAGAGGACTTAACACCACAAGCTGCACCTCCCAGCTTTCTGCTGTAAGTGACCCTGTCCCTGTGGCTGGCCACTGATGACTCACACATTTTCAGGAGACCCTTAAATTTTCACAAACAGGTCTGGCTCAGTCTCTTGTGGGGGTCACTGCTACTTTCCCCGGGGTCCTGGTGTGAAGAAGATTTTGTTTGTGCCCTCCAAGAGTCTCTGGTGGGTATGGAATTTGATTTTAACATGATTGTGCCCATCCTACCATTTTGCTGCAGCTTCTCCTTTGTTCTTAGATGTAGGGTATCTTTCTTTGGTCGGTTCCAACATCCTCCTATCAATGGTTGTTCAGCAGTTAGTGGAGATTTTGGTGTTCTTACAGAAGATGAACATCATGTATGGATGTGAGAATTAGACCATAAAGAAGGCTAAGCACCAAAAAATTGATGCTTTTGAACTGTGGTGCTGGAGAAGACTCTTGAGAGTCCCTTGGACTACAAGGAGATCAAACCAGTCAGTCCAAAAGGAAATCATCCTTGGATACTCATTGAAAGGACTGATGCTAAAGCTGAAACTCAAATACTTTGGCCACCTGATGGGAAGAGCCGACTCATTGGAAAAGATCCTGATGCTGGGAAAGATTGAGAAAAGGAGGAGAAGGAGACTACAGAGGATGAGATGGTTGGATGGCATCACTGCCTCAATGGACATGAGTTTGAGAAAACTCTGGGAGATAGTGAAGGACAGGGAAGCCTGGCATGCTGTGGTCCATGGAGTTGCAAAAAGTTGGACACAACTTAGTGATTGAACAACAACTTATTTTATATACACAATGCCTAGCAAGGTAGGAAGATGTCACATGTTACAGATGTTGAATCTGAGTTGCATAGAAATTTAGAAACTTTCCAAAGGCTGTATCAACAGAAAATAGTGGAAACGGTTTAGAACCTCTTACTGCCTAGCATAATACAGGCCTTTTTCAGTTTACTTACATTGATAGGAATATAGAATGGAAAAAAAAAAAAAAAACTCAACAGCTTATTAAAGAGTTTTCTACCCACAATTCTAGGATTATATACAATGAATAAAATGGATGGATAACATTATTTTAGTTATATTTATTTTTAATTGATTAATGATTGCTTTATAATATTGGTTTGATTTCTGTCGTACATCAGTATGAATTAGCCATAGGTGTACATATGCCCCTCCCTCTTAAAGCTCCTTCCCACTTCCCACCCTTTCCCACCCCTCTAGGTTGTTACAGAGCCCAGGTTTGAGTTACCTAAGTCATACAGCAAGTTTCCATTGGCTATCTATTTTTCACATGGGAGTGTATATGCTTTCATGCTACTCTCCCCATTCGTCTCACCCTCTCCTACCTTTCCTCCACCCTTGTCCCTAAGTCTGTTGTCTATGTCTACGTCTCCATTGCTGCCCTGCAAATAGGTTCATGAGTACCATCTTTCTAGATTCCATACATGTGTGTTGTGGTGGTTTAGTTGCTAAGTTGTGTCCATCTCTTGTGACCCCATGGATTGTAGCCTGCCAGGCTCCTCTGTCCATGGGATTCTCCAGGCAAGAATACTGGAGTAGGTTGCCATTTCCTTCTCCATATATGTGCTATTATACAATATTTGCTTTTCTCTTTCTGACTTACTTCACTCTATATAATAGGCTATGACTGAATAGTATTCCATTGTTTTTTATCTATATACGTACCACAGCTTCTTTATAACATTCATCTGTCAGTGGACATTTAGGTTGCTTCCATGTCCTGCTGCTGCTGCTGCTGCTAAGTAGCTTCAGTCGTATCCGACTCTCTGTGACCCCATAGACGGCAGCCCACCAGGCTCCGCCATCCCTGGGATTCTCCAGGCAAGAACACTGGAGTGGGTTGCCATTTCCTTCCCCAATGCATGAAAGTGAGAAGTGAAAGGGAAGTCACTCAGTCGTGTCCGACTCTTCACAACCCCATGGACTGCAGCCTACCAGGCTCCTCCATCCATGGGATTTTTCAGGCAAGAGTACTGGAGTGGGGTGCCTAGTTATTGTAAATAGCGCTGCAATGAACATTGGGGTATATGTGAATTTCTCACTTTTGTTTCCTAAGGATAAATGTCTAGAAATGGTATTGCTGGGTCATATTGTGGTTTTATTCCTAGTTTTTTAAGGAATCTCCATATCATCTTCCATAGCAGTTGCATAAATTTACATTCCCACCAGCAGTGCAAGAGGGTTCCCTTTTCTCCACACCCTCAGGATAGATAAGATTCTGAGTTTGTAAAGGCTAAAATTGGGAGTGTTTATTTCCTTAAGGGTATTGTCATTTTAGGGAACTAGCCAAACATTCTGACACATAGGAAGGAAAAATGATAGTGGCTCCCTTTCATTGTGATTGGTTTCATTATTAGAGGCTATAGTGCTTGCTACATCAGAATTCTAAATACACATACAAAAAGCCTAATCTCTACTGAAGCTTCTATAATTTTTAAACCATCAAATAACATCTTCAATTATTTTTGACTTTTTTGTTTAAAAATTTATAACTTGGACAAAAATAACCACTCTAGCATGATAATCATACTTGCCTTTACATGTTCACTTATAATAATTATCCCAATATTTTTACAAAGTCAGTAAAATGTAGAATGATATATATTTATATTGCTATTTTTAGTATGATACTATATTACAAATATATTTCATTCAGTTACTAGTTTTTACAATAATTTACCTGTGTAGTAGCACAACATACAACTGAACAGCTTACTGAAACTGAATACATTTAAACGTATCTTTTTTACAAACAGTATAAATACTGTTGAAATGAATATCTACTGGCATAAAAGATTTTCCTTTCTTTTAAATTGTTTCCTTAAGACACACCTCTAGGACTAGAGAAGAGCTAACAATATATTATATACATGAAAATATTTCATAATATGTATTTTTAATATGCTCAAAGTAAAACATTTTAAAAAAACACTGAAAAACATCACCAAGGAACAAATTAAATTAGATAAAATAGAGTATTCTAAGAGTATTCTATTTCTTTGCCTTTTAACATTCTTGTCTACTTTTATTTTTACCAACTTCAGAGTATGTGTAGAAGGGGGCAACTTTTTCCAACAGTTAACTCATATGTTACACGTGGGGCTCAATTCTCCATTTCAGGGGCAGAATATGTTACCCAAGTCTGACCAATCAGCTTCACATATGGTTCCTATCACTTACAGTACTTACAGCATTTATAGTATATTCTATGCTCCCAGTCTATTTTTAAACACACATGGCTATGTGTGTATACACACACAACACACACACACACACACACACACACACACACACACACACACATATATATATATATATATATACTGTTGGTGTCTCGATTGCTTGTGTGTTAGTCACTCAGTTGTGTCCAACTCTTTGCAACCCCACGGACCATAGCCTGCCAGGCTCCTCTGTCCATGGAATTCTCCAGGCAAGAATACTGGAGTGGGTTGCCATTCCCTTCTCCAGGGGATCTTCCTGACCCAGGGATCAAACTTGGGTCTCCCGCATTGCAGGCAGATTTTTTACTGTCTTAAAAATAAGTAATAAAAATTTAAAGCAACATTAAATATTTCCTTTCTCACATTTTCAGTAACAATAGAGTAGTCCAAAATATGGATATATGAATATATAATCAATTCTCTACCATTAGGTATTTATAACAGTAACATTTTTTGAAAATTATAAATGTATGCTGAATATACACAGACATACGTATTCACCATTTATAATTCTAAAAGGATATAGAATTCAAAAGAGCACATTATTAGAAATAAAACTGCTTCTTTAAAATGTATGCATATTTTAGGATATATAAAAATCAGCATGTTATTATTATAAAAATCTCATTTATTCTTGATACAAAACTTTTGCCTATAATCTTTCTCTGATATTAAAATTACCAATCTTGTTTTCCTTTATCCAATATTTTTAAAATTTTAAAACTTTAAAAACATTCTTAACCTTAATTTTAAGTAACTTTCCTATAATTGGCAGAGTTGGATTTTATTTCTGACCCAATTTAATATTCTTAGCCTTTCAGAAGAACAAGTTCATTTTTGTATTGTTACATTGAATATACTAGTTTTATTTTTATCATTCTATTTTGATGGTTATCATATATATATGTGTGTATATATATATATATATATACATATTTTCTTTTGCTTCAACTTTTTCCTATGCTTTTTATGTTGTGTAACACAAACTCTGGTTTTCTGTTCTTAAGCAAGTCATTTGGAAGGCATGCAACATGCTTTAAATTCTAGTAATAAAGACTTGTAAATTAAAAAAAAAGTCACTGGACCAAAATCGTTCTATTTTCATCAACATAAATGGTAAGTAAACTTCTTTCAATGCTGGTCTATGCAAAGTTAGGCAATTAAATCACTGTTACTTACTTTTTAACCTTGACTGTGCAGTTTTTATTGATATATCTCATACTTTTATCTTCAATTTTATTGTTAAATTATTATTTATATACATCTTAATTTCCAGAAATTATTGTTGACATTTTTATTGTTTTGTTACTTTCATGTATAAGTTATTTCAATTTTATTCCATATTTAGATGTTTCCCTCTATTTCTTTTATAATTTTTCCATCTTTCATATAATTCTTCATTTTAACTTTAATTTGTACTCACTTTTTCCTTGAATTAAATATAATTTTAATTACCTAGGTTATGTTCTTTACATATATGAGAGTCAAATGTGAATCATCAACTTTCTTTTTTTTTTAATTATAGTTGATTTATTTTTTTTCAAGGTTTAACTCTTCTGTCTTTGTTTATTTTTTTTTATTTTTAAAAATTTCATCAACGTTCATAAATAAAATATTTCAAAATTACCATCTTGGTTGTGTTCAAATTCTGCAAAGGTCGCTCCATTATTTGTTGCTAGGTACAAAGCTGTCTCTTCTTACTCTTTTTTAAAAACTGTTATTCCATTTTCCTCTGAATGTTTAAGGAATTTTTAATTCATTCTTTAAATTCAAATATATCATAAGGTTATGTCACAGTATTTATCACTGTTTATTTCTTCTCTGATCACCAGGAACCTATTTCACAGGCAGTTCTATCTTTCTGTAAGTCAGAAACATTTTCTCCCATTATAACTAATCATGGATTCATGTCCAGTTGTTCTAGGAACATTGTTAGGAACAACATTAGATGTATTTGCTTTTTGGTTGGGTGTTAGGTTTTATTCTCTCTGTCAGCTTTACATTTTGGAATAACTTCTTGCTTGGTCCCTATTCTCTGACTCAGTTTTCTTCAATGCAAATTCTTAATTTCGAGTAACTTCCTCCTAATTCTACTGTGGTTATACCTATTTCTCTAGGCTCTTTCTTAAACTCTTCCAGATGATCCCTTTTAGTTTCATCCTATAATCTTAGTCTTTTATTTAACTTAATTAAGAAAATAAAATACATAACATTATCTGAAAAACCTCATTTATATATAACAAATCCTATTTGAAAGTTTCTTTTCCTTATATTTTTAGTGCTACATTTATTTACATCTTTTATGTTGTACCTTTTCCATGAAGAATTGAAATGAAGTCGCTCAGTGATGTCTGACTCTTTGTGACCCCATGGACTGTAGCCAGCCAGACTCCTCCATCCATGGGATTTTCCATTCAAGAATACTGGAGTGGGTTGCCATTTCCTTCACCAGGGATCTTCTTGACCCAGGGATCTAACCCAGGTCTCCTGCATTGCAGGCAGAGTCTTTACCATCTGAGCCACCATAGATCCCATTCTTTTATATTCTAATCATTCATCTTAAAATGAGACAAGTATCTCTTGGTATTTAACTTGTACAAAACAAGGAGTAAATACTTTTGTGGATCTTGACTTTCTGATCAACTATGTGATACTAGAATTCTCATCTAAAATGTAAACTTCTATGGCCAGATGATAAGCTTTCATGTTACTTTCAAATGACCCATCAGCACACAAGTGAAAAGAAACATATAGATTGCAGATATTCTTTTGAACACTATCCAACTTCTGTATCAGGGCCAATCTTTGCAATCAGTTTTCTGTGTCCTGATTTCCATTCAAGTGATCAGATCCAGAATCTTTATTTATTATTTTAGTGATGTATTAGAAAAGCGCATCTTGTGTCATGATGGCTTCATAAAATTCTTAGAAATATGCATCACAGTCAAAATAAAGCAATCTTTGACTATGCATTCCTTTTGGTTATGTTTGCATTTAGAATTACACCCACAACTATCTTTAAAAGTGGTAGCAAATGATGTCAAACTAGAGAGTTCAATATTTATACAAAACTCCTCTAAATTTGTCTGTTATTTTTCATTTCAACAATTTCTGAGGAAAGTAGAGATGGAGTTCTTTCATTTACCTTGACATCTTTCCATAATGAGAATTGTGTTGAGTATAACATAAAAGAAATTTCATCAATTAGTTATGACCCAAATTAAGTAGACCTAACTTTAAGGCACAGAACACCTAGGCAAAACTATATCTGAGGGAAGAAAAAACAAACAAACAACTGAAGGGGGAAAAAAAATTCCCAGCATTTTACAGGGGTGTTTTCCCACTCTGAGCAACAGAGTCTGACAGCAATAAGCAGATAAGTTTCATTGAATCTCCCTATAAAATTACTAGGTAAAGTTCTTTAGAAAGAAAAACCAATACATCTTTTGACAACCTCTAAGCCAAAATTTATAAAATTATAATGATAGACAATAAGGTTCACATGTATAGTTTTAATTCTTATTAGTATCTGAACAAATCTTGTTGAAGGCTAAATCAACATGCCCACATACCATACATACCTTCCAAAGTATTCATCTGCAGTAATTCCAATGAATTTGATGGCAATAATAAAGAATTTACCTCCATTCTATTTCCAAGCCACTGACACTTTATTTCTGTTAACAAGTATGTTGCCCTTTCAAAGGAAAACACTGGTCAACTGTTTTGTTCTAGGTTATGGGAATGACCACGTTAGTAAACCTCACTCTGAATCCTTTCTATATTCTAGGCAGAAGTGAGGGCTATATTTGGCTGTTGCTTTCTAGAGCAAAACAGGTCTTCCCTTAGATCTACTTTTACAACAATCCCTGCTACCTGCACACACAAAGATAGCTAAGCATACACATGGATGACTGCAAACCTTATATACTGGCCGAATGTGATAACTAATCCCATTTAGTAAAGAGCTGACTTTTAAATCATGATGTTTCACACATCCTAGTTTTCTAAGAATTACCCCTATCGCTTGCTAGAACCTGCCTGGATTTGATCGGACTAGAAAAATAACCACTTCTTTCTACTCCTATTATCTCCTTAATATGCAAAGTGGTGTCTGCAAAGAAAATGGGTTTGAAGCATACCTCAAATCTACCACTTACTAAACTCTATACATTTTGGAAACTACTTAATCTTGCCAATTCTCAATGTCCTTACTTGCCTGCCTGTGCCTGTAAAGTCATTTCAGTCATGTCTGACTCTTTGTGACCCCATGGCCTGTAGCCCGCCAGGCTCCACTATCCAGGGGATTCTCCAGGCAAAAATTCTGAAGTGGGTTGTCATGCACTCCTCCAGAGGGTTTCCCCATCCAGAGATCAAACCCAAGTCTCTTGCAGCTCCTGCAATGCAGGCAGATTCTTTACCGCCAAGCCACCGGGAAAGCCCATCCTTACCTATATGATAAAAACGATAGTATCTACTTTATAGGGTTTTGTGATAATTAGCTTGGATAACCTATGTAAAACATTTTATCACAATTTCTGAAACTTATTCTATGTTCAATAATGTTAGTTTCCTGAAGAACAAAAGGTAAAGAAGACAAAATAGAACTTGAATTAAAACTATGCACACTTGCATTCTCTGCCATTGTAAATTATTATAAGATATTGAGTATAGTTCTCTGTGATATATAGTAGGCCCTTTGGTTATCTATTTTATATACAGTAGTATATATGTTTTAATCCCAAAGTCCTAATTTATCCCTCTCTCATAGATAGATGTCTGATAAAATATCATATGATATTATCTCATAGATAGAATATATCTATGTATACAAATATGTATAACTGAATCACTTTATTGTACACATGAAGCTAACACAATATTGTAAGTCGACATATTTCAATAAAAATGAATTTGAAAGCTATGCACACTTGAAATAATTAAATAATATTTCTGGAATTTTAAATCCTGGAAATTTATTTTGCATATTTGAAGCTTCTAGTATTTTTGTTAATTATTAATTTGGGCTTGAATTATAACTAAACTAACTTTCTTTATATTAAAAATTATCATTTGATGATAAAATGTTTGTTAATATCCAAGTATTTTAGCTTTTTCAATTATTGATTTATTTATAAGCTGTAGATCTATATTTATTCACTGATAGTTCAGTACATATAAATAATTGATGAGTGAATAACTACCAATCCCTTGTATGTCAGATTTGATTATTTTCAGAAGTCAGTTTGTAAATTTTTAATCTTAATTCTAAAAGTTTTACTTTTCAGAGAGAACTTATAACTCAGAAATCTACTTTCTTCTAAATATACAATTGGGTAAATAAAGACAATACACACCAATAGTACCTATCATGTGCCAGAAATGATTCTAAGATTAACATATTTAATCACCACAATGAATTTATGAGGTAGATCCTATTATTATCTCAATTTTTTTAAGTGATGAGAATGAGATATTGAGAAATCACAAGTAATTTTCCGAGCTTCACACAGCAAGTGATGGAGTTAGGATAGCACCCCTCTCTCATCTAAATATACATTCAAGTTTCTGAAGAGTAAGTTTGCTTTTGAATGATTTTATAAGACCAAATTTTCTGTTCAGGATGAGAGGGTCTTGACTAATTCTACTTTCTGAATTATGGAAAGGACTAGAGACTAATACACAATCTTAGATGAAAGCTTGATGTAAAAATATATATATATATTTTTTGTTCATCAACTTTGTTCATCAACACTTATTTAAAATCCCACCGTTGCCATTGAGAGATAGTAAAGCACACGGTTAGGGTATATATGCTGTCTCTAGCTGGAATACATCAAGAACTTTCCCTGATTACATAAATAAATGCAGTAATTGAGCTCATGCCTCATGTGAAAACTCATGTTCCTAGCAATTATTCTCCCTTAGGAAGATAAGTTTATTTATCAATGTCGACTTGCTACATGGTTCAAATAAATCTTTTTCTAAGTGAAGCATCTGACTTGCAGTCCATGACTATCAGGAAAACATGACCATTCAACCCAATCTAAGATTTACACCTTAGCTCAAAACATGCTCAAGTGCAATATTCAGCCTCAAGTCCTGGCTGACAAAATGTTGATCTTTTATTTGACATTAAAATAAATTATTGGGAAAAGGGGGAGCAACAGCCCCATTAGGGAAATTGCTGCTGATTTTATATCTATCACATCAAAGTGAACTGGATATTAATATTCTCATATTTTATTGTTAAAACATTTTAATTTCTTCTAAGTGTGCATTTCAGGTTGTGAAACGTTGATGAGAAACCAGCTCAGTAGTTCCAATTTGCATATGAAAGCTACAATATTGTGACATCTACCTGTCAGCAGGTACTTTACCCTCACCTGCATAAAGTCCTTTAATGTTGGGATCTAACTGAAGAATCACAGAAATATACAATATGTAAATAATATGCCTAAGGCTTATTTAAAATCTATCCTTGATTTTCTGATTATAAAAAAGCAAAGAAAAGATATTTTCACTTTCTGGAATGACTTAAGAAAGTGCAGCTGAGAGGAGATACCCAGCGTCTGAGGTCAGGGGTGGCGACGAGAGGAGTTACCCCACGTCCAAGGCCAGGGGCAGCGGCCGGGAGGAGCTACCCCACGCCCCCACACCCGAGGCCAGGGGCGACGGTCGGGAGGAGCAACCCACTCCCGAGTCCAGGGGCGGTGTCTGGGAAGACCAACCCCACGTCCAAGGAGCCTTGGCTGCACGGGCACAGGAGGGCCTAGAGGAGCTATCCCATGTTGAAGGTCAGGAAGAGCAGCGGTGAGGAAATACCCCTCGTCCAAGGTAAGGAGCAATGGCTGCGCTTTGCTGGAGCAGCCGTGAAGAGATACCCCGCGCCTAAGGTAAGAGAAATCCAAGTAAGATGGTAGGTGTTGCAAGAGGGCATCAGAGGGCAGACACGCTGAAACCATAAACAGAAAACTAGTCAATCTAATCACACTAGGACCACAGCCTTGTCAAACTCAATGAAACTAAGCCATGCCCATGGGGCAGCCCAAGATGGGCAGGTCATGGTGGAGAGATCTGACAGAATGTGGTCCACTGGAGAAGGGAATGGCAAACCGCTTCAGTATTCTTGCCTTGAAAACACCATGAACAGTATGAAAAGGCAAAATGATAGGATACTGAAAGAGGAACTCCCCAGGTCAGTAGGGGCCCAATATGCTACTGGAGATCAGTGGAGAAATAACTCCAGAAAGAATGAAGGGATGGAGCCAAAGCAAAAACAATACCCAGCTGTGGATATGACTGGTGACAGAAGCAAGGTCTGATGCTGTAAAGAGCAATATTGCATAGGAACCTGGAATGTCAGGTCCATGAATCAAGGCAAATTGGAAGTGGTCAAACAAGAGATGGCAAGAGTGAATGTCGACATTCTAGGAATCAGCGAACTGAAATGGACTGGAGTGGGTGAATTTAACTCACATGACCATTATATCTACTACTGTGGGAGGAATCCCTCAGAAGAAATGGAGTGGCCATCATGGTCAACAAGAATCCGAAATGCAGTACTTGGATGCGATCTCAAAAATGACAGAATGATCTTTGTTTGTTTCCAAGGCAAACCATTCAATATCACAGTAATCCAAGTCTATGCCCCAACAGTAACGCTGAAGAAGCTGAAGTTGAACGGTTCTATGAAGACCTTCAAGACCTTTTAGAACTAACACCCAAGAAAGATGTCCTTTTCATTATAGGGGACTGGAATGCAAAGTAGGAAGTCAAGAAACACCTGGAGTAACAGGCAAATTTGGCCTTGGAATACGGAATGAAGCAGGGCAAAGACTAATAGAGTTTTGCCAAGAAAATGCACTGGTCATAACAAACACCCTCTTCCAACAACACAAGAGAAGACTCTATACATGGACATCACCAGATGGTCAACACTGAAATCAGATTGATTATATTCTTTGCAGCCAAAGATGGAGAAGCTCTATACAGTCAGCAAAAACAAGACCAGGAGCTGACTGTGGCTCAGACCATGAACTCCTTATTGCCAAATTCAAACTTAAATTGAAGAAAGTAGGGAAAACCACTAGACCATTCAGATATGACCTAAATCAAATCCCTTATGATTATACAGTGGAAGTGAGAAATAGATTTAAGGGCCTAGATCTGATAGGTAGAGTGCCTGATGAACTATGGAATGAGGTTCATGACATTGTACAGGAGACAGGGATCAAGACCATTCCCATGGAAAAGAAATGCAAAAAA
>NW_011494784.1:1205253-1206183 GCF_000754665.1 Bison bison bison
CAAATCCTGAAAGATGATGCTGTGAAAGTGCTGCACTCAATATCCCAGCAAATTTGGAAAACTCAGCAGTGGCCACAGGACTGGAAAAGGTCAGTTTTCATTCCAATCCCAAAGAAAGGCAATGCCAAAGAATGCTCAAACTACCGCACAATTGCACTCATCTCACATGCTAGTAAAGTAATGCTCAAAATTCTCCAAGTCAGGCTTCAGCAATATGTGAACCGTGAACTTCCTAATATTCAAACTGGTTTTAGAAAAGGCAGAGGAACCAGAGATCAAATTGCCAACATCCGCTCGATCATGAAAAAAGCAAGACAGTTCCAGAAAAACATCTATTTCTACTTTATTGACTATGCCAAAGCCTTTGACTGTGTGGATCACAATAAACTGTGGAAAATTCTGAAAGAGATGGGAATACCAGACCATATGACCTGCCTCTTGAGAAATTTGTATGCAGGTCAGGAAGCAACAGTTAGAACTGGACATGGAACAACAGACTGGTTCAAATAGGAAAAAGAGTACATCAAGGCTGTATGTTGTCACCCTTTTATTTAACTTCTATGCAGAGTACATCATGAGAAACGCTGGACTGGAAGAAACACAAGCTGGAATCAAGATTGCAGGGAGAAATATCAATCACCTCAGATATGCAGATGACACCACCCTTATGGCAGAAAGTGAAGAGGAACTAAAAAGTCTCTTGATGAAAGTGAAAGTGGAGAGTGAAAAAGTTGGCTTAAAGCTCAACATTCAGAAAACGAAGATCATGGCATCTAGTCCCATCACTTCATGGGAAATAGATGGGGAAACAGTGGAAACAGTGTCAGACTTTATTTTTCTGGGCTCCAAAATCACTACAGATGGTGACTGCAGCCATGAAATTAAAAGACGCTTACTCCTTGGAAGAAAAGTTATGACCAACCTAGATAG
>NW_011494784.1:1206283-1206745 GCF_000754665.1 Bison bison bison
AAAACAAGACCAGGAGCTGACTGTGGCTCAGACCATGAACTCCTTATTGCCAAATTCAAACTTAAATTGAAGAAAGTAGGGAAAACCACTAGACCATTCAGATATGACCTAAATCAAATCCCTTATGATTATACAGTGGAAGTGAGAAATAGATTTAAGGGCCTAGATCTGATAGGTAGAGTGCCTGATGAACTATGGAATGAGGTTCATGACATTGTACAGGAGACAGGGATCAAGACCATTCCCATGGAAAAGAAATGCAAAAAAGCAAAATGGCTGTCTGGGGAGACCTAACAAATAGCTGTGAAAAGAAGAGAAGTGAAAAGCAAAGGAGAAAAGGAAAGATATAAACATCTGAATGCAGAGTTCCAAAGAATAGCAAGAAGAGATAAGAAAGGCTTCTCAGTGGTCAATGCAAAGAAATAGAGGAAAACACAGAATGGGAAAGACTAGAGATCTCTT
>NW_011494784.1:1206845-1230923 GCF_000754665.1 Bison bison bison
TTTAACTTCTATGCAGAGTACATCATGAGAAACGCTGGACTGGAAGAAACACAAGCTGGAATCAAGATTGCAGGGAGAAATATCAATCACCTCAGATATGCAGATGACACCACCCTTATGGCAGAAAGTGAAGAGGAACTAAAAAGTCTCTTGATGAAAGTGAAAGTGGAGAGTGAAAAAGTTGGCTTAAAGCTCAACATTCAGAAAACGAAGATCATGGCATCTAGTCCCATCACTTCATGGGAAATAGATGGGGAAACAGTGGAAACAGTGTCAGACTTTATTTTTCTGGGCTCCAAAATCACTACAGATGGTGACTGCAGCCATGAAATTAAAAGACGCTTACTCCTTGGAAGAAAAGTTATGACCAACCTAGATAGCATATTCAAAAGCAGAGACATTACTTTGCCAACAAAGGTCCATCTAGTCAAGGCTATGGTTTTTCCTGTGGTCATGTATGGATGTGAGAGTTGGCCTGTGAAGAAGGCTGAGCACCGAAGAATTGATGCTTTTGAACTGTGGTGTTGGAGAAGACTCTTGAGAGTCCCTTGGACTGCAAGGAGATCCAACCAGTCCATTCTGAAGGAGATCAGCCCTGGGATTTCTTTGGAAGGAATGATGCTAAAGCTGAAAGTCCAGTACTTTGGCCACCTCATGCGAAGAGTTGACTCATTGGAAAAGACTCATATGCTGGGAGGGATTGGGGGCAGGAGGAGAAGGGGACGACAGAGGATGAGATGGCTGGATGGCATCACTGACTTGATGCACGTGAGTCTCAGTGAACTCCGGGTGTTTGTGATGGACAGGGAGGCCTGGCGTGCTGCGATTCGTGGGGTCGCAAAGAGTCGGACACGACTGAGCAACTGAACTGAACTGAATGGCAAAGATGGGGCTTCCGGATGGCTCAGTGGTAAAGAGCGACTGAGCGACTGATCTGATCTGATCTGATTGGACCTTCAGACTCTCTGAGTCTGTTTATTCTTTTTACTTCAAGAAAAAAGAACCTCCAACCATAAGTAAACTCTGTGCCCTGAGATTGTATTGGATATACTGGGCTGAACAAAATTAAAATGAACCTGAAGTTCCACTAAAACCTAGTTTTCTGTGCCCCCATCTCTGAACTTTTCAAGTTAAAGGGTAACAGAGAAAAAACAAATCATAGTAGCCGAGAAGTTAGGAATATTGATCAAAGTCTCCAAAGTTTATTCAAGGGACTAAAGTCAAGAAAACTAACCTCTCTGGTTGTACGGCTCTTCTTCTCTTACTGAGGGATCCTCTTGACAAATACACATTGGTGAGCCTAAAGGACTTGGAGGATATGTCTGACTCTGCATATCTTTCTTTCCTTTCCACCTGGCACAGCTACAGGATTTATACACACTCCCTTTGTTTTCCTCTCTCTGACTTCTCCAGTAAGGAGGACACAGTGCTTTCGGCTAGTAGGTGTTTGTACGAATAGACAATCTGACATTCAGCCATATATCCATCCGTTTATTTTTTCCACCAACTATTATTGTTATGATAAAGCGATAAAATAATAAATCACTTTAAAATACAATAAAATAAAGGGTCAGATCTATGTGACTCTGATCACTTATTAGCTATGTCAGTCAGCCAGTTCACTCGCTCAGTCGTGTCTGACTTTGTGACCCCATGAACCACAGCATGCCAAGCCTCCCTGTCCATCACCAACTGCCGCAGTCTATCCAAACCCATGTCCATTGGGTCAGTGATGCCATCCAACCATCTCATCCTCTGTCATCCCCTTGTCCTCCTGCCCTCAATTTTTCCCAGCATTAGGGTTTTTTTAAACAAGTCAGCTCTTTGCATCAGGTGGCCAAGTATTGGAGTTTCAGCTTCAATATCAGTCCTTCCAATGAACACTCAGGACTGATATCCCTTAGGATGGACTGGTTGGATCTCCTTGCTGTCCAAGAATCTTCTCCAACACCACAGTTCAAAAGCATCAGTTCTTCTGTGCGCAACTTTCTTTATAGTACAACTCTCACATCCATACATGACTACTGGAAAAACCATAGCCTTGACTAGACAGATGTTTGTTGACAAAGTAATGTCTCTGCCTTTTAATATGCTGGCTAGGTTGGTCATGATTTTCCATCCAAGGAGCAAGCGTATTTTAATTTCACGGCTGCAGTCACCACCTACAGTGATTTTGGAGCCCCCCAAAATAAAGTCTCTCACTGTTTCCATTGTTTCCCCATCTATTTGCCATGAAGGGATGGGACCGGATGCCATGATGTTAGTTTTCTGAATGTTCAGATTTAAGCCAACTTTTTCACTCTCCTCTTTCACTTTCCTCAAGAGGCTCTTTAGTTCTTTACTTTCTGCCATAAGGGTGGTATTATCTGCGTATCTGAGGTTATTGATATTATTCCCAGCAATCTTGATTCCACTTTGTGCTTCCTCCAGCCCAGCAGTTCTCATGATGTACTCTGCATATAAGTTAAATAAGCAGGGTGACACTATACAGCTTTGACGTACTCCTTTTCCTATTTGGAACCAGTCTATTGTTCAATGTCCAGTTCTAACTGTTGCTTCCTGACATGCATACTGTTTTCTCAAGAGGCAGGTCAGGTGGTATGGTATTCCCATCTCCTTCAGAATTTTCCACAGTTTATTGTGATCCACACAGTCAAAGGCTATGTAAACAAAGGCAAATTATTATTAGCTACGTAAACATAGGCAAATTATCTAACCAGGTGAATGACATCATCTTTCATCATAGAATAAAAGCATATTGCAAGGTTTAAAGGATATTACATATGAAAAGTACCTAGCACAGTGAGACCTTTATCACAACATGCACTCTTCAAATAGTAGATTTAAAAATAAGAGGAAGACTTGCAAAACAGAGAAATGAATAAGCTTTAGTCAAAGAAATGTAATTCAATCTGGCTATGCTGTTGTTATTTTGTTGCTAAGTTGTGACAAATTCTTTGCAAACTGGTAGACTGTAGCCCATGAGGCCCCTCTGTCCATGAGGTTTCCCAGGTGAGAATATTGGAGTGGGTTGCCATCCTTCTCCAACCTAGGGATTGAACCCACATCTGCTGCATCACCTGCACTGGCATGTGGATTCTTTACCACTGAGCCACTCGGAAGCCCCATCTTTGCCATTCAGTTCAGTTCAGTTGCTCAGTCGTGTCTGACTCTTGGCAACCCTGTGGACTGCAACACACCAGGATTCTCTGTCCATCACCAACTCCCAGAGCTTACTCAAACTCATGTCCATTGAGTCAGTGATGCCATCCAACCATCTAATCCTATTGTCCCCTTCTCCTCCTGCCCTCAATCTTCCCCAGCATCAAGGTCTTTTCTAGTGAGTCAGTTCTTCGCATCAGGTGGCCAAAGTATTGGAGCTTCAGCTTCAGCATCAGTCCTTCAATGAATACTCAGGACTGATTTCCTTTAGGATGGACTGGTTGGATCTCCTTGCTGTCCAAGAATCTTCTCCAACACCACAGTTCAAAAGCATCAATTCTTTGCTGCTCAGCTTTCTTTACAGTTCAACTTTCACATCCATACATGACTATTGGAAAAACCATAGCCTTGGGTAGACAGACCTTTGTTGGCAAAGCAAAGTCTCTGCTTTTTAATATGCTGTCTAGGTTGGTCATAACTTTTCTTCCAAGGAGCAAGTGTCTTTTAATTTCATGGCTGCAGTCACCATCTGCAGTGATTTTGGAGCCTCCCCAAAATAAAGTGTGCTACTATTTCCACTGTTTCCCCATCTATTTGTCATGAAGTGATGGGCCCAGATGCCATGATCTTAGTTTTTTGAATGCTGCGTTTTGTTTTTTTTTTTTAATTTTACTTTTTTTTTTTAAACTTTACATAATTGTATTAGCTTTGCCAAATATCAAAATGAATCCATCACAGGTATACATGTGCCCCCCATCCTAAACCCTCCTCCCTCCTCCCTCCCCATACCATCCCTCTGGTCTTTAAGCCAACTTTTTCACTCTCCTCTTTCACTTTCATCAAGACGCTCTTTAGTTCTTCTTTAACCTGGCTTTCTGCCATAAGGGTGGTGTCATCTGCATATCTGAGGTTATTGACATTTCTCCCTGCAATCTTGATTCCAGCTTGTGCTTCATCCAGCCTGACATTTCACATGATGTACTCTGCATATAAATTAAATAACCAGGGTGACAATATGCAGCCTTTACATACTCCTTTCCCGATTTGGAACCAGGCTGTTGTTCCATGTCGTTCTAACTGTTGCTTCCTGGCCTGCATACAGATGTCTCAGGAGGCAGGTCAGGTGGTCTGGTATTCCCATCTCTTGAAGAATTTTCCAGTTTGTTGTGATACACACAGTCAAAGGCTTTGGTGTAGTCAATAAAGCAGAAGTAGATGTTTTTCTGGAACTCTCTTGCTTTTTCTATGATCCAGCAGATGTTGGCAATTTGATCTCTGGTTCCTCTGCTTTTTCTAAATCCAGCTTGAACATCTGGAAGTTCATGGTTCATGTCTGTTGAAGACTGCCTGGAGAATTTTGAGCATTACTTTGCTAGTATTTGAGATAAGTACAATTGTGCGGTAGTTTGAACATTCTTTGGCATTGCCTTTCTTTAGGATTGGAATGAAGACTGACCTTTTGTTTGCCATTAGGCATGTGAATGTGGTAAAAATAATCTCTCACAGGCTTTCTCTTAGGCTCTCATCATAGTATATATCTCCAAAAATAAGTGTGATATTTAAGTGAGATAAAGACAGTTAGATCATCTAACACATTTCCCAGCAAAAAGTTAGTATATGTAACACAGCTTCAATGCATAGAAATTCCCTGATTAGAATTGTATTTTCAAAATCTAATTCTGATGGTAGTAAATCAGAAAAGAAGGTTTAGGAGAAGGTGGACACAAATATGATCCCATTTGTTTCTTAAATAAATGTGTATTAACCACTTGCTAAATATGCCAGATAGATGCTATGAATTCAATAATAAACAGTAAGATGAAAGCCTTTGTCACCTCTTGCTCATGGCAACACAGGGGTTAAGAATAATGGTGAAGTGTTTGTTTATTTGTTTGTTTTAACCTGGCATGATAATGTAGAAAACTTATCAAACTTTTTCATTAAAATACCTGCAAAGGAAACAATGCATAACCTCAAAGGAACTGGTCTGAGGGATAAATCTAATAATACACAAAATACCTGGCTCATAGTGGATTTTGTTTAGTTATTGCTTTTAATGTCCTTGTTAGAGTCATAAAGTACAGATACGTGGACTCCTGAACCACTTTTTCTCTTATTAGTCTTATTTTCCATCCTTTGCGACTTGTCACTGGTTCTTCAATCCTTTAACAGTACACTCATTATCTTAATTTTTTGCCCTAGCCCTTCTTTCTTCTGCTATCAGACTGACTTTTTTATGTGTAACTTTGAGACCTCCTCACTTCATTCTCAGATCAACACCTTTAATCAATATCATTGTCATGGTCATCATTAGCAGCTCGTAAGATACCACCATTCTTAGTACAACTGAGACCTTCTATTTTAAATATACAATGAGCTGCCTGATTACTTAGCAGTCAGAGTTCCTTAAGTAAGTTATGACAGTTATCCCCAGAGAAAGCAAGTGTTCATGCAAACCATCATAATTAAGCTTAAAGTCAATTTTTCATTAATTATGGACCATTAGCTATTTACAGTGATATTAGAATGGTATTTTAAAAATTGTTTTTAAGTGTAAAAGAGTACAAAGTAAAAAGCTCCCCTCTGTTCCTGTCACCCAGCATCCATCCTCCTTTAAGGTTTGGGCTGAGGGAGCAAGGTGTTTGCAATTCCTCCATGCATCTTTCACAGAATATTTAATGCACTAGGAGTAAATACGGTATAAACTATTTTACTTTCATTTTCTACATATAGGATTGTTTTGACTTCATTCATCAACTTGTTTTCTTCACATAATTATGTATCTTGAAGAGTGTCTTCAAACACTTTTTTTACAGCTGCATAATGTTCTGTTTATTCATGGATCATAAACAGTTGGGTTATATTTAGTTACTGTAGTCAGAACGGGGAGGGAGGTGGGAGGGGGGTTCAGGATGGGGAACATGTGTATACCCATGGTGGATTCATGTTGATGTATGGCAAAACCAATACAATATTGTAAAGTAATTAACCTCCAATTAAAATAAATAAATTTATATTAAAAAAAGGCAAAGACATCACTTTACCAACAAAAAAAAAAAGAAGAAATATTCGAAAGTTTCTTCAGTGGTCGTTTCTGAGTCCTAAGCTGACAGGTGTTAGAGCTGAGAGCTCTAGAAGCAGACAACCTCTATCTTCTCCTGAGTAGTACTATCAACTCGAAAAGCAGTGCTTCTGGTTTTGTGTAGCAGCAGCGCAGAAAATCAGTCTAATCTCACCTCCAAGATAGTTAAAATTGAATATATTGAAATATCAATGGAATTGTCTATGTCTTTAGGGAAAGGTGTGTTTTTACCCAGACAACACTAAGCACAAATGAGTGAAAATAGAGAGCTACTGAATTTAGCATGTTATCTGACATTTTTAAAGTCAAATTCTTCAGGTTTATCTTCCCAGTTCACAGAGTGTTTTCAGTAACATGTGTTATTAAGTTTTGCATTCTAAAAAGTTTCTGCTTAAAAGGCCATAACGTAAGATACAATTATTACTAAAATTAGTCTCTCACACACACTGAAACTTAACTAGATATTTTCACATGCACTATTTAATTTTAAAATATGCATTTTTCCATTTTTATGCATTGATTTTCAAGGTTAATACTAAGCTAGATATAGTAAGACCTATGGAAATCCCCAAGCCCACAAACCCTAAATAATTTTTAACACTGCTAAATATAATACCCATATTATAGCTCCTGATTTTCTAGGTCTCAGAACAGGATAGTTTTTTCATTAATTCCTTGCCTCCAGCTCATCTTCAACCATAATTCTATTTTACTTAACTATATTTAAAAGAATCCCTTTAGCACTAGGGTAAACTTCATATAAACCAAGTAATTTTCAGTGGGGCTTAGTTTTTAAAAAAGAAAAAAAAAAAGTGTTCAATTGGCTTTTAATGTTAATATTTAACCACTTTAAATTAGAACATATTTGGATAAATAAAATAAATTTCATTTCTGCCAATATTCAAATAAGTAGATGTTTATTGTGTCTAAACCAAATGGATTAGACATGGGTACAGTTGGGCTCTTTCATTTACTTGAGCCATTACACTGGGGATCATGAATACAGCCATGTTAGTGCAATTTCCTAGGTGATTTGGGGAAAATAGATTAGCTTCCTTTAATCTCCTCATCATCCATCAATATCTCTTCCCACCATTCCCATTCAGCAACCAAACATGTGTACATGAACAAACACACAGAGAAAGGGGCAAATTTGACAGCCCTTTGCTGTGTCTTGTAAACATTCTCTTTCAGTACACCCAGAGAAAGATGAGATACAGAAAAGCAAATTCAGATTATTTGAGCAGTAGACTAAAACCTAGAGAGTCACTAGAAACAAAAACAAAACAGAAACAGTGCATTTGTGCTCTGTCCTTCAGTCATGTCTGACTCTTCAGCCCACCAGGCTCCTCTGTCCGTAGGATTCTCCAGGCGAGAATACTCGAGTGGGCTGCCATACTGCCTCCAGATCTTCCCAACCCAGGGATCAAACCCACATCTTCTGTGTCTCTTGGATTTCAGGTGGATTCTTTACCCACTGAGCCACCTGGGAAACCTGTATTCTGCATTTACACAGGAAGAATCTCAAGGATTTCTTTTTTCAGGAGAAACAGGTTGTGAGATTCTTTCATTTAGTTTTCCAAATATAGACATGAACTCCAACAAGCCTGAACAAATAACTCTGGTAAAGAGAGAGCAGGCTAAATCCAGGATTTGAAGATGGGATTTAAACATTTGTGTTAACACTCAAATATCATTTGAATCCATTGACCATTTTGATTTTCGATTTTCTTACCAGTAAGAGTTGGAACAGGGCTTCCCTGGTGGCTCAGATGTTAAAGAATCTGTCTGTAAGGAGGGAAACCTGGCTTTGATCCCCGGGTCAGGAAGATCCCCTGGAGTATTCTTCAGGGGATATATTCTTCAGGGGATATATTCTAGTATATCTAGAATACTAGATCCCACTCTAGTATTCCTGCCTGGAGAATTCCATGGACAGAGAAACCTGGTGGGCTATAGTCTGTGGGGTTGCAAAGAGCCAGACATGACTGAGCAACTAACACACACACATAAACACACGCATACACACGAGTTGCAATAATGGTTGGAGCAGCAGTTTTCAAACTGGTGCAAAAGCTGTCTTGAATATCTAGGTTTGAGATTTTCACCTCTACAACAACTATTATATCAAGCTCTAAACTCAAAACCAAAACCAAAATTGTACTTAAATATTTGCCTTTAGGTAAGATTTCACTTGAATAATAAATCTAGTCCAGTGAGTTTGAAAATCACTATGCTACGAAAAGTTTCCTTAACTAGTGGGTATGAATGTTCTCTAGTTCTCTAATCAGCCAAAATCATAGTTATGTACAAGGCAACATTTTGATATACAAGTTGGAAAATAGTGAACTAACTCAGTAAAACTGAGGCTAAGGAACCTGGGAACATTAGCAAATTCTTGATATCATTTGTTATCTCCGTTACTTTGCTAACCTAGTGGGCTTATGAAGTGAATTTTCAGAAAATGTAAATCACATTTCTCTTTAAAATCTTTCAGAAACTACTTTGGTTACTTTGGCTACTTTGGTAAAATTTATACTCCATGGCAAAGTAAAAAGACATGTTGTGACCTGGGTTCTGCTTTTCTAACCTTAATACCCATCAAGCCTCACAAAAGACCCACTCTCCAACCTGTTCAAGCTACTGTACTTATAATTCCTGGAACTCACCAAGCTTTTTATTCATCTTCATATCTTTATATATGTTCGTACATGCTGATGCTTCTTCTTAAATAGCTCACTTCACTGATTCCTCACCCTTTGATTAATGAAGAAATTTTTATTCTGCCTCAGTTAAGGTTGTGTTACTTTCAGAAGACATCCTCTGACTCTCTTCTCCACAGGCTGGATTAGATGCCGCTCAAAGCGGTGATCATAAAAATCTGAATTTTCCTGGAAAAGTGCTTATTCTTTGAGTTGTGATTTTGTTAATATTGTCTTTCTCCACCACTATGATGGAACTCTTCAAGAAGAGAGACTTTGACTTTTATCTTTTTCATAATGTAGAAATATAGCAGGTGATCATTAAATGGTTTTTGATTAGATGAAATAGTTAATGATGACATATCCTGAACTTATTATATTATATCCAGTTGGCCAAAGAATAAATGCTTTGTGAAGTTTTACCTTCACATCCCACTAACTACAATCATTTTCAACTGGAACATACCCATACACCCATTAATTCTAAGCTACATCTTTTTAACATTTTAATATTTCTAGTATCTGGACATAATGTACCATTGGTATTATTGAGTGTCATTGTCCTTCAGTAAAAATAAAAATAGCCACTTCAAAATTTGCAGGATAAGTGTCAGTGGCTTAAAAGAAAATCTCAGAGACAATATGAAGCACTGTTTTATCCCCTAGAAATAAGACAGTTGGGAGACAGGGTTGGGAATGGGTGAATCAGAGGTATTTGTCATTAATGATGAAGGTGGACTTGAAAGTTACCCAGTTTTAGATAACTAAAAAGTTGGTTTAAGTCATGCCATGATGGCACTTAGTTCTTTCTGAAATATTCCAAAAAGGACCTTGATGGGACAGAAGACTACACTGTATGGAAAAAAGTGGACAGCAGAATTCTCAACAGAAAAGAGATTCTAAATGTGAAGTTAAATTTCTTAACCAATTTATTTTGCTCACCTCTTTTATATACACCCAAAATAAATACTTAAGTCAAATTTAATATAAAATGATTCCTTCACTTAGTATAAAGTAAAAAATCTTCATTATAAGAAAGTACTATGTGAAATCGAATTAGTGGTGTTTTCCTTTGTTAGCAGTATATGAAATAATGGTGGGATTTCCAATTAGTGGTATTTTAGATTTAGTTTTGTGGAATCAAATATGGAACCAGGCAATGAATTAGACATAATCTAAAATTTGGCCACTTTTGCCATTTAAGTAATTTAGTTCACAGCTTGAGTTTATTTAAAGTTATCCTATATTTTGTTAAATTACTTTATTCTAGTTCCTTGTATTTAAACTAAGTGATCAGTGAAACTGGAGGATAGCTCATGCGTTTATTACCACTCAAAAGAGATTGTAGAGATAATATGTTTTTTTGTTTTTTTTTTTAACCAGTATTTGAAGCTGTAGGGAAGGAATAAATATGCCCAAGTGGAGAGCTTACTAGGCACTAGCATTAAACAGAACACTTGTATTTTTGTTATTAGTATTCCAAATCAACATATCTATCCACATGACAAATTCACTATACTTACCAAATCACTTTCATTTCCCGACCACCACTTGACTCGGACTTTTAACGCCTTTGTTTGTTTGTCTTTCAGTTCAGGGATAATTCTCTGTCTGTAAATAACTGGGATAGAAATCATGGTGCGTTTCTCTTCAGCATATGCTGCATGTGGTACAACACTTCATGTTAGGCCAGGGATAGACTAAATGGATGGTTCTTACCACTTTTTTTAATAAAAAGGAAAGAGCTTTTCTTTTAGGCATAAAGGATTTACAATGAAATTTTAAAGAAAAATAACATAAATATATATATAACTCACTCGGTAAATATGCTTTAACATGCATATCGCTGCTGTTTTGGTCTTTTCACTCTTAGACCTATGTGTTTGATAACTCAAAGTCTGCATTAGGATTAATTTGGTTGAAAATATTTCTCAATAAGAATATTGTAAAAAAAAAAAAATTCGAGTCTTCCAGTGTTGGTCCTCTTGGTTATCAGAAGGTGTAGCAAACAAAGTATTTGCTAAAATAGCTAAATCACAACCAAGATTGCAAAAATTCTCAAGGATTGTGTGTATGTGAGAGAGAGATTTTACAACAGAAAGCTAGTTCGTCTTCAATGGGAATTTAATCATTGAGAACAAGTTCTTTAGAGAGGTCGCCAGTGGACCAACTTAGCAGCCAGGAAATGGCCTTTTTTCATGGAGACTGACTTTCTTCCTTCCCACCACTCCTTCCTTGTATGTCAGCTTTCAGCTTGTATCCACACACTAAACTCAAACATCTTACTTAACTTCACACAGAGAAAGGATTTAATTAAATTTAAGCAATGTATTTTCCTCATTTTCACTGTATTTCACATCCTGTATTTTAAATCCACTGCTTGTTTTTATTGCTAAATTTTTGATATTATGTTTTGGACACATACTGTTATTATTAACAAAAAATATTAATTTGATTATTTTTATTATTATAGGAAAGAAAAAAGGCTTCCCAAAGTTTCCTTTGAAAAATTTAAATATATACATACATACATAACATGTGAAATGTCTCAAAGTATATTATAGATCTCTTTTGAATGATAAAAAAAATTGTAAATCAATAGTGTGTAAATCTTATCTGACTTTTATCTTGAAAAATCAGTTATCCAAGGATAACCTTCTTCATTTAATACGTGTAATCTGAGTGATCACTTACTGGTATTTACTATGTAAATACCACATACCATTCTAGAATGGTTTCTTGTATGTATGTTAAATTATTTAATGCTGACAGCATATATATTTTATATTCAGGGAACTGAGGTGCTGGGAAACACAGAGTTAATAAGTAGAAACCCTGGGATTTGAACACAGCTAGTCTGATGTAGAGACCTTGCTATTATCCACTATATTATACAGCATCTTAGCCATTCTATACCGTGTCTCAATTTGTTTAGCTTTCGTTCAATTACTAAACAGCTTCTGTTCGAAGTTTTCATATCTGTAAAAACGAAAGTTAATCCAGATACTAAGGACCTCTCCACCTTCCAGCTTTAAAACCAAGGGCTTGAGAAGTTAAGCAGCAGAAATAGCAAAAGTTTGAGTGCTCAAGAGCTCAGGAAAGGAAACACGTTTGTTTGAGGAAAGATACTCCTGCACCATCATAGAATTTTCAAATAGACATTAACCAATTGAATAATTACATATTGATGGCTTCTAAGGGCTTGACCAGTTACAGATGAAGAGGAATATTGAAGATTTCTAACCATTAAGATGTATTATTCCAATATACAACAGACAATTAAAATATACTATTAGAAGTTACTTCCCAGGCATAAACACTAAGCACAATGAGAATACCCAGGGTGGACACTCAAACTTGGGGGGAGGGTAAATGCATTTGATTTATTTTCCTTGTTCTGGTTTCACGGGATATATTGTCCTGTGTGACCTTGCTCTTGCCTCCATTTTTAATGTGCAAACTAGAGTGACTCAAAACAATGACTTTTGAATAAATTAAGCTATATACAAACCTAATAATCTACAATTTTATTTCATAGTCAAAGAAAAGCTGAACACTAAGTGTATATGGGAAACAAATGTAAACCTTATTTGTCTTACATTGTCACATTTTTATTGGAAAAAACAATAGTTGTTATGTTTCAAATGCGATCCTTAATTTATTATAGCTATTATTGTGAGAACCAGAAAATGCTTGGGTCTAATGAATACATGTAAAAGTAGTATAGTCACAGGCTTTACAAAATATAGGATTTAAAATTCTATCGTACTTAGTACTTCTGTTGTTAATGTAAATTCTCAAAGGTAGGTAATTTCCAGATTTGAGAGGTCAAATTAACAATACTTCCACTTTGGCTTTTGTTTTGTACCAGCTGAGAAACAGGATAGGGATGAAGAAGACAGAGAGAAAAATGCCAGTTTTACCATTAATGGAGATTTGGAACTGCATAGTTTATGTAGTTGAAAATGATGAGTTGCATGGCTATTCAGAGATGTTATTCAAGAATTCATGCATTGATGAGAATATAGACTAGACAACTTTAATATTTCTTCCAGCCATATTAATGAGTGATTCTAAGCATAATATGTTCAGTGGACTATTTTATAGTCTTCATATTCAAAAATAGATTCAGTTCACTTCAGTTCAGTTGCTCAGTTGTGTCTGACTCTTTGCGACCCCATGGACTGCAGCATGCCAAGTCTCCCTGTCCATCACCAACTCCTGGAGTTTACTCAAACTTATGTCCATTGAGTCGGTGATGCCATAAATTATTGGTGATGAATAAATTAGCATGACTTTATGGAGCACCTGGGCACTTAGTAAAGTGAAAAATAATAACAGATACATAAACAATCAACAAAATATCTCAAAATTTTCAGCCTATATTTAACCCTTACTATTTCATAGTTTTCATTTAAATTTTAGAGAATGATATACTAAACAAGCAGTTAAAAATATTTGCTTCAGCCAAAGGTACTGACTTGAGAGACAAAAGAATATTAGTGAAGAGAGAAATTATGACGGTCTGCAGTAAATGGATATGCCTCATATTAGGTAAGAGTCTCGATCTAAGGGATATAGAAGATCTGAAAGGGAAACAGAAAATACTTAACAGTGTAAGTAAACAACTGCATAGATACACATGTAGTGTGTGCTCAGTGTGTACTTGCTAAATGAGTCAAGGGACACGTTCAGAGGAGAGGGAGGGAATAATTTAAGTCTGGAGCACAGAACCCATGATGAGGACAAACAGATGTGACCTAGATCATAAGAGGTGAAAATGAACTTACAGATGCATGAAAGAGAAAACCCCCTTGTGTTCCTAAATTAGATCTTACATGAAAAATTATTTAGCAATATTATCCCAGAGGGGAGGAACTAGATATGGAATAACAACAGAAAGGCTACAACAGGAATGCAGGTGTGAAGTAAGGAAGATCTAGATTAGAAGGGCAGCAGTAGATATAGAAAATAAAGGGTAAATCTGAGAGACACTTAACAGGATCAAGAGACTATCTACAAAGGGCGTAGTAGCTTATGCTTGTAGAATTAGCTTTATCTTAACTAGAAAGTCTTTTTTATGACCCTAGTCTAAAACTCTGGGGAAAATGATAATGTATTAATTCGTAAGAAAACCACAGAAATAGTTCTGGGTATTTTTCTTAGCTGTGAAATGTGAAATCCTGTTTAGAGGGGGAAAGAAAGGGAGTTCTCTGGCCCAGGAATAGAACTAGTTTATTTTCTCCTTCCTCTTTGCTTCCAACTAGTTTTAATATTATGAGTGCAATTATAAACAAACAGGGAAAGAGAGACACGTAGTGTGCCTGAATCCAGACTGAAAAAGGATCACAGGCTCTAGGATTAACAGAAGGCTCTAATTGGCTTTTCCAAGCAGATGAAGAACTGAGGTACATGCCCTTTGTAAACTAGGTTGCCTATAATTAGTCAAAGGATGGTTAGACTGTTTCATTGGAAGAAAAAGTGTGGGAACCAACAAACTGCCTTTTCACTGCAACTTAAATCAAGCAAGTGTAAATGGTACCTGATTATTTATAATTCTTTTTAAGTGTCTCCTCACCATTCCACATTGTTCCCTATCATGTAGTTACAGTATGATACCAATCCATGTTATCATCGCATTTACCTGACCCAAAATATTCACATTAGATCTGATTTTTTGTCTGTCAAAAATATATTGTAAGGTACTACCTCCTTTCCTAAATGCAATCTGGCTGTATTTATAAAGGAAGGATTCAATCTTATTCTTGGGTAATCTTCACAAGTACCATACAATTCATTCCTTGCTGACTCAGACAGTAAAGAATCTGCCTGCAGTGCAGGACACCCAATTCAATACCTGGGTCTGGAAGATTCCCTGGAGAAGGGTATGGCTACTCACTCCAGTATTCTTGCCTGGAGAATTCTATAGACAGAGGAGTCCATGGCTGAGCAACCAACACAGAACTTGTTAAAATATGATGTAACGGCTGAGTGTGCCAATGATTTTAATATTTTTAGCTTTAATTAACAAAGTTGAAAATTGGAGAAAAGGATCTGTAGTACATATTGCTTTTCCTTGTTACATACTACAATGGATTAAAGTATACTAATAAGACAGTAGTCCCTGTACAACCAGCACTGGGCATCATTTTGCAATAAACGGAAACAAAAGTCTATCAATTTGGTACTTGTCAGTTTGTGTTTTCATGAACAACAATAACAACAACAAGGAGTATGAAGAGCAAAGGTGAAAAAACTGCGATTTCAAAATTGCCTTAGTTGGAGTGTTATTTTGGAGCTCATTGGTAAGGTCAGCTGATGCAGGATTTCAAAGGCAATTAGAGTAAATCAAACTGCAGAACATCCCCTTGGGCTGGTTTGAAGATACCTTGGAAAGACGCTTTTTTTCCCCTTAACCCTGGTTGCTGCCACATCTAGCAGCTGCTTTCTTTTTGACAATTCGTCACTCCTGAAAAATGTTTGCAAGCAGTTTGGATAATTTCCAATTCATTCTTGCAGGAAATGAGGATTTGCTTCCTCACTTGGGATACCTGCTGCTAGGTTTATTCACTAATAAGCATGATAAATGTTTTAGCCTTTGATCAGTGCTAATTTAACAAGTAAGCTCCCCAGAAAAAAAAAGTCTTTGAGGCTCAGGGGCTCAAGACAGCACATGAGTTGGAAATATGATTGATTGTGTTGCTGTGAGAAATTTCCATAAAAAACTTTTATCACACTGCTATGTTCTGAACAATTAAATAAAAAATGAAAGATAGTTACCCTCCAAAGAAGGACAGAGGCAGCCCAGCAAATTTCACAAGACTTTTTACGAAACTGGCTCAGACCAATTTTCCAGAGAAATATCAGTCCTCTTTTTTATTAAATTTTGTCCACATTACCTTATCCATTTCCTCTTTTTCTCCTCCTGACTCATCTTCTTTACACATGATTCTTTTCTCTACCTGCCTTGCCAGATCTATAATTAATATTTTAAATAAATTTTAACGTGAGGTATATTATGAAAACTGAACAAATCAAATGGAAGAGAAATGGATATCTGCCACAAATGTCAGATATGACATTTGTGTCAGCTATCCATTGTCAAAGGCGTTCAGATGCAATCTAATGTCTAAATGTGGTAGCTGCTGCTGTTTGTTAAAGAGTAGTCCACACATCCAGTTACCAAAGTAGATACCACTACTGAACAAACACAGAAAAGACCAAATTCCTTTCATTCCATATCAAATTTTTGAATTATCTCTAGCATTAGACTGTAGTCTTTCTCTACTATACAAGAAATTATGTTTGCAGTTTACTGTGACAAATAGTACTGGACCTTAAATCAGTTCTTGGTACAGCAAAGGTTGTACTATAAATTGCACTTTCAATCAACATTTCAAAATACCTAATCTGTGTTAAATAAAAGATACAGAAATAAATGAGTCACTCCCTGCCATTCAATACACTCAACAAAATGCTCTCCATAGGCATATAGATACATAGGCACGGATAGAACCTAGTCACCGGTAACCATCATTTTCTGTTATTAAGGTTTATATTGCATGTGACAGAATTGAGAAGAAATTCCATTTTTAAATTGGAATATAACTGCTTTACAATGTTGTGTTAGTTTCTGCTGTACAATCAAGTGAATCAGTCATATGCATACATATAACCCCTCCCTCTTGGACCTCCCTCTCACCTCACCCCCATCCCACCCCTCTAGGTCATCACAGAGCACTGAACTGAGCTTACTGTGCTTTATAGCAGCTTTCTTCCCACTAGCTATCTATTTTCCACAGAGTAGTGTATACGAATCATATATATATGTATGTATATGTATATATACATATATATATACTCACACAACGTATATATCCCAATCTCCCAATTCCTCCCATGTTTTCCTTTCTCCCTGTGTCCACATGTCCATTTTAAAAGAATCTGAAAAATAAAGATGAGAAAGAAAACTTTGCTAACAGTCCAAAGATACGAGGGGAACTAAAAATATTAGCTAAGACGACATAGGTATCGTTTACTTTATATAGACCTAAGTGTGTGTGGTAGGTGTTTAACAACACAGAAGGATAGTGATTGCCTCATGTAACAAAGGAGAGAAGAAAAACAATAGGATTAGAAAAGGTTATAAAGGGGGCTTCTCTTATATCTGTGTTGTTTCATTTTCAGAAGAACATAAGAACATTTAACATAATCTTGATGGAAGCTATACAAGTATTCATTAAATTTTTTAAGAACTTTTCTGTATATCTGAAATATTTCATAATTAAATATGTCTAAATTAAATTTATTATAGTTTATACAATAATTACTCTAAATTGAAAAAAAAATAAGATGCTGGTAAATGTTAAATTGAGGAAATGCTCATTTTCCTCAATTTATTTCATTTCCTGATTGATTTGATAATGTTTAACTTTGTGTGGGAAAGATGGAAAAACATAGTATACCAAAGTTTTAACCTGAAAAACACTTTTTTTGATAATTAGTTTGCCCTAAATTTGTGTATTTATTTCTATTTATAACATGTTTTCAAATGGATATACAGAGTAATATTCCAGGTTCATACTGGAATTTTGATATGATGATATTTTAAAATAAAAAAGGCTCACAAAACTAGACACGTATAGTCTGGATGAGAAAGTGTAATTTTAGGGGTATATCAGGTCTGTAAAATTTGTTATGAAATATGTAAGACTTTGACATGTGGATGAGTGAGTAAAATAACTTTAAGTAAATCTTAAGTATAAAATTAAAACCAATTGGGGAAGTTACAATCAGAAATACTTTGATTGTTAGGTAAAGCTGCAAGATCATTCAGTTATACAATAAGAACATATTTTGCTTTCTGAATCAGTGAGTTGTTAGAAATGTACAAGAGTACAGTTTACATTCTAACCACTTTACATTGTGAGTCTATGAGTCAATAGTATTCATTCATATATAAACACATAAATTATGTAGTGTTAATGATTTTATTATAATAAACTGCAGTTAATTTGTTTTATAAGACTATACACTAAATGTTCTCACACTTTACCTCACTCACCCATTTTTAAGTAAACTGGGTTGCTCACAGCTAATGTGTAAGAGAGAACCTGTGAGAAACAATTGAGAACATATATTCTAACCATTATTAATAAGAGAGTGAGATGAACAAATAAAAAAGAAAAATATTTTACCTGATAATGCCATTCCTTGTTATTTTTCTTATTTTCAAAATTAACATGGGATATGTCCATATATACTCATACTAAATTGATATCTTCTTTATCTTGCTTTTGGAAAATACACTGGATCTATTAATGTAAATTAGAACATGAAAATAAATGCATATAGTCAGATCCCACAGCATATCTACTGGAATAAAAAGAACCTGACTTAACAAGAAGTTCCATATATCACTTGCACTTCCTACTGGGAATTTCATCACACCTAATGGAGCAATTGAATTCCGTGAATCTAGAGTCACAATACAGTTGCCTTACTCTAGAGTAGCTGCATATATTGCATTCAATTACCTTAGAGAACTCATGAATTGCAATTTTTGCAGCAGCAGTAATAGATGGCATCATATCCTATATTATGTTAACTTGTCAATCAAATTTATGTGCAATAAACAATAACAAGTTTTAAGAGAGCTGATAAACAGACATAACAAAATTAATTAGAAAAAAATGACTTCATTAAAATACTATAACTGTTATTAATTGCCAAATTGCTCTCATGTATGTCCCTTATTATAATGGATGTCAATTTGTAAATTCCAGAACACATTAAAAACTGTCTTCATTGTAAAAATTATAATGACTTTTTTTACTTAAGAGTATATGTTATTCAAGAGATTTTTCAGGAACAAATGACTTTTTGAGGAAGAATGAACCATTTAGCAGTACTGCTTGAAAGAAGTGTTTTAAGGACACAAGAGATCACTTCTATATCACTTCAGCTTTGAGTCTTGAATTTCAACCACACAATTTGGGTTCTTTTGTATGTTTTATTATTTCATTTCAAAATAATTTCAATTTGCAGCAAAAGTGCAAGGATAAAAAAGTACAAAGAAGACCTTTACTAACGACCTATTATAAATATTTTACTCCATTTGCTCTACTTTGTAGTTCAGTCACTCAGCCATGTCCGACTCTTTGCAACCCCATGAATTGCAGCACACCAGGCTTCCCTGTCCTTCACCATCTCCTGTTTGCTCAAACTCATGTCCATTGAATCGGTGATGCCATCCAATCACCTCATCCTCTGCCATCCCCTTCTCCTCCTGCCTTCAATCTTTTCCAGCATCAAGGTCTTTTCCATTGAGTTGGCTCTTCAAACCAGGTGGCCAAAATATTGGAACTCCAGCTTCAGCATCAGTCCTTCCAATGAATATTCAGGGTTGATTTCCTTTGGGATTAACTGATTCATTCTCCTTGCTGTCCAAGGGACTCTCAAGAGTCTTCTCCAGCATCACAGTTTGAAAGCATCAATTCTTTGGTGCTCAGCCTTCTTTATGGTCCAACTCTCAATATCTGTACATGACTACTGGAAAAACCCATAGCTTTGACTAGACGGACATTTGTTGGCAAAGTGATGTCTCTGCTTTTTAATACTTGTCTAGGTTTGTCATAGCTTTTCTTCCAAGGAGCAAGCATCTTTTAATTTATTTGCTCTCAATCTCCCTCTATTTCTCTCTCAAATGAAATAAATACATTGAATAATATGTAAAATATATAAAATATAAAATAATTTTTCAGAGACATGTTGGAGTAAAATTCTATAAATCATGGCCCTTTTGTTGTTGTCATTGTTTAGTCACTAAGTTGTGTTCAACTCTTTTGGGACCCCATGGACTGTAGCCTGCCAGGCTTCCTCTGTCCATGGCATTTTCCAGGCAAAAATACTGGAGTAAGTTGCTATTTCCTTCTCCAACTGGTCTTCCTGACCCAGGGGTTGAACCCAAGTCTCTTGCATGGCAGGTGAATTCTTTACCACTGAGCCACCCTTACTTACCCCTAACTATTTCTGAGGTATTTCTTAAGAATAAGAAATTACCCTTACATTACAACAATATACTTATTGGTTTCAATAACAGTTAAAATTGACATGATATTTACCTAATTTACCATTTTATTACAATTTTGTCAATTGACCCAAATAACACCCTTTATAATATTTTTATTTTTTTCTAACCCACAATACATTTAATATCAGCTACTTCATTCTGCTGTGATGTTTCTGATCTTTGTGAAATGTATATTATCTCTTAATATATAAATATCTCCTGAATGACACAGCATTAAAATAATTTTTATAATCATTATTGATAAAATGAAGAAAAACAACAAATTTTAAAAGCTCACAAAATCTTGTTCATAGAATTATTTCATTTATTCTTTTTCATTTTCAAGAAATCTTCTCCCAACAAACTTGTTAAAATTATATTTTACACTCCTTTTTTGTTAACCTATAGATAGGTCAATTTTCTGTCAACTGTCTTTTGGCTTCACAGATCCAGGCAAAACATGAGTGCAGTCTGTCGCTGACTTCGGAAATCCAATGATCTCTTTGTACTGTAACTCTTCCTGATCGTAACTTCAGAACTTTTTCTTGTTTACTATCACCTTGATATTAGAATCTGTCTCTTACTTTGTCCCATTGACCCTGGTTCCCCCTTTTTTCTTCTCTACCTATTTGATCAGCTTTATCCATCTCATTTGCTGCCTCAAATTCGTTCACTCAAAAACTGAGCTTTCAAACCTGCCTTTCGCAGTGTGGCAAACCCAAGGACTCAATAATTATCATCATGTAAACAAAGTCACATGAACATGGACTTGGGCAAACTTGGGAAGATGATGAGAGACAGGGAGGCCTGGCATATTGCAGTCCATGGGGTCAAAAAGAGTCGGACATGACTGGGCAACTGAACAACAACAACAAAACAAAATCGAAACAGATAACAAAAATCGAATCCACCCTGAATTTCAGCATTCCACTTTCAACTTGTCCCGTCAGTACTTCAAATTATTACATGCATGTTGCTGGCGGTATGCCCTCGCAAGCTGACCTCACCCTTGCTCTGCTTCTTTTACTGTTCCATTTAGCTTTCAGAATAACTGAGACTTACTCATCACTCTTGCCCCTAACAACACCCAGGCTTCCCATTTCAAGCCATTTCATCTAGTTAAAAATCTAACTCATTATCACCACTCAAAACTATTACTCAAGTCCAAGTCCTTTAAACCTTTCAATTCCTTTAACTGATCTCTATGAATCCATTTCTCTCCTCTTATTATATTAATAACATTAATCTAATTGCAAGATCCTTTCACAACAGTATTCTTGCAGAGTACTTCTGATCATATTAATTCCTTATTGGAAAAAAAAATGTTCTTCTCTGCATAGAGAATAAAGTACAAGGTTTTTGACCTGGACATTAAATGCTTCAATGATATTGGCATCAATACATTGCCAAAAGGTTTTTGTTTTGTTTTTTTTTTTGAATTATTCTGTACTGTACTCTATATTGTATTCTCTCCATGTATCTCTCATATCTCTTTGCTCTCTCTCCACATTATCACATTTCAAAACCCAAAGCAAATGTCTCCTTAGTCAAGCAGTTCCCTTTAAAGTTGCTGGATGGAATTAATCTCTCTAATCTAAGAAATTCCACTTAAATTGCATAGATATGCTACAGTTTAGGATATATATATATATATATGTATATACATACACATATATATATAATATGTATACATATATAACATATATACATGTAGTATGTATACCATATCTACATATATATTAATATATACATACACACATACAGGCACACACATGAGTCCCTTGGACTGCAAGGGGATCCAACCAGTCCATTCTGAAGGAGATCAGCCCTGGGATTTCTTTGGAGGGAATGATGCTAAAGCTGAAACTCCAGTACTTTGGCCACCTCATGCGAAGAGTTGACTCATTGGAAAAGACTCTGATGCTGGGAGGGATTGGGGACAGGAGGAGAAGGGGATGACAGAGGAGGAGATGGCTGGATGGCATCACGGACTCAATGGACCTGAGTCTGGGTGAACTCCGGGAGTTGGTGATGGACAGGGGGGCCTGGTGTGCTGCGATTCATGGGGTCGCAAAGAGTCGGACACGACTGAGAGACTGAACTGAACTGAAACATATATATGTATATGTGCTTGATAGGTATTTGTTTCTTATGTTAATGTGTTAATAAAGTAGATAAAATACCAGATTATGAACTTTTAGTTTGCAAAGCATTTGTTATATAGGAATTTTAGTTTTAAAATTATTTATTGTAATGATATTTGAGTTTTCCAAGTAGGAAAAGTATCTCCACTCATTTTCCAAATTATGACAATTTTATATCTGAATTCTACTAGCTTTCCAAATGCAAGAAGGTTGAAACTTACTTAACCTCACAGACTCTTCATTGTATGCCCTCTGCACTCCCAGTGAGCAGATGTTGAAACACAGTAGAGATCCATTACATGGACACTCTCATACATGTCCTGAGTTCCCCCTGAGAAGGGGTGGCTAATCCTGTTGTAAGAACTCACTAACATCAGATGCTGAAATTGAGATGAATTTCCAAAGGTTAATGAACTATACACATGGCTATAAATAGCAGCATGTTTTCCTTCAGCAACTAGTTTTTCTATAGTAGAGAGACTTCAGATCAGTGAAAGAACTTTCCTCAAGATTTCATCTCTAAGGAGGCTTTCAAGTCAACGAGCATTTCATGAGAAGTGAGTGCTTTAATGACTGTCAATTACTGATGGTGACAATGGTACAGATTTCATACAGATATATTTATTTACCCTGAAAATACTTAGGAGTTTACAAAGTTCAAGGTCTTTAGTTATACCTTCACCATTTCATAGTTTATTCCATACTGAGCATAAGGTGTGAAATGAAGTGAAAGTTGCTCAGTCATCTCTGACTCTTTGCGACCCCATGGACTGTAGCCCACCAGGCTCCCCTGTCCATGGAATTCTCCAGGTAAGAATACTAGAGTGGGTTACCATTCATTTTTCCAATAAGGTGTGAAATACTATAATTTAGCAATTATTAAACTTGAGAGTGCATCATAATACTTCAGATCAGGTCAGATCAGTCGCTCAGTCGTGTCCAACTCCTTGCGACCCCATGCATCTCAGCACGCCAGGCCTCCCTATCCATCACCAACTCCCGGAGTTCACTGAGACTCACGTCCATCGAGTCAGTGATGCCATCCAGCCATCTCATCCTCTGTCGTCCCCTTCTCCTCATGCCCTCAATCCGTCCCAGCATCAGGGTCTTTCCCAATGTATCAACTCTTCACATGAGGTGGCCAAAGTACTGGAGTTTCAGCTTTAGCATCAGTCCTTCCAAAGAAATCCCAGGGCTGATCTCCTTCAGAATGGACTGGTTGGATCTCCTTGCAGTCCAAGGGACTCTCAAGAGTCTTCTCCAACACCACAGTTCAAAAGCATCAATTCTTCGGCGCTCAGCCTTCTTCACAGTCCAACTCTCACATCCATACATGACCACAGGAAAAACCATAGCCTTGACTAGACAAAGCATTGTTGGCAAAGTAATGTCTCTGCTTTTGAATATGCTATCTAGGTTGGTCATAACTTTCCTTCCAAGGAGTAAGCGTCTTTTAATTTCATGGCTGCAGTCACCATCTGCAGTGATTTTGGAGCCCAGAAAAATAAAGTCTGACACTGTTTCCTCAGCTATTTCCCATGAAGTGGTGGGACTGGATGCCATGATCTTCGTTTTCTGAATGTTGAGCTTTAAGCCAACTTTTTCACTCTCCACTCTCACTTTCATCAAGAGGCTTTTGAGTTCCTCTTCACTTTCTGCCATAAGGGTGGTGTCATCTGCATATCTGAGGTTATTGATATTTCTCCCGGCAATCTTGATTCCAGCTTGTGTTTCTTCCAGTCCAGCGTTTCTCATGATGTACTCTGCATAGAAGTTAAATAAGCAGGGTGACAATATACAGCCTTGACGAACTCCTTTTCCTATTTGGAACCAGTCTGTTGTTCCATGGCCAGTTCTAACTGTTGCTTCCTGACCTGCATACAAATTTCTCAAGAGGCAGATCAGGTGGTCTGGTAT
>NW_011494784.1:1231023-1231281 GCF_000754665.1 Bison bison bison
TTTTCCACAGTTTATTGTGATCCACACAGTCAAAGCCTTTGGCATAGTCAATAAAGCAGAAACAGATGTTTTTCTGGAACTCTCTTGCCTTTTCTATGATCCAGCGGATGTAGGCAATTTGATCTCTGGTTCCTGTACCTTTTCTAAAACCAGCTTGAACATCAGGAAGTTCACAGTTCACATATTGCTGAAGCCTGGCTTGGAGAATTTTGAGCATTACTTTACTAGCATGTGAGATGAGTGCAATTGTGTGGTAGT
>NW_011494784.1:1231470-1327625 GCF_000754665.1 Bison bison bison
ATTGGAATGAAAACTGACCTTTCCCAGTCCTGTGGCCACTGCTGAGTTTTCCAAATTTGCTGGCATATTGAGTACAGCACTTTCACAGCATTTCATCTTTCAGGATTTGGAATAGTTCAACTGGAATTCCATCACCTCCACTAGCTTTGTTCATAGTGATGCCTTCTAAGGCCCACTTGACTTCACATTCCAGGATGTCTGGCTCTAGGTCAGTGATCACACCATCGTGATTATCTGGGTCATGAAGATCTTTTTTGTACAGTTCTTCTATGTATTCTTGCCATCTCTTTTTAATATCTTCTGCTTCTGTTAGGTCCATACCATTTCTGTCCTTTATCGAGCCCATCTTTGCATGAAATGTTCCTTTGGTATCTCTGATTTTCTTGAAGAGATCTCTAGTCTTTCCCATTCTGTTGTTTTCCTCTATTTCTTTGCATTGACCACTGAAGAAGCCTTTCTTATCTCTTCTTGCTATTCTTTGGAACTCTGCATTCAGATGTTTATCTTTCCTTTTCTCCTTTGCTTTTCACTTCTCTTCTTTTCACAGCTATTTGTAAGGCCTCCCCAGACAGCCATTTTGCTTTTTTGCATTTCTTTTCCATGGGAATGGTCTTGATCCCTGTCTCCTGTACAATGTCACAAACCTCATTCCATAGTTCATCAGGCACTCTATCTATCAGATCTAGGCCCTTAAATCTATTTCTCACTTCCACTGTATAATCATAAGGGATTTGATTTAGGTCATATATGAATGGTCTAGTGGTTTTCCCTACTTTCTTCAATTTAAGTCTGTATTTGGCAATAAGGAGTTCATGGTCTGAGCCACAGTCAGCTCCTGGTCTTGTTTTTGCTGACTGTATAGAGCTTATAAAGAATAATAAATATTATTTATTATAAAGAATATAATCACTCTGATTTCGGTGTTGACCATCTGGTGATGTCCATGTATAGAGTCTTCTCTTGTGTTGTTGGAAGAGGGTGTTTGTTATGACCAGTGCATTTTCTTGGCAAAACTCTATTATTCTTTGCCCTGCTTCATTGCGTATTCCAAGGCCAAATTTGCCTGTTACTCCAGGTGTTTCTTGACTTCCTAATTTTGCATTTCAGTCCCCTATAATGAAAAGGACATCTTTCTTGGGTGTTAGTTCTAAAAGGTCTTGCAGGTCTTCATAGAACCGTTCAACTTCAGCTTCTTCAGCGTTACTGGTTGGGGCATAGACTTGGATTACTGTGATATTGAATGGTTTGCCTTGGAAACGAACAAAGATCATTCTGTCATTTTTGAGATCACATCCAAGTACTGCATTTCGGACTCTTTTGTTGACCATGATGGCCACTCCATTTCTTCTGAGGGATTCCTCCCACAGTAGTAGATATAATGGTCATCTGAGTTAAATTCACCCATTCCAGTTCGCTGATTCCTAGAATGTCGACATTCACTCTTGCCATCTCTTGTTTGACCACTTCCAATTTGCTTTGATTCATGGACCTGACATTCCAGGTTCCTATGCAATATTGCTCTTTACAGCATCGGACCTTGCTTCTGTCACCAGTCATATCCACAGCTGGGTATTGTTTTTGCTTTGGCTCCATCCCGTCATTCTTTCTGGAGTTATTTCTCCACTGATCTCCAGTAGCATATTGGGCACCTACTGGGAGTTTCTCTGGGGAGTTTCTCTTTCAATATCCTATAATTTTGCCTTTTCATACTGTTCATGGGGTTCTCAAGGCAAGAATACTTAGAACATTTATTAAAACACTGCAGAGGAAGTAGTTCAGTTCAGTCGCTCAGTTGTACCCAACTCTTTGCAACTCCGTGACTGCAGCACACCAGGCTTCCCTGTCCATCACCGACTCCTGTAGTCTACTCACACTCATGTCCATTGAGTAGGTGATGCCATCCAACCATCTTATCCTCTGTCATCCCCTTCTCCTCCTGCCTCCAATCTTTCCCAACATCAGGGTCTTTTCAAATAAGTCAGTTCTTCACAGCAGGTGGCCAAAGTATTGGAGTTTCAGCTTCAGCATCCTTCCTTCGAATGAATATTCAAGACTGATTTCCTTTAGGATGGACTGGTTGGGTCTCCTTGCAGTCCAAGGGACTCTCAATAGTCTTCTCCAGCATCACAGTTCAAAAGCATCAATTCTTCAGCCTTCAGCTTTCTTTATGGTCCAACTCTCACATCCATACATGACTACCAGAAAAACCATAGCTTTGACTAGATGGACCTTTGTTGGCAAAGTAATGTCTCTGCTTTGGAATATGCTATCTAGGTTGGTCATAACTTTCCTTCCAAGGAGTAAGCATCTTTTAATTTCATGGCTGCAGTCACCACCTGCAGTGATTTTGGAGCCCCCAAAATAAAGTCTCTCACTGTTTCCATTATTTCCCCATCTATTTGCCATGAAGTGATGGGACCAAATGCCATGATCTTAGTTTTCTGAATGTTGAGTTTTAAGTAAAGTTTTTCACTTTCCTCTTTCACTTTCATCAAGAGGCTCTTTAGTTCTTCTTAGCTTTCTGCCATAAAGGTGGTGTCATCTGCATATCTGAGGTTATTGATATTAGTGAGATGGGGTATTACTAGAGAATATTGATTTAGTAAGTCTTTAGGGTGTGAGAACTTAAATTTTAGTGGGATGCTATAATCTGCATTTCTAACATGCTCTATGTGATATTGATGCTGCTGGTCTGAGTACAACACTTTGAGAATCAGTGCTCTGGTTCTTTGGTATCAGTTTGGTCTTGTATTGAAACCTAGAGAGCTTTAACATACCACCCTTTCACCTCTCCCTTCCCAGTCTGATCCAAGTCCCTGAAATTCTGAATGGTATAGGGTGTGGCTTGGTCATAGGAATTTTTAATGAAGGTGGTTCATAGTTGGAGATATGATCATTGGCCTCTAAAGGGTTATTTTATATACTCATTAGGAAATCAATCCTCAAGACTTAAATAAGGACAGGACATATCTTGAACAAATTAAGAGAATTTTACAATGGTAGTTTATTTCTATTCCACATCAGCAAAGTCTTTTGTAGGGCAATAAAAACTCCTAAAAAATACACACTATGTGTATGAAATGGCTACTGCTAAAATTAAAAAAAAAAAATCTTTACAGCCTTGCTCCTTGGAATAAAAGTTATGAGAAACCTAGAAAATATATTTAAAAAAAAAAAAAAGCAGAGGCATTACTTTGCCTACAAAGGTCTCTATGGTCAAAGCTATGGCTTTCCCAGTAGTCATGTACAGATGTGAGAGTTGGACCATAAAAGAAAGCTAAGCACCAAAGAATTGATGCTTTCAAAATGCAGTGTTGGAGAAAACTCTTGAGAGTCTCTTAGACAGCAAGGTGATCCAACCAGTCCACCCTAAAGGAAATCAGTCCTGAATATTCATCGGAAGGACTGATGTTGAAGCTGAAACTCCAATACTTTGGCCACCTGGTGAGAAGAGCCAACTCATTGGAAAAGACATTGATGCTGGGGAAGATTGAAGACAGGAGTAGAAGAGGGTGCCAAAGGATGAGATGATTGGATGGCATCACCGACTTAACAAACATAAGTTTGAGCAAACTCTGGGAGATGGTCCTAAAGGAAAGCATGGCATGCTGCAGTCCAGGGGGTTGCAAAGAGTTGGACTCTACTGAGCAACTGAACAACAACAACAATATTCATTATCTGATCAGGAATTCATAGAACTAAGTTTCTTTATATTAGTACTTTTTTCACCAAGAGGTCTTATTAAAACAGAATCCTATCCCCAGAGTTCCTGAAAGTGGGGCTCCTGAGTTTCTCTTCTATTTTTAAAAAGTTTCCAGGGGAAAATGGCCAGGTACCATGCCCTTTACTTTGAAAATGAGAAGTTCAGCAAGACTCACAGTAAAAAGGCAGTTCTTGATATGTCAATCAATAAGACAAGATATCCTGAACCTCTCACCCAACTGCCTTCAGGTGAACCAGGAATCATTAGTGAGGGTCACAGGGATATGTATATAAGATAGAAACACTATATACTAATTCTGTATTAACTAAGTATGAGCTTATTAAAGGCTTACAGTTATATATTACATACTGAAGTTCTTCTTTTGAATTACTGGCACAAAAATATGCTGAACACATCATATATACTGAATAATTTGGAGGATTTGATTTACCCCAGATCACTTTTTTAACTCTTTAGAAATGATCTGGATATCTATTCAGAGGAAGATAAGATGTCAGTGACTATCTGTCCTTACCACTGTCATGCTACCAAACCAACAAGTAGATATTTGGGGGTATCTATTATTGAAATATCTAAGTTTTTCAATAAATGAATGCTGAAATCTTTGAGTAGCCCCAAATTTGAGAATTGATATTTAGCTTATAATTATTATAAGCTAATAACCATTCATTAATCAATCAACCAACCATTCTGCTAGTTGTTAATGGTAAAATTGCCAGTTAAAAATAAAAGACATTATACCTGTCTTCATGGAAGTTAATGGGGAAGTAGGCATTAATGAAAAAGTTGGCTTAAAGCTCAACATTCAGAAAACTAAGATCATGGTATCTGGTCCCATCACTTCATCTGAAATAGATGGGGAAACAGTGGAAACAGTGTCAGACTTTATTTTTTTGGACTCCAAAATCACTGCAGATGGTGACTGCAGCCATTAAAAATTAAAAGACCCTTACTCCTTGGAAGAAAAGTTATGACCAACCTAGATAGCATATTCAAAAGCAGAGACACTACTTTGTCAACTAAGGTCCGTCTAGTCCAGGCTATGGTTTTTCCTGTGGTCATGTATGGATGTGAGAGTTGGACTGTGAAGAAGGCTGAGTGCCGAAGAATTGATCCTTTTGAACTGTGGTGTTAGAGAAGACTCTTGAGAGTCCCTTGGACTGCAAGGAGATCCAACCAGTCCGTTCTGAAGGAGATCAGCCCTGGGATTTCTTTGGAAGGACTGATGCTAAAGCTGAAACTCCAGTACTTTGGCCACCTCATGCGAAGAGTTGATTCATTGGAAAAGACTCTGATGCTGGGAGGGATTGGGGGCAGGAGGAGAAGGGGACGACAGAGGATGAGATGGCTGGATGGCATCACTGACTTGATGGACGTGAGTCTGAGTGAACTCCTGGAGTTGGTGTTGGACAGGGAGGCCTGGCATGCTGCGATTCATGGGGTCGCAAAGAGTCGGACACGACTGAGTGACTGAACTGAACTGAACTGAGGCATTAATCAACTAATTTACTAGGTACATCATTACAAACTGTGATATTGTAATGAGAAAGTTTGTAAATAATTTACATATTATGGACAATGTTTGAATACACACAAAACTACCTTTGCTATCAAATCTGGATAACCTGAAGGAGATAACAAACATACCAATAGGTGTTTGACTGACTGGTACATCAGGCCAAGAAGGTTTAAATCTCTGCCTCGACAAAATTATAAGTCAGTATGTGTCACTGACCTTCAGGGAATATTTCTAATGATAGTAACTATGGGTATCAGAGTCAGAGAGGCCAAAGATCTACTATGTTTGGCCAAGGTGATATTTAAAGGGATATTTGCAATCTTAGGTAAAATTGCCTTTCATCAATTAGAAATTACAGGCCAATCTTTGTTTTCAATCAAAATCAATACATGTGACATTTTATAAACCATCATGACTAATTTAGGTTAAATAAATAGCTTTAATCCAACAAGTTATACTAGTATTTGTACTTTAAATATGGTTGAGGATCCCAAGAAATATGTTTTCAAGTAATTTACTATTGAATATAGCAATGATTTTAAATTACTGGTAATATAGGAGAAGGCAGGCTTATCTATGTTTACACACTTCATATTTTGCAATGCTTTCACTGAAATATAATACAGACTGAAAATGGCATAAAATAAAAGTGCACAGGTCAGTGAATTTTTAGAAAATAAACACAGTCATTTAAAAAGATTTAGAAGATAATGCCAATCTTTCCACCACGTTGTACCAATTTAAACTCCATATGGCAATAGATAAGTATCCCAGTGACTTCATATTCTTGCTAACTCTCTATATTTTCCTCCATTTTAGTCATTCTGATGAAGTATAGGAGCACTGGATAAAACTGTGGTTTTATTTTACTTGTCTTTGTGTGTTCTTTCCCTTGTGAGATTTTTTTAACTTTTGCATTGTCTGTCTTTTATTTCTTGACTGGCAGAAGTTTAATATGTAGTTTGGTACAAGTACCTTGTAAACTGTATGAATTGCAAGTATTCCCTCCCATTCTGCGGAATTTTTTTCATTATGGTGGCATTGCCTTCCCAGCACTCTGTCTTCTACTCTGCAGCTTCAAAATCTGGCAAATGCATCGAGGCAAAACACTGCTGTTTTTTTGAGCCCTCTCAAGTCACCAATTCTGTCACTCCAGCCCTATGAGTTCACCAATATTTTGTGGTTTCCCCACCCCATGACTTCTAGTAGTAATCTTCTGCTCTGGAAAAATCTCTGGTCCTCATTACTTGAACAGCCCTTTGGTGCCATTATTCTTTTTAATAATTTCTTCCAGCTTTTCCATTTTTTCTCAGTTGGACCTTTTAGGTTTCAGAGGCCACTACATACACTATCTGGATGTAGATGTTCCGTACCACATACCTAAACTTATTTATAAAGTGCATCAAATATGGCTTATAAACAAGTATGTGAGAGACTAGATTACTGACTCAATTTCTGAGTTGGGAATGATGAAGAATACACAGTTCAAAGTAGACAGTGATATTTAAGAATAAAGATGGTAATTTAAAAAGCAAACTTTTAGGGATCAGATTATAATTTGAATTGTTTATTCTTTTTTGTGTTTCTCTTTGTGGTCTGACATGTTTTTGAGAAGTAAAACACAGCAGCCATTTGGGAGCCAAGAGACACAGTTCTTAGAGTCTGTCCTGTAAATAATAAACTACCATTTCATTTTTCTGGACCCCTATCTTGCTGACCTATAAAATGAAAACATTTATGTGCATGTAAGGTATAACTGACATATAGCATTAAGTTATCTCCAGGTATACAATGTAATGATACAATATTTGTATATTTTGTTAAATGATCACTGCAAAAATCTAGTTAATACTATCACCATATGTGGTTACAACTTTTTCTTGTGATGATAACTTTTAAGATCTACTACTCTCTTAGGAGCTTTTAAATATGCAATACAGTATTATTAACAGGAAGATCCCCTGGAGGAGGGCATGGCAACTCATTCCAGTATTCTCGCCTGGAGAATCCCATGGATAGAGGAGCCTGGTCAGCTACTGTCCATAGGGTCACAGTCATTTAGTGAAACAACTTTGTAGCATTATTAGCTATAGGCACCATGATGTACATTATATCTCCATGACTTTTTATTTTGGAAATTTGTACTTTGTGATTGCCTTCACCCATTACACTTACCTCTCAGCTCCTAGTAAGATGAGAACTTTAAGGTAAATCAACTACAGGGTCTTTTTTTGAATCTTTAAAAATTGGTTTCTGCAATATGTTCACATATTTCTCATTTGCAACGTATTTTTGAGTCTGGATAAAAAAACTGAAAATACTTGTCATTTTGGGCAAAAGAAGAGGCAAGTAAAGGAGTAATTACTCTCCGTATTCATTGCTGGTTTGATATGACTGATAATGTAGTGGATTTATTGGGGACATTTTAAAATATAATATAGAGAGTATAATAGCATGATAATTAATATAATATTATATGGAGAGATAGAATAGCATGACTCTAGAGCCAGAAGTTTCAAGTCCAAGTCCCAGCTTCAACACTTACTAAAAGTGTGACCATGGGTCAGTTGCTTAACCACTCTTTGAATATTTTATATAAACACTTAATCAGATCAAATCAGATCAGTCGCTCAGTCGTATCTGACTCTTTGCGACCCCGTGAATCGCAGCATGCCAGGCCTCCCTGTCCATCACCAACTCCAGGAGTTCACCCAGACTCACATCCATCGAGTCAGTGATGCCATCCAGCCATCTCATCCTCTGTCATCCCCTACTCCTCCTGCCCCCAATGCCTCCCAGCATCAGAGTCTCTTCCAATGAGTCAACTCTTCGCATGAGGTGGCCAAAGTACTGGAGTTTCAGCTTTAGCATCATTCCTTCCAAAGAAATCCCAGGGCTGATCTCCTTCAGAATGGACTGGTTGGATCTCCTTGCAGTCCAAGGGACTCTCAAGAGTCTTCTCCAACACCACAGTTCAAAAGCATCAATTCTTCGGCGCTCAGCCTTCTTCACAGTCCAACTCTCACATCCATACATGACCACAGGAAAAACAATAGCCTGGACTAGACGAACCTTTGTTGGCAAAGTAATGTCTCTGCTTTTGAATATGCTATTTAATGAATTAATATATGTAAAATTCTCACAACTATGTCAAATAAGAATTAATATAAAGTGGCTTGCTGCTGCTGCTGCTGCTGCTGAGTTGCTTCAGTCGTGTCTGACTCTGTGCGACCCCAGAGACGGCAACCTACCAGGCTCCCCCGTCCCTGGGATTCTCCAGGCAAGAACACTGGAGTGGGTTGCCATTTCCTTCTCCAATGCATGAAAGGGAAAAGTGAAAGTGAAGTCACTCAGTCATGCCCGACTCTTAGCGACCCCATGGATTGCAGCATAAAGTGGCTTAACAAGAGATAAAAATTTACGTGTGTGTATACACACACATTCACAGGGAAACATCTTGATATTATTTTTAATGACAAAAACTAAATAATGGTTCCTAGTGGAAAATTTGTTTATTTTTTTCTGCAAAAATTTAACAACTGAATGTAGCCATGAACATGCATTGCTACTTGGAGAAGAATCTTGTAGCAGTGCATTGCTTCACTAAGTATGCATATCTGGGGTAAATTTTCCATTTATCTTCAGTAGGCCTCTGTTTTCTTAGTTCAGAATATGTCTCCATTGGACTCACAGTGTCACAGAAAAGGAAAAAGCAAAACAAAATAATCATTCCTCTGACTCTTCTGCTCTCAATATTGAATAATCTTGCAACAATTTTCCCCCTTAGGGGAGAATAAAAAGTTTAGAGAGCTACTTTCATTATTTTTCACATCTTTCTATCTGTTTTTCAAGTCTCAGTCAGACCCCTAAACTAAAATCCAGAAATACATCAAGAAAGGCAGATCTGATGTTGGGAACAAGAAGCCTTAAATCCTTACTTCTACACTCACTTCAAGTCCCCCGCAACGGTTGCCTTACCAGTTGGTGTTCTTTAGTCCCTTGAAGAATCTGGCTTCACAGTCTGAAGCATGATAGAGAAGGAATTGAGAAAGTTTTAGGTAGAATTGAAGCCCAGTCTGTATTATCTGAAGTACCATATTAGAAACAATAGCACTTCATTTGGAACTGCCAGGCATTTTAAACTCTTTTTTGTTTTTTTTCTCCCTAAAGCAGAAAATTAGAACTGTCAAGTTTTCACTGGTAGTTGCTTTGTTTGGTTTCAATTTCTGGATTTACTTTCAAATTTGCCACAGACTGTTTTGAAATCAGTAGATTGAAACTTCATTTATAGGAACTTGTAATCATGGGAGTTGAAATGGCTTCTCAGACCAAGTCTTTTTTTACCAGTTTTTCTTTCTTCTGAGTCCTATTCCCCAGCAGCCCAGGATTTTTGTTACAAAGTTTCTCACATTGTATTTCCATATACTTAATTTCTGTTCAGTTTTGTTTAGAGGCCTCATCTTGAGTTTTTTCATCCCAGAATTCTATATGGGTCTCATTTTCCTTTCAAGAAAGAAGATAAAGTTTGAAGTTTTACCTATAGTTGAATTTGAATGAAGCAATTTTTGAGATTCAGGATAAAAGGATTTTGCCTAGAATTTGATCAGATCATGAAGAATTCACACTAACTTCTGTTTTTTTTTTTTTGATCAAGATTAAACTGTAGCAAAATGAAGCTCGGAGAAGAGGATGTGTTAAGAGTGAATTGAACACATAATACGAAATGGTTAAGGGCACTAGAATGTCAAACTTACGAATGATACTCAACAGCAGTTGTGATAATATTGACAGTCCACCTAGATTTCCCTGGGATCAATTTTCTCTTTCTTGCATTTACTCCCACCTCTCACCTTCTGTGTGTTTTTGCTTTTAATACTCAATACCTGTAGCTTTTCTTCAGCAGGTGTCCCTGAAGCTATGAAACCTGCTTGCTCTTTACTCCTGAAGCTTAGAAGGCTGCAGTTGCCTGGGACTCCACTGTACCGTAGCTCAGACAGTAGAGTCTGCCTGTAATGCGAGACACCTGGGTTTGATCCCTGGGTCAGGAAGATCCCCTGGAGAAGGAAATGGCAACGCACTTCAGTATTCTTGCCTAGAAAATCCCATGGATGGAGGAGCCTGGTGGTCTACATACTATGAAGTCGCAAAGAGTCGGACACAATTGAGTCGGACGCGACTTCACTTTCACTTTTCTTTCCACTGTCCCCTAGGTGTCTTGGCCCTTACCTAATTACTGACACATGCAAGGTCAGCTCTTTTTGCTTCAGGATGCACAACTCTTAGTATAACTTACATTGTAGACATGCCCTGCAGGGTCATGCTGAAGCTGCCCCTTTTAGAAGACCTTGCCTGAGATCTCATTCTTAATTGGCTCCCCATCGCCTTGTTCAACTTCCCTCACTCTTACTATTTTTCCCTTAATAAGTCATTGGCAACACATTTTCATTATAGTTACTGTTTCTGGTTTACCCTACCTAATACACAAGACAAGATAGATTATGAATGTCATCATTCACACACCTTCATTCAACAAATATTTATTAAGAGCTTTCATTGTAAAAGTGCTGAGAAAAAAGAAGATTTTAGGAGAGAGCCTTTTAGTCAATGACTTCATATGTAATTAGTTAGTTGCTAGTTATAATAAGTGCTGTGAAAGAGAACATGTGGCTTTCTAAACTGGATTCTTCAGAAGAAAATGGTTTATACCTATTCAAAGAGGCCTCAATGGACAGATCTGGGGGAAATAGATGGAAGCTACAAGAAGAGAGATTTCATCTGAATACAATAAAGAAATTTTTAGCTCTGTCCAGAGTGGAAATGGGCTCCTATGAAAGATAAGGACTCCTCATCAGTGAAGGTATTTATAGTTAAGCCTCAGTATCATTCACTGTTTTATCGATGGATGAGACTCAAGCTTCTGTTAGACTAGATGTAGTTTTAGACCCTCACTCGACTCATTATGGTGACAGTACAAAGTGATGAGAGAAAACAGATCACAAGATACTGAAGGATTGCAGTTTGTTGACTGGCAAGAAACATCGGGGGGTGTTCAGTGAAAAAGCTGACTGTCAAAAAATATTAAATAATCTTGCCATATAGTCTTTGCCATATTAAAAAATGACTTTCTGTCATTATAATAGACCTCCATAAAATAAAAATAAAATCTATACTTAATCATAGAGTTGCTTTCCCTACATTCAAAATATGGATGTAACATAGGCTTTTAAGACTCTGATATCATGATGGAAAGAAGGCAACTTGAGATCTGATGGCACTGATATTATTATACAAACTCATTTCATACAATTCACTGTATTCTGTTGGACATTCACAGTATATGAATATGATATGTCTTAAGTGCTATTGCATAGATAACCACTATGGGTCTTCAGTAAAATAAACATATTTAAACTAGAAATAATGTGATATGTATTCATGTTCCTTATAATATACAGAGCAAAATATATAAAATGAATAAATTACATCAAATAATAAATATGTAAATGTTTCCCTTCATCCTATGTAAGTTTACTGAGGGAAGAAATCATGTCTATCTTGCTTTTTACTATATCTTTAATAAGTAAATAATGTCTGGCACAAACAGTAAAAAAATAATTATTATTTGGGAACTAATGTAAGATAAAAATTTATGAATTAAAAGTGACATACACATATATAATGTACATAGAAAGGGTATTCTTGCAAATGGTAATTATTCTTCATGAATTAGTTTTATTTATTTTTAGAATAATTATTTCTTTAAATTAGCAGAAATTTTTCCAGGCAAGAACACTAATGTCAGATTCCTATGACCAATCACTGATGTTTCACTTTTAGCTAAAATCACAGTAAGAAGAATGATCTTATATCACATTCTCTTAGGTTGTAAAAATATTTTATTATTACAAGGTTTTAGATGTTATGGAGAATAAGAAAAAACAACTCAAAACCTTCAAGTGAATAACTGAAATTTTCTAACCAAGCAGCCAATGCCTAAAAATCCATAATGAGATCATTTCTGCATTAATGAGATTTTGGTGTGCTTTATGTTTTTGATGCCCCCCACCCGACCAGTGTCTTTCTACCCCATCCTTTGTCACCACTTCTGGAGCCAATGTGATTTTGCTCTAGTATAAATCATCCTCATTAGGTGAACTAGATTATGTTGATGAGTTCAGCTTGAGCTAGATTTATGAAGTGACACAAAGTTTGAAATCTCAATTTATTCCAGTCCTATGCATCATCTTCTGTGAGCAGTTTTATGATGTGGTAATTGGGCAATAGTTCAGCATTCTGATAGCCCCAGGAGATTCAATTCTACTAATAAAGAACATTTAAGAAGAATAACCATTCTATTAAAGAATACCCCAAATATCAAGGCATTTATTTTACTTTATTTTTTAATCTGAGAAATACTTCAATGCCTTTTTTTTTTTTCCTTTTCATTCGACATTGTTCAAACTTGGAGCACTGACTCACCAAAGGGTTATCTAGAAGGCGTCAAGCTCCATTGGACTAGATAAGTTCTGTACATCACTGATTACCACCCTGATGACTTCTTTATTCGGGCCTGGAAGTCAGATTTGCTTCTTTGTATAGAAACTACAGGACCGACAGCACACAATGAATCATGCCTAACAACATGCTGACAAGCTGGAAGAGACAGCCCGTACAGTGACAAATACAGCTGACAACAAGTGCACACATCTGCTTGGTAGGATTTATGAGAAAGGAATACAAACAAGAAGAAGATGGGTTCTTTGATTTTATAAGAGAATTTAGAGGCTCTTTTCTTTCTATCCAAATAACAGCAACATAAGGAATACATATTAGCCCTCAAGATTTATTTATTACAGGCACAACTAGATTACAAATGGTATGTGCAGATTAGCATTTTGATTATCAAACTGCTGTTCCAAATATCTGATGAACAGATATTAGAATAGTTCTTAAACATACTGATTAAACACACATTGATGCTGCTATTTTTAACACCTGCTTGTACTGAAGTATGAATCAGTTTCCATAGCCTTCTTAAAGCTTAAAGTGAAGCATATAAAATGTATATAACCTTACCAGATTTTTCTCAGGGAGACAGAAACCCAAGCCTTTATTTTTGGGTTCAATTTTGGGGCTTAAATAAATAAATTTTAAAAGAAGGTCAACAGATTCAAATGCCCATAATTAGATATTCAAATAGCTTATGCAGTAATCAAGGTGCTCTCACAAAACTTATCATTTCTCAACCAGCCTGCTAGCTCCTACATTTGCATTTGTCTATAAAATAAATGTTCTGCCATCAACACAATTAGTTCAAAGCACCAAAATTTTCTCAGTTCTGGAACAAGTTTCTAAGTAAATATTATATATATATATATATATGTATATATATATATGTAATAACAACAACAGCCACCAATAAAAAATAATAATAAATCTATTCAGAGTAGTTGAAACTCCCCTCCCCCTTGCAGGAGATTATATATCAGACTGAAAACGACTGGAGCACAGATAAGCTTTCACAAATGGTAATGCGGACTGGAAAAGGTCAGTTTTCATTCCAATCCCAAAGAAAGGCAATGCCAAAGAATGCTCAAACTACCACACAATTGCACTCATCTCACACACTAGCAAAGGAATGCTCAAAATTCTCCAAGCCAGGCTTCAACAATACATGAACCATGAACTTGCAGATGTTCAAGCTGGATTTAGAAAAGGCAGAGGAACCAGAGATCAAATTGCCAACATCCACTGGATCATGGAAAAAGGAAGAGAGTTCCAGAAAACATCTATTTCTGCTTTATTGACTATGCCAAAGCCTTTGACTGTGTGGATCACAATAAACTGAAGAAAAATCAGAAAGAAATGGGAATACCAGACCACCTGACCTGCCACTTTAGAAATTTGTATGCAGGTCAGGAAACAACAGTTAGAACTGGACATGGAACAACAGACTGGTTCCAAATAGGAAAAGGAGTACGTCAAGGCTGTATATTGTCAACCTGCTTGTTTAACTTCTATGCAGAGTACATCATGAGAAATGCTGGGCTGGAAGAAGCACAAGCTGGAATCAAGATTGCCAGGAGAAATATCAATCACCTCAGATATGCAGATGACACCACCCTTATGGCAGAAAGTGAAGAGGAACTAAAAAGCCTCTTGATGAAAGTGAAAGTGGAGAGTGAAAAAGTTGGCTTAAAGCTCAACATTCAGAAAACAAAGATCATGGCATCCTGTCCCACCACTTCATGGTAAATAGATGGGGAAACAGTGGAAACAGTGTCAGACTTAATTTTGGGGGGCTCCAAAATCACTGCAGATGGTGACTGCAGCCATGAAATTAAAAGGCGCTTACTCCTTGGAAGGAAAGTTATGACCAACCTAGATAGCATATTCAAAAGCACAGACATTACTTTGCCAACAAAGGTCAGTCTATTCAAGGCTATAATTTTTCCAGTGGTCATGTATGGATGTGAAAGTTGGACTGTGAAGAAGGCTGAGTGTGGAAGAATTGATGCTTTTGAACTGTGGTGTTGGAGAAGACTCTTGAGAGTCCCTTGGACTGCAAGGAGATCCAACCAGTCCATTCTAAAGTCCTGGATGTTCTTTGGAAGGACTGATGCTAAAGCTGAAAATCCAATACTTTGGTCACCTCATGCGAAGAGTTGACTCATTGGAAAAGACTCTGATGCTGGGAGGGATTGGGGGCAGGAGGAGAAGGGGACAACAGAGAATGAGATGGCTGGATGGCATCACCGACTCAATGGGCATGAGTTTGAGTAAACTCTGGGAGTTGGTGATGGACAGGGAGGCCTGGCTTGCTGAGATTCATGGGGTTGCAAAGAGTTGGACACAACTGACTGACTGAACTGACTGACTGACTGAGCTATTTATTCTTATAATTGTATCTGTTGATTTTTTTTTGTTTCCATCAGTATTATCCTGGGAGATCTTTGATGGGAGAGCTTCTACTTTTCACATAGTAAATGCTTATTAATGGTTGGTCAAATAAAATGACATCAGATTGTAGTACAAGGGCCTAAAATGTTTGTCCCTAACCTGAATGACCACGACTCTGAACTTGGTTTCTGATGAAGTTTCTTCACTGCCAGTATCCTCAGAGAATAACAACTCTGGGAACAGAGAAAGGTTCTGAATATACTGAGCTATCTGTAATAGAATCAAGGACTTTTCCTCATCTTCATCATTGTTTTAATCTCCAAATTTTGAAAAAAAATGGCAGGGATATTATTCAGAAACATGGATAACATATAAATATTTTTTCCACCAATTGTTTATATCCTGTTCCTCCTCCCTTCACGTGGAGACAAAGTGAATGGATGAACAAGGTATCAGGGAAAGACTGAAGTGTGAGAAGAAGTCCCTTCTGTCTGTTCAGATGTTGAAGTATAATGGTCTAGTCATTGCTAATCCTTTAGACTAACAACTGGTTCACATTTTCATTTATATTTACATATAAGTTTCTTTAAAATAATTAATCGCAATCATTGTTTTCATGAAATCTCCAACCTGAAGCTGTGAGAAAAAGAGGAAATCTTAAACAAAAAAATAAGTATCTCAACTTCAAATCTATTGCCAATGGCTCTGTGCTGTATTGTTAAATTTTAGAATTAGAAGTTTTAGAGAAAAAATACAGCATGCTGCTGCTGCTAAGTCACTTCAGTCGTGTCTGACTCTGTGCGACCCCATAGACAGCAGCCCACCAGGCTCCCCCGTCCCCAGGATTCTCCAGGCAAGAACACTGGAGTGGGTTGCCATTTCCTTCTCCAATGCATGCAAGTGAAAAGTGAAAGTGAAGTCGCTCACTTGTGTCCGACTCTTAGCGACCCCATGGACTACAACCTACCAGGCTCCTCCGTCCGTGTGATTTTCCAGGCAAGAGTACTCGAGTGAGGTGCCATCACCTTCTCCGAAAATACAGCACAGAGATTATTTATTCAAGACCTTTCATTTTCCGTCCTTCATTATTGGCACATGGTTCTACCAGCCAGTTCGTTCTGCTTTTATTGAGTGAATTTCAGTCATATTTTATAAAATGTCATGTATTTACATAATTAGCATAATTACATGTAAGTGTATAATTAGTGTAAATACATGTAATTACATTATTATAGTATGCTATAATCTTGTAAAAAAGCTTTTTCTAACTTTACAAGCCAAAACATATGCATTGTGCAAGCATATTAGATAATTTTTGAGTCAGTATCTTTCTCTTTTTAATTCATTTAACCATATACTACATTCTTAATATGTGTATTTGAAAGATAATTTTATCTTTATTTTTGCCAGTTGTTTCATAATATTTTTTTTAATTTCAAGGAAAACAACAGACAATGGAAAAGAAAACATTCTTTCTTTACCTTGCATTTTAAGTTAGTATATAGAACAAGCAATCTTTGAATTCAAATGAAAACAGCTTTATATGCAAATTTCACTTGGATAGAAATTAATAAAATTGAACTCATTTACTTGGCAACTAATGAGTGTTAATAAAAATGCTGGATGCCATCTTCACTATGTTGGTCTCCTAGTGCACCTGATTTAAGAAAAAAAAAAGTAATTTTAAATACCAAACCAAAGAGAAATGGCCAGTAAACAGAGGAATTCACACCTGAAACACTATAAGCTCTTTCTTGCTAGTCTCTATAAAAAGTTCTAAAAATGCTATGATAATCATTTTATTCCTTTACTAACACCCCAGATTGATTCCCACATCAAGTATATCTCATTAAAAATGAAACTTGAATTTTTCTTCTTATTAATGCCAAAATTCTAAGTCCATCACATCAACTCTGTTTAAGCATGATATATTTAGTTAGCTATGCTGATGTTTATATACATGTCTCTGCATGATATTGACAACTAACAGATAAAATTATTAAGACAAGATAACTTTGTAGAGGAATTTTCCTTATCTCCTTCTCTGGAAAATAACTGAAATATCACCAAAAATATGAATGCAAAGTAGCAAATATACTTAACCCAAACCATAATATATAATGTTACAAAGAGAAGGCAAACGGAAAAACTCACAGAAGAGAGACGTATTTAACCTTCATATTTGAAATCATGTGGGTAGTGACAAGATAGAGATTGCTTTGCTCCAAAATATTACTCAGAAACTAGTGGCACACCAACAGAAGGAAGAGTAAGATGAGTGAAAATTGGTATTTTAATGTCTGTAACATCATCAAATAACCTTCTGTTCCTATCTATAAGCTTATGCAGTTGGAGAAATGTTCATTTCTAGTTTATAGATCAGAAATCTTGTTGAAAGTGAACTGAACAGTTCTGAACATTGGAACTCCAGGCACAGAGGTGGCTGATGGTGAGGTATTGTACAAAAAAAGAGAGAGAGAGAGAGAGAGAAATTAGAGAAATTCTAAACCCTAAATCATGCAACATCTGGTTCTCTTCCTTTCTGAGCACCAAAACACTTCCTTAGGCAAGAGACAGGGGGATTCTATCGGGAAAAAGAAATCACCTCAGAAAAAAAGACCTAAAATGCTGACATCTGTGTATTCCCCAAATAGATAGCTGGCCATCTAGTCAGATTTCAAACTCTTAGGTCAGTCATCCAGAAAATCATTGCCAAAACTCTGTCAAAACACACAGAGAATTTGTTATGTTCCTCTGAAATGTCAATGAAGTACTACACAAGACACTGAGAACAGCTTTTAATATGAAGGTAGAGATCGACAAGAAAGGCCTACTTCACTACTGGGGGGGAAAAAAAAAGTAGGTCAGTGAAAAAACAACCCAGGAAGCAGAAAATAGGTCTAAAACTTTTCAGTAGTATACTCATGGAGCTAGCATAGATATTGAACACTGCATCTATAAAACAAGAACAGGACATCATGCAAACAGGCACATCAGAGAAAAACAAAGAGCTATTGAGAAAAAAAAATCCACAAGAAAACAAAATATCAAAATAAAAAATGCCACTGATAAAGAGAAACAACTTGTTATAAATAAATTATAAGAATCAGTGATATTTAATTTCTCAGATTAACATAATATATTGTATATCAACTGTATTTCAATAAAAATTTAAATGAAAAACAAATATTGAGCCTTTCAATAGTAAAGAAAATAGAAGGTAATAAAGCAATATATTTTGACTGCTGTGTTAAAATCATACCAACAGAGAATTTTCTGTCTAGGTAGTTAATCAAATATGAGGCAAAAACTAAGGCATTTTGATTTACACATAGTCTCAAAAAAGACTTCCCATTCATGCATTCTTGGATAGTTTTTTGAGAAATAAAAGTGCTTCAATAAGAGCAAAAACCAAGAAAGAATAAGACATAGGACCTAGAAAGCAGAGGACTTACCACTGGAGAAAGGAGGAGGAATTACTGACAAAAGCCACATAAAGATCCAGGATGACAACTGTACAACTGATATATAGATCAACTGGACCATAGAAGAACCACTAGAGGACTCCAATAAGGATAGCTCCAGGTTAAGGTTTGACCAATTAAAAAATTTCTATTAAAGAGACACTGTGCCAAGCTAGAGGATTTAATCAGGTATTAAATGTTTTTGCAAATAAAATACTGAAGCAATTATTAACCTCAAAAAATGAAAGTTATAAAAGAAAATAAATACAGCATAGAATTATACTTCAACAGTAATCAACACTATCACAAATGTAAAACTGAAAGGAGCTAATAGGGACTTGACAACAAAAAAACATCAGTACATAGTGATAATGCCAGGTAAGGTGTAAAGTAAATAAAAATCTTCATTTACAACATAAAGTACATAGGTAATGTCTATAACTAAGGGAAACTACCGGTAGAAATATACTCATCATTTAGAAATATGTAGCTAAAATCCAGAAGTAATGATTACAACATTTGTAACTGATTGCCACTGGGAAGAGCAGATATATTCATTTTCAAGTCTTAAATATTTAACTCAATGTTACTTACATAAAATACTTTTATAAAAATTTTAAATAATAATATAATAATAAATTCATATTGTATTAAAAAGAAAGTCAATGAAGTCCGTGAGAATGAGGTAATTTACATTAGAAATGCTTTAGTATTGTGAAATTAAATTACATTAAGTTTTGCTAAATTAGAATATAAAGGCAACCTAATTGAAAGTAAAACAAAAAGGATTAATTTAATATTTTAAAAAATCCTCCTGATACCAGTTTGGCCTCCCTCCCTCATCACACCCAATTATTCTCTCTACATAGTGAAAGAGTACACTCATGTTTCTCCAAAAATCCCCATCTAATTTCTTATCATCTCAAACTTGGCACATAAGTGTTTCTTTTTCACAGAAAGGAAAATCCACAAATGTGCTTTCTCTTTATTTACAGTTCCACTTAACACCACTTCCCTTTACTCCCCTTCTTTTTCTGTCCTAGAGGAATGGGCATTGCTCCTCTCTAATTCTAAGCATTCCATTTGAGAATAAGATGTCAACCAAAGCCAGATTGATCTCCTTTTTCTGTACTTCAGATTCTTCCTCTTCTTAGTTGTCTTCTCCTCCCTTAGAAGATACTGACACCTGTCTTAATTTTGGTTACCCACTGGCAGCTCAGTCAGTAAAGAATCTGACTGCAATGCAGAAAATCAGGGTTAGATCTCTGGGTTGGGAAGATCCCCTGGAGAAGGAAATGGCAACCCACTCCAGTATTATTGCCTGGAAAATGCTATGGACAGAGGAGCCTGGCAGGCTACAGTCCATGGGGTCACAAGAGTCAGACAGGACTTAGTGACTAAATCACCAACACCAGAGGCAGTCACTGAAACAGAGATTCAAGTGCAAGCAGTTTACTTGAGAAGTGATGTCAAGAAATATCAAAAAAGTGGGAAAAAATGGGCAAGAAGGAGAAATAGCCAGTAAAGGGTTTGCTGTCCAGCCAGTTACCAGTGCCAGTAACTGGAATTCAGTTCCACCAGGAGACTCTGGGATCCAGTGTATCAAACACCAGGGCACTGTTGAAAAGGAAGCAAAAGAAACTGGGATACTAACCCGCCAATTCCTTTATTGATACTGGTTGAGAGCTGTTTCTTGGGGCTCTGGCACTTCCTCCTCCCTCAAAGTGAGATAAAGATGTTTTCCTCATATTCAGACAAAAGAGTACAAAGTTGCTGGTATTCCAGAAGGCAACTTTAGAGTGAAGAGGTGAATGTCAAAGGATCTAGATGGGTCTCTAATAGCAATAATATGGCACCTAGGGCACAGATTAATCTAAAAACCTTGGAGTTATTCCTTCCTGGCTTTCCTTCTCTCAGTTTCTATAGCCAGACAATCATGAAATCCCATTAATGCCCTATTGAAGTCCCTTGGTCTCAGACAGTAAAGAATCTACCTGCAATGGGATAAACCCAGGTTTGATCCCTGGGTTGGAAAGATCCCCTGGAGAAGAAAATGGCAATCCACTCCAGTATTCTTGCCTAGAAAATTCCGTGGATAGAGGAGCCTGGAGGGCAACAGTCCATGGATCGCAAAGAGTCTGACATGACTGAATGACTACACTTTCACTTTCATTAATGCTCTAAAATATTTCCAATTTCCCTCACCTACTGTTCCACTTCTATGTGTAGATTCTGCTACATTTTTCTACACAGCCATGGAATTCTCCAGGCCAGAATACTGGTGTGGGTATCTTTCCCTTCTCCAGGGGATATTCCCAACCCAGGGATCAAACCCTGGTCTCCTTCATTGCAGGTGGATTGTTTACCAGCTGAGTCACAAGGGAAGCCCTTTCACTTTTCATTAATGCTCTAACATATTTCCAATCTCCTTTACTCATATATTTAATCTCTTCATTAGCTCACCAGAAGAGATTATCAGATCTTTGAATTATTGCAAAAGCTTGCTCAGTGATTTCTTTAATATATTGTTGTCATTTCCATGACATAATTCACTCTTTTTTTCCTACAACAACTTTCCATCTTCTGCAAGATCCATGAGAACCAGAATATTCTGAAAATAAGGACTCTGGAATCAAACAGAACTAGAATTGAATCTTGTTTTTGATTCACACAAGCTTTAGAATCTTTGGCATGGACTGAGTCTTATTTTCCTCATTTGTATATTGGGCATATTTATAATTATCTTGTAGGATTATTTTGAATATGAGAAATAATATGTTTAATTTGTTTTACTTTGGGGATCTCATTAAATTATAACTGATTTTTATTACTATAGTCAGGATTAGATCATCACACAAGGCATTCCATAACACTGCTCCACTTCTGTGTCTAGATTCTGCTCCATTTTTCTGTACACTACCCTAATCTTTTCTCTGTAATTTGGCCATATTCTTTCTACCAGCTCTTGCCTATATCCCTGAATACCCTAGAAATCTCTTACTCATACTTAAAAGTGAAAGTGAAGTTGCTCAGTCATGTCTTTGCAACTCCTGGACTGTAGCCTACTGGGCTCCTTCGTCTATGGGATTTTCCAGGCAGGAATACTGGAGTGGGTTGCCATTTCCTTCTCCAGGAGATCTTCCCAACACAGGGATTGAACCCAGGTCTCCTGCATTGTAGACAGATGCTTTACTGTCTGAAGACAGCTCAAATGTCATGTCTTTTGTGAAATGTTTCCTTATTCTTCAAGATAGTTGATCACTCCTTCTTATGCTAGCCCATAACTAAGATATAAATTTTATCTTTGTATGTTGAGAAACATTTTTACATAAGTCTCCTTGACCAAAATATAAGATTTTCCAAGACAAGAAGAAAATGATGTTAATTTTACATCCTTAGCACCAGACATAGTGCCTCCACAATAAATGTCTGCTAAATAAAGAGATTTTAAAAATAGATGATAAATATATGATTACTAGATGACTGATAGATGCATCACATTCTTCTTTTCATGGGCCTCACAGGTTAAGATACACTAAGAGCAGAAATTAATATTGATTTTCAAAAGCAGGGTTTTAAAGTAAAATGCAGATTTTTAATGTAGCAGGTTATATGTGAAGTATTTTTAAAATATGATTGAATTGGCTTGGTTTCATATGTGCAATTAGCTTCTTCTTCCAAATATGTCAAATTATTCAGTGATTGCCAAGATCACACTTAGTAGCATGCCCTATAGTAAGGATTAAGAACTCTTATAACATTCATTCTACTGGAGCCAAGGAGAATGGCAGTGCAAAGTTAAATTCCATGTGTGCATCAAGGAAGAGAATGGCATAAGGGCAATGCTAATTACTTCACATTCCTACCAAGGATGTATAAATACATTCTAGCTGAGATCTCATATATATGAAAAATTTGAAAGTATTGACCTTTACTGTGTGAGAGTGTAGAGCTAAAAGAAACTGAGACTTGAAAAAGCAAACAACCTATTAGAAGTGATCAGCATATTTATATCTGGTCACTTATACCCCTTTCAATGAACAAAGTACAGAAAAGTTTAGAAGTGTCTACAGGAAATCTCTGAGGAACCAGAGATCAAATTGCCAAGATTCATTGGATCACAGAAAAAGCAAAGAAATTCCAAAAAAAATCTGCTTCATTGACTAAGCTAAAGCCTTTGACTTTATGGATCACAACACCTTGTGAAAAATTCTTATAGAGATGGGAATATCAGACCAGCTTACCTATCTCCTGAGAAACCTATATGCAGGTCAAGAAGCAACAGTTAGAACTTGACATGGAACAAAAGATTGGCTCAAAATTGGAACAGGAGAATGTCAAGGCTGTATATTGTCAACTGCTTATTTAACTTCTATGCAGAGTACATCATGCAAAATGCCAGGCTGGATGAATCACAAGCTGGAATCAAGATTGCAGATTTCCAAGAGAAATATCCTCAGATATGCAGATGACACCACTCTAATGGAAGAAACTGAAGAGGAACTAAAGATGAGGGTGAAAGCAGAGAGTGAAAAAGCTGGCTTAACCCTCAACATTCAAAAAACTAAGATCATGGCATCTGGGCCCATCACTTCATGGCAAATAGATGGGGAAAAAGTGGAAAAGTGTCAGATTTCATTTTCTTGGGTTCCAAAATCACCGTGGACAGTGACCAGAAACCACAAAATTAAAACATGCTTGCTCCTTGGAAGAAAAGATGTGACAAACCTAGACAGCATATTAAAAAGCAGAGACATAACTTTGCCAACAAAGTTCCATATAGTCAAAGCTATGGTTTTTCCAGTAGTCATGTTTGGATGTGAGAGTTGGACCATAAACAAGGCTGAGCACCAAAGAATTGATGTTTTTCAAAATGCAGTGCTGGAGAAGACTCTTGAGAGCCTCTTGGACAAAAAGGGGAATTAATCAGTTAATCCTAAAGGAAATCAACCCTGCGTATTCATAGGAAAGACTGATGCTGAAGCTTCAATAATTTGGCCACCTGATGTGAAAAGCAAATTCATTGGAAAAGATCCTGATCATGGGAAAGATCACTGGCAAGAGAAGAAGGGGACAACAGAGAATGAGATGGTTGGATGGCTTCAGTGACTCAATGAACATGAGTTTGAGCAAACTCTGGTAGGTATTGAAGGAGAGGGAAGCGTGGTGTGCTGCAGTTCATGGGGTCACAAAGAGTTGGACATGACTTAGCGACTGAACAACAACAGGAAATCACAGAGAGATGGTAGTAAAAACACTCCATTTATGAAAAAATATCTCTACTAGTCCCATAGAACAGGCTTGCTTTGACACAGCCTTAGATTGTTAGATAATCTAGTATATCCATATTCCTGATGATCAAGAATTTACTGATGGATTTAGAGGCTGAGAGCCAATTTGGTTACTTGAAGGAAGGATGTATTTTTGTTTGTGTTTTGAGTGTTTTATAATGGAAAAAATAAAGTATAAACATTTTCTCTGTTTTCAGAGTCACTTAACATTAAGTAACAAGAAGCAATTTTAAAAACTATTCATTCATAATATAAAAGTATCATCAACACAGAAATAGCTGTTCAGAGTGATAGTGAAGACTGTTTTCACACAGTGGAAGCTATTTTAGTACTCTTTCCTTAGCTGCTTGCTGTTTCCAGCAGTTCACATTGTCAGCAAAGTTAATGCTAGATGTGGAACCTTACTCCTGCTTTTTAAACTAAGTTTATAAAGAGACAAATGACTTACAAGAAAAAAATCAGCTCTTACTCAGAAAGTATGGACCGATAACTTCTCCAAAGAGAAAAAAAAAAAAGATAAAATTCTTAGAGGCAACTTGATCACTTAATGTGTTCATAATCCAACCCAACTTTTCTCTTTTCCCGACTTTTCTCTGATCTAATATAAACACTTAAAATATAGCAAATTGACCACTAATAATTAAGTCATAGCTCAGACAGTAAAACATCTGTCTACAATGCAGGGGGTCTGGGTTCAATCCCTGGGTTGGGAAGATCCCCTGGAGAAGGAAATGGCAATCCACTCCAGTACTATTGCCTGGAAAATCCCATGGACAGAGGAGCCTGGTAGGCTACAGTCCATGGGGTTGCAAAGAGTCGGACACGACTGAGTGACTTCACTTCACTAATTAGTCCTAAGATCACTACACACTAAATCCAAAATAAAATTGCACTTTTCACACCTAAGGGTAGGTCAAGATGCTGGGAAAAAATAATTTTCCTTTTGTGATACTGGTTGATTTAAACAGTTGTTTTTTTTTTTTCTCTACTTAAAGTAAGTATAATAACAATCGCATGCTCTCCCACTGTATCTTACACACCTACCTAGTAATCCAATTTTTAAAGAAGTTACTGGCAGTAGAAGTTGTGACTTTTGATATAATAACATCAAATTTTGCTTTATCCAATGTACCACAAATTTCACAGTGAATATTCTCACCCTCAAAGCAAGAAAATAGTCATTTTTTTTTTTTTTAAGAGGGGCCATTTTCTTTTGAAATTTGTTTTTGAGCCAGTTTTCCAAACCTCACATTTAGCCTCATTACATTAAAGAACTTTCTTTGGAGTCAGTCACGCTGCTTGAATTTTTACTCATTTTATTCAGTAAACTTGGCCCTCAGTGGCTAATGTCTGCTTCCAAAAACCAAATCCAACTTCAAATCATGATTCTACCATCAATCTGAGATATTAAAAAAATTTACCATGGAATCTTGAAGGCATTAACATAAGAGATATTCTCCAAAATGTCTTGAACAGTCAGAACACCATTGAAATATTTCCCTTCATTCCAAATGAACTGCTCTAATGAGGGCAATGTTTATTAGAAAATCTTAAATCTGTTACATTTGAAAAATAGTCACATTATGCAATAGTCACAAACTCATGAGAATATAATGTCCATCCCTTTTTTCATTTACTCTGAGCATTTTAAAATCTAAATTAATTACTGTAGTCCAGAAGATCTGGACTCAGTTTCCTTCTCTGATCTCTGTGCTCTTCCATTTTCAAAACTACACCAAACACACTTCTTTCTCTGGCCTCTGCTTGTTGTTTTCTCAAAATGGAATGTTCTATTAACAAATGATCTAAAAGCTTGACTTCTAACTATACTCAGATCACTAATCAACTGTCACCAATTAGAAAGGCCTCCATAATCACTCTACATAAATGCCTTCACCCTTTTATCCACCTCTATTGTCTTCTTATTTTCACATGATATCACACTCTCTGTTTATTATTCGACTCCTACACAGAAATGCAAGGTACATGAGGTCAAGTGGCTTGTTTTGTTCCTCACTGAATTCACAATGCCTAAAAGAGTACATTGAATACAGTAAATGGTCAAGAAATATTTGTCAAATATTGAGTGACGAACTTAATAATGTGTTTAATCAGCATTGACTCACCTTGTCTTAGATGAGAAAAAGAGAAGAAAGAAAAACACTTTCTTCAAGGAGCTCACGGTCTATTAGAAGACACAGGCATGTAAACAGTCACAGATAGCTTTAAGGGTAGTAAGAGTAATATACAGTATATGGTGAAAAATAAGAAAGACATAACTGAATATTCAGTCAACTAATTTTCCGAAGAAAGGTAATTTTGAGATGAATCAAGAATCAACTGGATTTTAACAGACCAAAAAAAAAAAAAAAAAATACAGAAAAAAACAAATATGTCGATTCACTTTAACAAATTTAAAGTGTTTACCAGACAGCAGGTTCTGTACTCTGCTAAATACTAACAAGATATAATAAGTACTGCTAATGATCCTATGATACATTGGGTTGTAAATAATTTCATATATGTAAGAAGTATTTTGAGAGTAATATGCATGAGTGAATTCAAAGAAAAGAAACTTCCCAGCCATTTAGATGTTCCCAAGATTCCATATTCCCTATCCTTCAACAGGTATTATTTTCCAAAATCTTCTTTTTATTTGATCTGCCTCAACTGGACTTCTGCCCCTTTCAAGCAAATAAGCTTAAATAAAACACTTCTGAAATAAGAAGGAGGGGCAGGAACTGACTGCATATGGCATGAGGGAACATTGTGAAATGAAGAAATCTTCTATATCTTGATAAGGGTGTATGTTAACCATGAATATATATTTGTCAAAATTCATAAAATAGTATATGTAAAATATATGCATTCTGTTGAATTTAAGTTGTATCTCAATAATGCAAGAGCATATTGTAACAAGAAATCCATGTGAATAAGTTTTGCTGTTTTATTCAGTTTTTAAAACAATATGTCTAGCCTGTTTGCCAAAATAGGAAAATGTCAATCATTCCTACTTGCAACAAAATAGCTTAGAGATGTATGTTGGGACGTACATCTTTTTATATCATTTTTTGCAGTAATACACACCTTATGGTATATATTTAACAAAAGTCTCCATTCCTAACTTTGTATTACTTCTATTCATTATCAAACCATCAATTCTATACTTGAAAACTTTGCAGTGGCCACAGGAATTAAACAATAGTTTATCCAGTCAATAAGCATAACATATCTCACTTGGTATTTCATTGGAAACTTTTTAAAAGAGGAGGAGGAATTCCATCTAATAAATTTTCATACTGAGAGATTTATTGAGGCAGATCAGACTACAAAATAATGTTTTAATTTAGAGCACTGACTCTTTTTAAACCAGTCACTTCAAAGTAGACCCCTTTTTTTGCTTCAAAGCAGTGTTAATAAGGGATGTATCAAAGCAGGTTGGGAGCAATAATAGGCATGTTTTCAAATGGCATCTTTAATTTCTGCATATGACTTACTTTAGCCATTGGAGAATTATCACAGTATTAAGCTATAACTCAATAGGCACTTGCATTGGAGGTCTTAATCTAGGACTTAAAAAAATGAATAATTATTGTTTCCTTTCCCCTTTCCATATAGTAAATCACTAACTCTATAGGGATGACTACTCATGGTAGGAAACAGTAACACGATAATAATAAAAAAAATGTATATTATTGCAAGGAAAAAATAGCTTTGAAAACTGCTTTCTGTTCTATAACCGTTGAAAATGAGACGATGCATTGCTCTCCAGGGCATTCATGCATGACATCAGTCTTTAGGTTATTAGCAGCATGTATCATTTGCCATTAAGATGGTGAGACTAGAATTGTGCAGATGTCAGAATGAGATTAGCAATACAAATTTACCATTCTAACAGACTGAGTCCAGTATGACCTTGGGGCTTTTATAAGTTTAAGTAGCGAATGGTTCGACTACATTTATCCATTGGTTAATCAATGGTTTCCTTCTGGGCATTTTTACATTTAGGTGGAAATTTTTCTAATTTGAGTTGACTTATAGAGAGGAGGCAAGTGAATGTGAGAGTTTGGGTCATTGCAGGTACACGCTCACTACTGCCAGTGCTAAATGACCTTGGTATACAAAAAAAAACAAAAAACAAAACAGTCTCTCTGGTCTTCTTTATTCTAAAATAGTCAGAGAGGTGTATTTACCACAATTTTAGTACTCACCATGCTGTGTTTATAATCACCTGCTTTTTGGATTTTCACAGACTTTTATAATTTTATACTGAGGTCAATGTCAACCTCTCATTTTCGTCCAATACCTCAAAGTTCCTCTTCTTTTCTTGGCCTCACTTAAGGATTATGCAAGAAATTACAAAATATTGCAAACTGCAAAATATTCTATTTTTCATTTGAATCAGCATTTATAAAAATGTATTCTTTGAGTTCCAGTGTGTGTTAGGTTCTCTTGAGATCTGTGGCGGGGGCTGCCACAAAAGCCTCCTCAGATCTTAACAACCACCATTCAAATTTTTGTCTCTATAAGTTTTGGCTATTCTAATTATCTCTTATAAGCAGAATCAAACAGTATTTGTCTTTGTGTGACTGGCTTATTTCACTTAGCATAATGTCCTCGAGTATCATCCATTTTGCAGCATAGGTCATAATTCCCTTCCTTTTTAAGGCTGAATAATATTCCATTGGTTGTGTATACCAATATTGCTTCCAACATGCATCCATCTGCCAGTGGACACTTACTTAGGTTGCTTCCATGTTTTAGTTTTTGTGGAGAATCCTGTGATCAACATGAGAGTACAAAGATCTATCTTTTCAAGAGCCTGATTTTAATAATTTTGTATATATACCCAGAAGTGGGATTGCTGGATTGTACACTTAAGCATTTATTAAGAAAGTAGTTCTCAAGTTAAATACTGTTGCTGAAATAATACTAATACAGGGCTCTGAGCATTTTCAGCTATTTCTCCTTTGAAACTCTTATAAAAATTACTGAAAAAAATATTAAAAATGAAACTAAAATTCTGGAAAAGAAGAGAGAGACTTTATATTTTAGAGTGTGTCAAGATATGGGAACCATATGAGATATTTTAACAGAAAAAATAACATTTGTTATACAGGTGTTGGAAAGCAGAAAGAGCTAAACCATTTCTGAGCTAAAATAGATATCAGTAACTCCAGGAAGCAGTTAAAATTCCTAGGGCAGAAATATAAAGGAGAAGAAATGATAAAGTTAATAAAACCTAGGAGATTGGAGAAGATATATCCCCTAGTCCCTCCATGATTGTTACATGGAGATGAGTACCATTCTGCTAAAACTCCATTTCACTAAGAGGTATATGACTTGCTGCTCACTACTGACACTTCTGAGGGAACAGGGAATGTTGGGAGTGGCAAAGAAATAACAAAGAGCCTATAGCTGTCCATTGTCCCTGGTGGAGGGAAAATGCCCAGAGCTGAAAACAAAAGGCAAGCTTTTCTTCCTTTCCTCTGCCTTCCACTCTCTCCTTCCTTTGCTTCCCATTTGCACAACCTCTGGAAGCCAGCTGACTATAACATGCATAAAATATTTAGTTGCAGAATCTCATCTCCAACATAAGAAAAAAAATTTAAAGAGAGGGCTTGCAGGTGAGGGGAAATAGGTAAAGAATTAGCACAGCGACAAGAGTAGGAAGAGAAATTTGAGGAACTTTGGGAAGATGCTGTGGTAGATTGATTAAAACGGCCCAAGTTTTCATTCTTCCTTTTATTTATATCCCTTGTAATACAACCTCATTCCCTGGTGGCTCAGACAGTAAAGAATCTGCCTGTAATGCAGGAGACCTGGGTTCAATCCCTGGGTTGGGAAGATGCCCTCAAGAAGGGAACGGCTACCCACTGTAGTATTCTTGCATAGAGAATCCCATGAATGGGTAGCCTGGTGGGCTCCAGTCCACAGGGTCACAAATAGTCAGATGCGACTGAGCAATTAACATTTTCATATGTTTCACTGCTCTTATCAAGTTTAAATCTTTACTCTTTAATTGTGTCTGGTCTTGAGATTTACTTTGACGAAAAGAATATGCTAGAAAAGGCAGAGTGCTAGGTCTCAAAGAGTCATATGTGCCTCTGCTTTCACTCTGAAAATACTGCGTCCTCCATGAGAATAATCTCAGAAAGTCCTTCTGAAGGATGTGAGATCACATAGAGAAGAGAGGAGTCATCCTCACTGAGGCCATGCTAGACCATCCAACTCCCAGCTTAGTTTAGAACTTTGTTTAAAAACTTGAGAAAAAAAGGAAGTTATGCCCAGGAGTCAATTTATATTTCTCTTTACTTTGATTCCTTTGCCTGTCAGCTCCATGTTCATGAAATTTAAAAAGAGATCTGTCTGTGAACGCCCTGCACATAGAATCACACTACTACACAGGAATTCCATTTCAGCTGAGCATAATTATCAACCTATGAAACAAGAACTTCAGAGGACCAAATAGTTCAGGAATCTCATAGCAAGGATGCAAAAGATGAACAAACAAAAAAAATTTAGCCTAGAGGAAAAATCTATAATTCATTAAGTAGAAATTTAGAACATATTTCTAATAAGACACTTTTATCTTCATCAAGTACATAAAATTTGTTATGAAAACAAGAAGAAATAATATTTGATCTTAAAAATACACATGTTGAGTAATAGAGTCATCTGAAAGTTAGAAAAAGAAATTGTTAGTCTAAAGATTAACCTATAATCAGAAAGAAAAACTGAAAAACTTACTCCTAAGTTGTATTTAAAAAACAAATATAAAGAAACGATCAGGAAAAAATAGACACACATACATGAGATTTTGAACTTCAGGTTTTATCTAATAGGAGTTCATAGAAGAGTCACAATGGGATGGAAGAAACAAACAAAATTGATAGAACAATATTCTCCTGAGCTTTAATTTTTAAATGGAAGGTTTTAAAATGGACAAAGCCTATTGAGGGCCAAGAAAGATAAATAAAGGGTAACTCATAGTAAGACATAACCTTGTATAATTCTAAAATTGCAAATATAAAGAGAATATTCTGAAAGCTTCTAAAGAGAAACAAATATGCATGTGTACACACACACATGCATGTGCATATAGACACAAACTCACATATACTCAACACTATCAGAAAGGTGATGAGACTCATCCTACTTTTATATCCTTGTTGAAGATTAGAAGATGGTGCTTTAAAAATTCTGATCAAAAATTATTTTGAACAATCTTATATATAGATCCACTTGGCAACATAGATGTCCATCAGCAGACGAATGGATAGGAAAGCTGTGGTACATATACACAGTGGAATATTACTCAGCCATTAAAAAGAATGCATTTGAATCAGTTCTAATGAGGTGGATGAAACTGGAGCCTATTATACAGAGTGAAGTAAGTCAGACAGGAAAACACCAATACAGTATATTAATGCATATATATGGAATTTAGAAAGATGGTAACGATGACCCTATATGTGAGACAGCAAAAGAGACACAGATGTAAAGAACAGACTTTTGGACTCTGTGGGAGAAAGCAAGGGTGGGATGATTTGAGAGAATAGCATTGAAACATGTATATTATCACATGTGAAATAGACTGCCAGTCCAGGTTTGATGCATGAGACAGGGTGCTCAAGGCTGGTGCATTGGGAGGGAGGGGGGTTCAGGATGACCCTGAAGGAGGTGGGAGGCGGGTTCAGGATGGGGAACACATGTACACCCATGGCTGATTCATGTCAATGTATGGCAAAAATTACTACACTATTGTAAAATAATTAGCCTCCAATTAAAATAAATAAATTATTTAAAATAAAAAAACAAAACAAAAAAAAGATCCACCTGTGTTGAGAAAAAGTAAAATACTTTCTGACAAGCCTTGAAGTATCATCACCCATGCACTAGCACTATTTTCAGAAAACAAAATCACATAATCAGATCAGATCAGATCAGTCGCTCAGTTGTGTCTGACTCTTTGCGACCCCATGAATCACAGCATGCCAGGCCTCCCTGTCCATCACCAACTCCCGGAGTTTACTCAGACTCACGTCCATCGAGTCAGTGATGCCATCTTTCCATCTCATCTTCTGTTGTCCCCTTCTCCTCTCGCCCCCAACCCCTCCCAGCATCAGAGTCTTTTCCAATGAGTCAACTCTTCGCATGAGGTGGCCAAAGTACTGGAGTTTCAGCTTTAGCATCATTCCTTCCAAAGAAATTCCAGGGCTGATCTCCTTCAGAATGGACTGCTTGGATCTCCTTGCAGTCCAAGGGACTCTCAAGAGTCTTCTCCAACACCACAGTTCAAAAGCATCAATTCTTCGGCGCTCAGCCTTCTTCACAGTCCAACTCTCACATCCATACATGACCACTGGAAAAACCATAGCCCTGACTAGACGAATGTCTCTGCTTTTGAATATGCTATCTAGGTTGGTCATAACTTTCCTTCCAAGGAGTAAGCGTCTTTTAATTTCATGGCTGCAGTCACCATCTGATGAACCATAACAAGTTTTGGTGAAGAAGTAAAGAAATTGGAATCCTCATATATTGCTGGTGGGAATGTAAAATGATGTATTTCTTTTGGAAAAAAGTTTGAGCAGTTAAACAATTATTTAAAATTTGCCTAACACATTTCAGGCATTTAAATCTAAAAATGTTAAATAATTACCATATAACCCAACAATTCCACTCTTAGATATATACCCAAGAAAACTGAAAACATTAAACCTTATACAAAATGACTCTAGCTTCATTATTCGTAACAGCCAAAATGTGTAAACAACTCAAATGTCCAATAACTGATGAGTAGATAAATAAAATGTGATAAGTCCTACAATGACATGTTATTCAGCCATAAAAAAGAATGAAGTACTGAAATATTATAATGCAATTACCCTTGAAAGCATAACACCAAATTTATAAAGTCAGACAAAAGAGGCCACCTACATGTATTATTCCAATGATTTGAAATTTCCAGAGTAGAAAATCTGTAGAACCATAAAGTAGATTACAGGTTTCTATGTGGAGGTACAAATAGTAAATGCTAAAGAACATGGAGTTTCTTTAGTATTCTAGAATTAGATATGGTAAACTTCCCACATACAAATGAGTTCTGTTCTGAGAGTATATTCTTAAGTCCAATTTGTTCATAAGTCCCACAAGGTTAGTCTAGATACCCAATTAACACAATCAGGTATCTAGTACCATACTGTAATAAGCTTAAAATACTTCTCACACAAATGATGCATTAAAAAAACATGAAAAAAATCAAGAAAACATTTTAAAACTTTCAGTACCTTGAAAAGTACTGTAGTCCAGTACAACAGCTGGCACACAGGGGCTGGCATCGAGTATACAGGCAAGAAGAGTTACTGACTGTAGGAGGGCAAGGAGGTGGGAGATGGTAGGGATGAAGGCTCGTCAGCAAAGGAAATGACAGGTGACCTGCAATTTTGCTCACGTCTGTCATTGATGGCACAGATTCTGATTCTTTGATGGATTCAACTCTATCCACCCTCTTGAAAAAATGATCCACTGATGTATGAATCTCTTCTTAGCAGGTCCAGCTGTATCACCGCTGCTTTTACGCATGCTTCTGGACATCCTGACTTGAAGATACTGTACTACTGTACAGCACACAGTATTGTACAGCAAAGTACACTAAGGCATAGCCACTTATACAGGATGTGCACACGTGACAATGCACGGAGACACATGGACGAACTTAAGTAACTGGACACGTGAAATCACGTTTGCATCTTTGAAAGTTCACAACTTGAAGACTTGCATACAGGAGACTTCCTATAGTTGTGATTGTCACACTAACTTGGAAATACACCAAGAACCACTAATTGTATACTTTTGAAAGATGGAATTGTGATATGTGAAGCATATATCAATAAAAATTGAAAAAACAATGGCAGCTGAATATCATCGACAGAATAAATCATGAAAGGTATTTTTTAAAAAAAGCTTTAGCAAGCACTTCAGAGTTGAAAGATACATATTTAAGGGGAAAACTGAGGCTTAATACCTTTTAATTACAAAATAGTCAAATCTATAAAAATTTTTTAAAAAATAGTTTAAAAAGGAAAACCTCATACTCTTCACTGCTGCTACTGCTAAGTCACTTCAGTCGTGTCCAACTCTGTGCAACCCCATAGACGGCAGCCCACCTGGCTCCCCCGTCTCTGGGATTCTCCAGGCAAGAACACAGGAGTGGGTTGTCATTTCCTTCTCCAATGCATGAAAGTGAAAAGTGAAAGTGAAGTCACTCAGTGGTGTCCGACTCCTAGTGACCCCATGGACTGCAGCCTACCAGGCTCCTCCATCCACGGGATTTTCCAGGCAAGAGTACTGGAGTGGGATGCCATTGCCTTCTCCAATACCCTTCTCTATAAGTCAACAATTAATCTATTTTGTTTAGGCTGAACTATTTGGAAGTGAGATCCAGAGACAAAATATCACTGCCAAAGATTAAAGTATCAATTTTTGAGTGTATTCTCTTACATATATGTGTTATTTTCATACCTAGAAAATCAGCAATAACTCCGTACTATCTACCATCAATTCCATATTCTATCTTCCTAAATAGTCTCCAAAATGCCTTTTATAAGTGTTTTGTTTGGGACTTTGTTCTTTTTTGACCCATAAACAATGGAACTTTATTTCTCATACTTCTACAGGCTAGAATTCTGAGATCAGGGTGGTAACGTGGTTGAGTTCTGGTAAGAAGTTTCTTCTGGGTTGCAAATACCAACTTCTCATTGTATCCCCCCATGGCAAAGGGCAAGGAGTGCTAAATATTTTGGTTTTTAAATCTAGAATCCAAATCAAGATTCACATAATGAATGCCTTCAATCATTATGTTCATGAAGGAAATGGCAACCCACTCCAGTGTTCTTGCCTGGAGAATCCCAGGGACAGGGGAGCCTGGTGGGCTGCCATCTATGGGGTCACACAGAGTTGGACACAACTGAAGTGACTTAGCAGTTTCTTTAAATCTAGAATATTTTTAGTGATATTGACTTTAAAGAATCCAAGCTAGTTTTCTTGTGGAATGTTCTGCACTTTGAATTTGGCTTATTGTTTCCTCTCAATACATTCCTCTCTCCTGAATTTTCTGTAAACTGAAAATTAGATCTAAAAATATTTGGTTCACACTAAACATTTTTGGCTAGAATAATTTCTAGTCATATCATGTATTTCATAAGTGCTACATACAAGTGATGACAAGACTTTTTATTTGGTTAAGCTGTTAAGCACCAGATCTCTGTTGCAAGAGTCAGGTAAGCATTTTTAATCTGTTAGATGTGGGGTGATACTTTGGCATAGGGTAAATATATCATTTCTCAATTGAAAATGATATATACAAAGAAATGGAAAGACATTCTGGCATTGGAAGAAATAATATTGGTAAAATGTCCTTACTACTCAAAATCTACAAATTTAATGCAATCCTTACCAAATACCCATGACATTTTTCACAGAACTAGGAAACATAATTCAAATATTTATATGGAATCACTAAACACCTCAAATTGCTAAAGCATTCTTGATAAAAAAAGAACAAAGCTGGAGGTATCCCTGACTTCACACTATATTACAAAGTTACAGTAACCAAAACAGCTTGGTACTAACACAAAGACAGACACAAAAATAGATCAACAGAGTAGAATAATAGGGAGTTCACTCATAAATAAACTCATGCACCTATTGTCATTTAGTCTACAACAAAGAGGGCAAGAATATACCGCGAAAAAAAACAAGTCTCTCAGTAAGAGGTGTTGGGAAAGCTGGACAGCTGCATTTAAAGAATAAGATTAGGATATTAATACACAATAAATACAAAAACAATCTCAAAGTGGATTAAATATCTAAATGGAAGGCCTGAAACCATAACTTCTAGAAAAGAACATAGACATAACACACTTTGATATAAATCATAGCAAAAATTTTGGGGTTTTTCTCCTAAAACAAAAGAAATCAAAGTATAAATAAATAAATAGGTCCTAATTAGACTTGAAATATTTTGCACAGAAAAGAAAATCATTGACAAAATGAAAACACAGGCTACTGAATAAGTGGTTAATACCCAAAATATATAAATAGCTCATACTACTCAATATAAAAAAAAAAAACTGGTTTTAAAAAATGAGTCAAAGACCTGAATAGACATTTTTCCAAAGAAGACATACAGATGGCTAAGGGGAACATGGAAAAATACCTATCACTAATATTAGAGAAATGAAAATCAAAACAACCATGAGATATCACCTCACATCTGCCAGAATGATGAACATCAAAAAGTCTACAAATAGGGACTCCCCTGGTGGTTCAGAGGTTGACTCCATGCTTCCATTGTAAGAGGTGTGGGTTGATGGTCAGGGAACTAAGACCCCACATGCTGCACTGCATGGTCAAAAAAAGAAGTTTAAAAATAGCAAATGTTGGAGAAGATGTGGATAAAAGGAAATTCTTGTACACTGTGGGTGTGAATGTAGATCAGTACAGCCACGATGGAAAACAATATATAGGTTCTTCAAAAAAAATAAAGAAAGCTATCATATGATCCGGCAATTCCAGTCCTGGATATATATCCAAAAAAAACAAAAATACTAACTGGAAAAGATGTATGCAAACCAGTGTCCATAGCAGCATTATTTACAATACCATGATATGAGAGCAACCAAAGTGCCCATTGACAGATGAATGAATAAAGGAAATGTGGTGTATAAAATGGAATATCTCAGCCAAAAAAGAATGAAAATCTGCCATTTGAAACAATGTGTATGGACCTAAAATGTATTTTGCTTAGTGAAATGTTAGACAAAGAAAGACAAACACCCTATGTTATCACTTATACGTGGAATATAGAAACAATACAAATGAATGTATATAATAAAACAAAAACAGACTCACAGACATAGAAAACAAACTATACACTACCATGGCATAAAATGGATAACTAATAAAAACCTATCATATAGCACAGGGAACTCTATTCAATGCTCTGTGGTGAGTTAAATGGGAAAGAAATCCAAAACAGAGAGGATATATATATATTCACATATAGCTGATTCACTTTGCTGTACAGCAGAAACAAACACAACATTTTAAAGCAACTATACTCCAAAAAATTTAATTAAAAAAAAAAGAAAACAAACAAGTAGTATCTAGTAAGGAGAGGGAAGAAGGAAAGGGCAGGATAGTAGTTTGGGATTAGGAGATATAAACTACTATGTATACAACAAATAAACAACAAGAATATAATATATTGTACAGCACAGGGGAATATAGCCATTATTTTTCAGTTACTGTAGATAATATACAATCTATACCAATATCAAATCACTATGCTATACATCTGAAACTAAAATAATATCTTGTCAATTATACATCAGTTAAAAAATATTATTCCTCAACAATATCTCAGCCAACAGTCTAATCACTGGTTAATGGGCCGTATCTGATCCAACTTTTTACATTGGGTATTGAAAAATGACGTGCTCTTTATATTTCCTTGTACATTTATTAGCTGTAATTCATCTTAAAGAAGTTTTTCTCTTCATCCAGACCCCATATGTCCTCTCTCTCTCTTTAAATGCCATTATGGATTGTAAATATTTAAATATGTAGTATATTATAATTAATTATTGCATTTCTGATGCTAAAATTGTTGCAAATCAGCTTGTGGAACCCCTTCACATCAATTCCATTCAACATAGTTGCATTTGCTTTGGAGCACTTCCTTGTTTCCTGGCACAAATACTTCTGTACTCAATTTGTATTATGTGGGTCCCAGATATTAAAGGTCTCACTTTGAAAACACCAATAAAACAAACAAAAATATCTGCAGCTCTTAAAATGCATGCAACAAATCCATGGTACCAAATGCTCTTCTGCATGATATTATAATTTCTTAGTGTTTATTCTTTTACTTCCATCAACGTATTGTTAACTAGACTCATTTTCACTCTGCTGACAAAATTTTCTCAAATACTTACTTATTCCCTGGCTCTAGGATTAGGGCCTTAGGTGGACCCTAAATTATAGGTGTAGTATGTTTAAATTCTGATGAAATACAGACATGTCACTAGTATGTTCCAGTGATTTTATGTGTATAATTGTATAGAAACCATTTTCCATGTGATCAAGCACTAATACACATATATATATATACATACTTATATATAGGTATCAAATGGTAAGTTTCATGAAACAACATGTATTTCTACATGTGAAATATTTTTATATTTTTATTATGTTCTATTTCATTATAAAAATTGATTTTACCACCAACTAATGATCATTGGCCCAGAATTTTAAATAAAAAAGGGGATTAGAGGATACAAGAGAAATGTATTTTTCCAACAGGACACTATGATTAAGTCAAGAAGAACACTGAAGAAGATGAAGTCTATGAACCAGGAGATATGGGACTAAAAAAGTACTGACATCAAGAGTTAAGCTACAGTTGTGTATCAAATACATATGTGTGTACATATACATATTCTTTATTTTTTCTATCATTTTTTTCTTTTATGCTTATAACATCTTAATTGATCTACACTAAATCATTCACGGTATTCTTGAAAAAATGTTTGTAATTTTTATACTGTCATAGAATATTGTGCTTATTTGACAATTATATCATCGCTGACATAAACATCTCCCTCTGGAAAGATGCGAACCATGACCCCCTTCCAATACCTCCAATATTGTGTTTATCCCATTTCATTTCTCAACAGGGCTATGAAAATTACCTTCTAATGAGTCTCTCCACTGCTGTTCTTTACCTCTAATTCCAAGTCAAGCTATCACTCATATTTCCACTGACCAATGCGATGTCACTTAAAGCCTCCATTAAACTGCTGCATACTACATAGAGGAGTGCATTGGTAAATTATCACAAGTTTAGTTACTTAAAAAAAAACACACATTTATTGTTATATATTGGGTTTTAAGGGAGAATGTGTTCCTTGCTGCTGCTGCTGCTGCTGCTAAGTCACTTCAGTCGTGTCCGACTCTGTGTGACCCCATAGACGGCAGCCCACCAGGCTCCCCCGTCCCTGGGATTCTCCAGGCAAGAACACTGGAGTGGGTTGCCATTTCCTTCTCCAAAATGTGTTCCTTGTCACCTGGTTAATCCAGGATATTTCCATCTCAAGGTTCTTAAATTAACCACATCTAAATAGTCTTGTTTGCCACATTAGGTCATATATTCATAGGTTTAGGCAATTAAGACATGGACATAATTGGAAGTGTACATTATCTTTCTACTACAAGAAGTAACTACAATTGCTTTAGCATGCCAGACAAACCACTGTACTATTTCCTGTTTCCTAGCCTATCTCCTGCCTCTTCTCAAGCCCCATGAAGTCATGCCAGGATCCTTTCAGCAAATGAACTTTGTCAAATAACATTATTTTTCAGGTCTTTATATCTTTTAACATTCTGTTTCTTTTGCCTCTGAAATCCTCCCCCACTTCTCCATCTGTTGAACTCCAACTCAGTTTTTCAAGACAGCACAAATGGCATCTCTTTGTAAAATGATATACTCCCACATGGAATTCTCAGTCACAAGCAAGTTGTTCCTTATCATAATGCTTTGTTTAAACTCTCCTGGGAAGTTTATAACATTAGATTGTAATGTTTGTCTCCTGGTCTTTCTTTCCAAATAGGATGTAAGGTTCTCAAGAGACTGAGCTACTCATCCCTGTGTTCCAGGGTACTTCTATCTGATAAAAAAAAAAAAAAAAGACATTAAGTAAACAAAGAAAAAAAAAATGTTCAACAAAAGCCAAGTTAATAAAGCAATTATCTGTGGGTCTTCAAAGTGTCTGAGAGGAAAACCACTTGCTCTCAGAAACACATGTGGCCACATCTATCACTAATGTTCACAATTAGGACAACTACTCTGTCTACATCCCACTCCAGTACTCTTGCCTGGAAAATCCCATGGATGGAGGAGCCTGGTGGGCTGCCGTCTATGTGGTCACACAGAGTTGGACATGACTGAAGTGACTTAGCAACTCTGTCTAATATTTATAATCAAAGGGTGCTCAGATAACATAATGGTATGGGGGTGAAATCTGCCAAACAGGGAGCATGACTGATAGGTATAAAAGGCAAGGAATGCAAGGCCAGGATATATGGCAAGTGAGAGGAAACCGTGTAAAGGTAAATGATGCCAAGAAATGTGGCATGAGGCAGACAGAACAAGAAAGACAGAATGAATGATGTTGGGAACCACAGCAGGTAGAGATTAAAAAAGTCAATGAGCCACTTGGTAATTTTTTTTCAAAATATAAGTAAAAAGTAACAATAAAAATAACATGAAATAACTACACCTAATCATACCATAGTCATACTTTTGAGAAACAAAGATAGGACATCATGAAATCTTAAGAAAAGTAATACACTATACGCAGGACAATATGTGAACAATGGATAATTTGTCATCAGACACAAGGGATGTCAGAAAGCAAAAGTTTAGCAATCAAGGAGATCCAACCAGTCCATCCTAAAGGAGATCAGTCCTGAGTGTTCTTTGGAAGGACCGATGCTGAAGCTGAAACTCCAATACTTCGACCACCTCATGAGAAGAATTGACTCGTTGGAAAAGACCCTGATGCTGGGAGGGACTGGGGGCAGGAGGAGAAGGGGACGACAGAGGATGAGATGGCTGGATGGCATTACCGACTCGACGGACATGAGTTTGGGTAAACTGGGAGTTGGTGATGGACAGGGAGGCCTGGCGTGCTGTGATTCATGGGGTCGCAAAGAGTCAGACACGACTGAGTGACTGAACCGAACTGAACTGAAAGTGCTAAAAGACAAATATATCCACCTGAAATTCCACAACCAGAAATTTCTTTTATCAGAGATAAAGGCAAAATGATGATATCCAACTGAGTAAAATTTAAGAGATTTGGTTTTTATTTGGCATAACCCACACAAAAACAAAGGGATTCCATGGTAGCTCAAATGGTAAAGAATACCTGCAATACAGGAGACCTGGGTTAGACCCCTTGATCAGGAAGATCTCATGGAGAAGGAAATGGCAACCCATTACAGTATTATTGCCTGGAAAATCCCATGGATGGAGAAGCCTGGCAGGCTACATACCATGGGGTTGCAAAGAGTTGGATACGACTGAGTGACTTCACAAAAACAAATACTAACAAAAATTTCTCTAGACTAAAGGAAAGTGATAAAAACAGTAGTCTCTAGACCATTTAGGAAGACTCAAAAGTCCTGAGCATTATATATACATATAACTATCAAATATGCTAATTATATTACATAAATATATTAAACTGGTATTCATATTTTGTACTAATTTACAGTATGTGACCATTCTTCTTGATTTTTTAAAAAAGCTATTTGCTGAAAGAAGATAATATTTTGTGGTGCTTCCAAAATATGGAGACGTAAAATGTATGGTAACAGTGGCAAAAAAGAACGGGAAGGAGGTAAATGGAATATACAACACAGAAATGGGAAAATGAAAAATGTGTGCTTTCCTGAGTATGGCAGCAGAACCAATCTATTGTAAAGAAATGAGAGAATAACACTTGTTAAAATGCTGCTGCTGCTGCTGCTAAGTCACTTCAGTCGTGTCCGACTCTGTGCGACCCCATAGACACCAGGCTCCCCCGTCCCTGGGATGCTCAAGGCAAGAACACTGGAGTGGGTTGCCATTTCCTTCTCCAATGCATGAAAGTGAAAAGTGAAAGTGAAGTCACTCAGTCATGTCTGACTTAGTGATCCCATGGACTGCAGCCCACCAGGCTCCTCCGTCCATGGGATTCTCCAGGCAAGAGTACTGGAGTGGGGTGTCATTGCCTTCTCTGTACTAAAATGCTAGGACCCAGTTAACAGTGGTTTTCAGTGTTTTTGCTACTGGGAACACCAAGTACTTCTTTGGCTGAGAGTTGGTAGACAGAGCCATGCTGTCGTAGCAATATGGCTCTTCATAAATAGTCAGAAGTAGCATGGGCTAATGAAGTTAAAGAGTCCTGTGTTTTAGACCCAACTCTGTTCATTGTCTCCTTGAATAAGAACTCAACTACTGCCATTTATGCAAAATGGGAAGACATTTGCCTAACTTGAATGTTTTCTACGAGGATCAGGAATAATATCCCTAAGTGCCTAGCACTGTGCGTGGACTATAGTAGAATGGTTTGGAAGATACATAATAAATAGCAACAGGAAAGATGACAGTTGAAGAAGGATGACTTCCGTGCCTTTTAGTGAAGTCATATCTAAAACAAGTGGGACTGATTTAAAGTAAAATTTAAGCATCAATTTATATTTCTTTTCCTTTGATGACTTAGCATTAGCCCAATCTGATAACTTTAGAACAGCTCTGGTTATAGAATAGCCAGTATCAGAGCCAGCAGGAGCCAGACCCAGCCACAGATGTTTCCTGCCAAAGAACAATCCAAAAGGGCTACAGAGGGCAAGGGCTGCCAAGTCCTCTGGTCACTCAAATAGGGGAAAGGAAAAGGAGAGCTTGGCAACTGAAGGACCCAGGTGCCGCTTGTGTGTGCATTGTCTGGGGCGCCTAGATGCCACCTGGGTCCTCAGACTTTCATGCACTCACCCTGGAGCTTGAGTAGCCATGTTTCCAGAGCACAAGCTGGTGAAAGAGGAAGGCTGAGGGAGACCATGTGCCTTGGAAAAATCAATAACAAAATTCAATGCCAACTGAGAGATGTGCAGCTGTTCAAGAACTGTTTTATTCCTTAAAAATAAAACTTGGGTTTAATGTAATCTAAATGTGTATTTACCTGCACGTCACTCATCTTTTTGTAATACAAAGATTGCTTGTAAAACTAAGATCTTGATTGCTCAGAGGTATAACTATTAAAATGGTTTATCTTTAAGCAATAATTAAAAGCATAAAAATTAACACATATTAAATATAAATTTAAAAAATGAGCAAAGACCTTACCATGAGGGTGCAAACCAAGGAATACATGTTATTTTTTTTAACCTGCCAGTTCTATGAAATCCACTTATGATGACAATTTGAATTAAAATCTTATTTTAAAAAATGTTCATTTTATCAATTTCTTCTTCTGAAATCAGTATCATCCATGCTGCCAACCGTGATGTATAAACTCCAAATGGCTGAAGTTTCTCTATGTGTAGATATCTTTCTTTTTTCCATTTACTTCAACAGAACTTTCAGGTGGACCATATCCTCTCGAATGAATAAAATTCAAAAATTTTGAAATCTAGGCAATGATTATTATTTTACACTTCTCTATTTGTTTGGTCTCCAAACAGTTGCTTTTAAGATGCATCAAGTTATTAACAAAACCATTGTTTGAGACTCTGTATGAATTAGTGAAAAATGCTTTTAGTTCTTCCTTTACAAACCTTTCACTATGCAACTCCGAGCTTTCAGAGAATTTCCTACAATGTCAGAACTTTATTCAAACAACATCATATTGCACAATTTAGTAAATTTAAGGTTTTATCTTTTGGCAATTGCAATCTTAGTTAAATAATGTATCTTGTGAAATATTTCTACTTGGTCTTACCTGGGCAGGGTCAAAATGAGTTTTCAGCTAAAATATTCTAAGATGAAGTGTCCTACCAACCAAGCAATTTTCTCGAAGTTGGTTAAACATGTGAAGAGGTTGCTTTGACTCTTTCAGGTTCAGTTGAGTTCAGTTCAGTCACTCAGTCATGTCTGACTCTTTGCAACCCCATGGACTGCAGTACGCCAGGTTTCCCTATCCATTACCAACACCTGGAGCTTGCTCAAACTCATGTCCATCGAGTCGGTGATGTCATACAACCATCTCATCCCCTGTCATCCCCTTCTCCTCCTGCCTTCAGTCTTTAACAACATCAGGGTCTTTTCCAAGGAGTCAGTTCTTCACATCAGGTGGCCAAAGTATTGGAGTTTCAGCTTCAGTATCAGTCCTTTCAATGAATATTCAGGACTGATTTCCTCTAGGATGGACTGGTTGGATCTCGGTGCTGTCCGAGGGGCTCTCAAGAGTCCTCTCCACACCACAGTTCAAAAGCATCAGTTCTTTGTTGCTCAGCTGTCTTTATAGTCCAACTCTCACATCCATACATGACTACTGGAAAAACCATAGCTTTGACTACACAGACCTATGTTGGCAAGGTAATGTCGGTGCTTTTTAATATGCTGTCTAGGTTGGTCATAACTTTTCTTCCAAGGAGCAAGTGTCTTTTAATTTCATGGCTGCAGTCACCATCAGCAGTGATTTTGGAGCCCCCAGAAATACTCTTACTCTTTCCATTGTTTCCCCATCTATTTACCGTGAAATCATGGGACCAGAAGCCATGACCTTAGTTTTCTGAACGTTGAGTTTTAAGCCAAATTTTCGCTCTCCTCTTTTACTTTCATCAAGAGGCTCTTTAGTTCTTCTTCATTTTCTGTCAGAAGGGTGGTGTAATCGGCATATCTGAGGTTATTGATATTTTTCCCAGAAATCTTGATTCCAGCTTGTGGTTCATCCAGCCTGGTATTTCACATGATGTACTCTTCATATAAGTTAATTAAGCACGGTGACAATATAACAGCCTTGACGTACTCCTTTCCCGATTTGGAACCAGGCTGTCATTCCATGTCCAGTTCTAACTGTTGCTTCCTGACCTGCATACAGATTTCTTAGGAGGCAGGCCAGGTGGTCTGGTATTCCCATCTCTTTAAGAATATTCCACAGTTTGTTGTGATGTACACAGTCAAAGGCTTTGGAGTAGTCAATAAAGCAGAAGTAGATGTTCTTCTGGAACTCTCATGTTTCTTTGATGATCCAACAGATGTTGGCAATTTTATCTCTGGTTCCTCTGCCTTTTCTAAATCCATCTTGAACATCTGGAATTTTACAGTTCACGTACTTTTGAATTCTGTCTGGAGAATTTTGAGCATTACTTTGCCAGTGTGTGAGATAAGTGCAATTGTGCGGTAGTTTGAGCATTCTTTGGCATTGCCTTTCTTTGGGATTGGAATGGAAACTGACCTTTTCCAGTCCTGTGGCCACTGCTGAGTTTTCCAAATTTGCTGGCATATTGAGTGCAGCACTTTCACAGCATCATCTTTTAGTATTTGAAATAGCTCAACTGGAATTCCATCACCTACACTAGCTTTGTTTGTAGTGAAGCTTCCTAAGGCCCACTTGATTTCGCATTCCAGGATGTCTGGCTCTACGTTGAGTGATCGTGGTTACCTGAGTCATGTAGACCTTTTTTGAATAGTTCTTCTGTGTATTCTTGCCGCCTCTTCTTAATATCTTCTGCTGCTGTTAGATCCATATCATTTCTGTCCTTTATTGTGCCCATCTCTGCATGAAATTTCCCCTTGGTATCTCTAATTTCCTTGAAGAGATCTCCAGTCTTTCCCATTCTATTGTTTTCCTCTATTTATTTGCCCTGATCACTGAGGAAGGCTTTCTTATCTCTCCTTGCAATTATTTGGAACTCTACATTCAAATGGGTATATTTTCCTTTTCTTCTTTGCCTTTAGCTTATCTTCTTTTCTCAGCTATTTGTAAGGCCTCCTCAGACAACCATTTTCTCTTTTTGCATTTCTTTTTCTTGTGGATGGTCTTGATCACTGCCTCCTGTACAATGTCATGAACCTCTGTCCATAGTTCTTCAGGCACTCTGTCTGTCAGTTCTAATCCTTTGAATATATTTGTCACTTAAGGGATTTGATTTAGGTCATACCTGAATGGTCTAGTGGTTTTCCCTATTTTCTTCAATTTCAGTCTGAATTTGCCAATAAGGAGTTCATGATCAGAGCCACAGTCAGCTCCCTGTCGTGTGTTTGCTGACTGTATAGAGCTTCTCCATCTTTAGCTGCAAAGAATGTAATCAATCTGATTTCAGTATTGACCATCTGGTGATGTCCACGTGTAGAGTCTTCTCTTGTGTTCTTGGAAGTAATCTGTTCTTCCAGGTTGCATGATCAAAATCTCTAAGTACAGTGCTCGCTTCGGCAGCACATATACTAAAATTGGAACGATACAGAGAAGATTAGCATGGCCCCTGCGCAAGGATGACACGCAAATTCGTGAAGCGTTCCATATTTTTTTAATAAAACTTTATTACACACACACACACACACACACAAAAATCTCTAAGTACAGACATATTTGCAAAGATAGTTTACATATGCTGCTTGGAAAACTTATTATTTAATTCTAACATTTTTTGAAGGCATAGATGCCTAAAGAATAGAACAAGAAGAGTCTTTCAGCTCTTAATGCTTTAATTTTAAACTATTAGAACGAGGGATCAATCCATTCACATCAAAATCAAAGGGATCTTATTGCCTAGTTTTTCCTTCCTGCTGCTTTACCTTTCCTAACTCTTCCCCTTGTTTTGCATCAGTTCAGTGAGCATCTTAATTCGCTTAACCCAATATTTCTTTCCTAAAAGTGACGTCAAGCTTGCAGATATTTACTTTGAGGAGTAAAGAGGAAATTTCATTTTACAATTGTATATTTCAAAAGTAGTAAATAAAAATTCTGTCAATTCAAGGCACTGAGTAAGAGAATAACTTCTGAAAGTAACATTTTAAAATATACTGGCCTTGTAGAGAAAAAGCACCAGGTATGCTTTTTACTTAAGATCAGAAATTAAAACATTGTCTCACCTCAGTTTCCTGGTAAATGCCAAATTTTTTACTCCTTTCATCAATCCCCTTGCTATCCTCCCCCCACCCAACTTTGCATTTTTCTCTCTTAAGTATTAAAGTTTAATGATACTTCACTTCCACTAAAGTATAAGGAGGTTGCATGGGGGTTGTTACTCCAACTCTTCTCAATGCAATTGCCATCATTTTCTGTCCTCTCACAATTTAGTCCAAGGTTCTGTTGGGATGTTCTGTTAACATGCAAGACCCTTTAAGAAGATCCTTTCTCAGAAAATCAGTTACAGAGTTCCATTCTAATCCCAAAAACCTTGTATAGAGTCTAATTTTGCTACAAGAATGTTATAAAATTTCAAAAAATAATATTTGTCAAAGCTATTTCTACACATATAAACTAAGATGGGGAACCAAGTAATTACCAAAATGCTTGATGTCAAAGTAAGTTTGGATGGACCATTTAAACAGTGAGTCAAAATTTATTCTGAATATTTTTGTTTTGAATATATGAATACCTGCTTCCACTTCACTTTACACAGGTATCTGAGGGCTTAGGCTGATTAAAATAATCTAAACACTGTTCCAGAAGTCTAATCCCAAAGCATCGGACTCACTCTACATACCAGATCCACCCTTCACTGGATTGAGCTGCTGGACATATCATGTACAACAGGCTGAATGTATTTTGGTAAAAAATGTGAATCTGTACGGATGGGTTTTAAGAACAATATCTTGGTACCCATCTTGTGCTGTCCAGGGATGTATATATAAAGCAATGACTAAAAATTAGCCTTTAAAAATTCTAAGCTTTTCTTCCTTGGCTTCCAGACCAACTCGTACATGAGAGCTTTTTTGTGGTGCCTGAAGCTAGTGCCTTACCCAGAACCAGTGATTAATAGTGGTATGGTAGCTAAAGGAGAAAAGGGGTTTTGTTTATGTGCTATGAGATCATCACAGGCCTACTTCAGTGTGTCAAGATGGGGTGAGTGTAAAAGGACACATTGGGTGCTGGGTGTCTGATCCAGGGTTCTTGCCTCCCCTAATTGCTATACCCATCTAGTTGTTGTACTTCCTGGGGTGTGTAAGGACTCCACAAGTCACTGATTTGTTGATTGCCAAGTGACCTAGCTTGTATAAATATAATGTGTTGGTTTTTCTCCATGTTCTTTTGTGGATGTATTGTTTACAAACTTCTTTCTGTAACCAAGAGGAAAATAGCCAAAACATCTTTGACAAAAAGTTCTGTACCAGGAAAAAGAAATTGAAATATAAGTTTGGATATCCTTCGTCTCAAAGTGAGGACCTTAAGCCATCCTATCTTTTGCCTTTCCCTTCTTCTATTTTCTATTTTGGACCAAATCTAGATTCTAAAAAACTGACTTATATCACACTCCTTATTTCATACCTCCCCAAAAGCCCACACATCTATGCACTACACATTTAACCTGTGGGATGTCTCCGCAACATTTAAGCAATTTGAGTAACAACTCTGAAAAATCTAGAAACACTCCATCCCTTGTTCTCAACCTTCTGGATCATGTGTATTTCTGGATGATTCATGCCAAATACACTGGGTAGACCACACCTACTTAAATTTCAAATCCTAGGGTAGAGAGAAGCAATGAGCAGGCCTTTCATACAGAAACTGGGGTCAGAAGCTCAAAGAAGGAAAAGAAGTATATAGACACGTCACTCAGGAACTTTTATTCAGGTTAATAAACTTATGTCAAAATATCACAAGATAGTTTAACAGAAGACAGATGAATACAGCTCCATATTTACTGCTAGAAATCAAAACTGTGTTCAAAATCTTGAACTTATGAGGAAGAAGGGTAGGAAAAATGTGTACCTATCTGTTCTTTGTCTTATCCCCTCCCCTCTTTCCTGACTGCAGGAGACTGAGTCCCCATGTGCTTTGGTGAGCCTATCACTGGGGAATTTGTGTGATGGTTGATTGTGCTGTGATGGGCACTTCCTTTACCATTTGCCATCATTTTGTAACACATGTGTTGCTCCTTTTCCCTCCCCCTCATTGTTCCCAGGAAAAATACAGTGAATTGTGGCACTGGAAAAAAAAAAAATCCACAAACAATGAAGGGAATGTGCTCAAGAAGACATTGTTGAAAACTGTAGAAAGCACGCTTATATTGACTTGGAAGATGTGGTAAATTTCCCAAAGCACCCATCAACTAACCACAAAAATTCTAAAATCCTCATTGTATAGGTTAAGACTAGATAGAGTAGTAGAAAACAATGGAGGGTAGCCTTTCATAGGCTCCATTGGGTGTTAAATTTCTCTGCTCTTCTGACAATAACATCTGGATAATTGCATCTCCTATAATTATTATGTGTTATTCTTGGTCATGCTCTATTATGTTGTAAGATAAAAATGGGCAGAATACTGTTACTATAGACAGGGATCTTTACATATATTTTTTCCCTAAGCAGATTTCCTGTATGATTATGCATTTTAATTTCACAATGAATTATATGTGTGGAGCATGCATGTGCATGCTTGAATCCTTTCAAAGTGTATAGAAGAAGATATGCAGATGGCAATTTGTGAACAATTTCTTCTCCTCCTTTTCTTTTTTGCTGAAAAAGAACTTATTTCAATAAGTTGTGTTTTAGGCATGACACCCTCAGCCTAGGACCCTAGTGGGTTATAGCCTGATGTAATTCATTATATTTGTTGTAAGGAAGTACGCCCAACAAAGGCATCACTTATTATTTCATAGGGACTGTTTTTATTATGATCCATGTGATAAATTTTTCTCAGATCTCAATCTTTACAACATGGTTATACTTTATCTTTGGTAATTCTCTGATCTTTTTTTAATGTATAGTTGATAAGAATGTTTGATTTATATTTCTCCTTTTTCATTTACTACCAAAAATCTCAGAGACAAATTAGTGACCCATTAGTCATAATGACCATTTTAGATATTACCTTAGTCTATCTTTTTTTTTTTTAATTCTTAGAGCCTTTATTGTATCTTCCTCTATTTTTTTCTTTGTTTCAAAATTAACTTTGATTTACTGGCCAGAATCCTACCCCAGTATGATATTATACAACAACTGTTGCAGTAAATCCTATTGTGTGATAGTGAGTAGAAAATATTTTTGCACACTCCAGGGTCAGTCAGTTTGTACTTTGAAGATAGAATTTGAAAACATTTAATGTGTGTTTGTGTGGTCAGTTGTTCAGTTGTGTCCTACTTTTTGCAACCCACCAGGCTCCTCCATCCCTGGAATTTTCCAGGCAAGAATACTGGAGAAGTTTGCCATTTTCTATTCTTGGGGATCTTCCCAACCCAGGGGTCCAACCAGTGTCTCTTGCATCTCCAGCATTGGCAGGCAGATTCTCTACCACTGAGCCATCTGGGAAGCTCTAACATTTAATACTGGATCTCTCTTTTTTAAAATTAATTATTATTTATTTTTATTGGAGGATAGTTGCTTTACAATGTTGTGTTTGCTTCTGCCATACAACAACGTGAATCAGCAATAAGTGTACATACATATCCATTCCCTCTTGAGCCTTCCCCCAACACCCCGTCATCCCACCCCTCTAGGTCATCACAGAGTGTCAGGCTGGGTTCCCTGTGTTAAATAGCAGCTTCCCAGTAGCTACCTGTTTTACACATGGAAGTTTATATGTGTCAGTGCAACTCTCTCAATTCATCTCACCCTCTCTTTCCTCCTTAGTGTCCACAAGTCCATTCTCTACAGCTGTGTCTCTATTCTTGCACTCCAAATAGGCTCATGAGTACCATTTTTCTAGATTTCATATATATGCCCTAATATACAATATTTGTTTTTCTTTTTCTGACTTCACTCTGTATGACAGGCTCTAGGTTCATCCATCTCAGTGCAACTAAGTCTCATTCATTCCTTTTTATGGCTGAGTAATATTCCAATGTATATATATACCATATCTTTATCTGCTCATCTGTTGATGGACATCTAGGTTGCCTCCATGTCCTGGCTATTGTAAATAGTGCTGCAATGAACACTGGGGTATATGTGTCTTTTTGAATTATAGTTTTCTCAGAGTACATGCCCAATAGTAATACTGTTGTGCCATATAGTTGTTTTAGTCCTAGTATTTTAAGGAATCTCCACATTGCTCTCCATTGTGGCTGTATCAATTTATATTCACACCAATTCAAGAGGGTTCCCTTTTCTCCACATCCTCTCCAGCATTAATTGTTTGTAGATTTTTTTGATGATGGCAATTCTGACCAGTGTCAAGCTGATACCCCATTGTAGTTTTGATTTGCATTTCTCTAGTAATGAGTGATGTTGAACATTTTTATTCATGTGTTTATTGGACATCTTATGTCTTCTTTGGAGAAATGTCTGTTTAGGTCTTCCACCCATTTTTTTTTAAATTGAGTTGATTGTTTTGCTGACATTGAACTGCATGAGTTGCTAGAATCAACCTTCCTGACTTCAGACTATACCACAAAGCTATAGTCATTGAGACAGTATGGTAGTGGCACAAAAACAGAAATCAATGGAACAAATAAATCAATGGAACAAAACAGAAAGCTCAGAGATAAACCAACACACCTACATGGGATCTTACCTTTGACAAAGGAGGCAAAATATATACAGTGAATAAAAAGCAAATTCTTCATTAAGTGGTGCTGGGAAAACTGGACAGATACATGTAAAAGAAAGAAATTAGGACACTTCCTAACACTATACACAAAAATAAACTCAAAATGGATTAAATATCTAACTGTAAGGTCAGACACTATGAACTCTTAGAGGAAGACATAGGCAGAACACTCTTTGACATGAGTCACAGTAAGATCCTCTTTGACTCACTTCCCAGAGTAATGGAAATAAAAACAAAAATAAACAAACAGGATATAATTAAACTTAAAAGCTTTTGCACAGCAAAGGAAACTATAAAAAAGATGAAAAGACAACTTTCAGAATGGGAGAAAAGGATTGCAAATAAGGCAACTAATCTCAGTCTATTTTTATGTTAACTCATTGATCCTTACCTTTCCATTTATTAATCTTTAAAAAACTTTTTCATTGAATTTAGTTTTATTATCACAAGTACTTTTTGAACAAGTTGGACATTAAAGAAATAAGTGATTTGTCAAATGAATGGATGTGTCATTCTTAACTCTCCAATGCATACTATGGAAACTGAACAAGCCTGTCATAAAATCTATAAGAAAGTATAAAAATCAGTATTTTTTTTAGAACAACCCAGATGAGTACCATGCACCTACTTTATATTCATCTGTCTCATAGTCACGTTGTATCATGACCCACCTTTCCCCTCCTTCGGTATATTTCAGACTGTTGAAGCAAAGATGCTTCTGTCAGACTAAGACTGTGAATCTGTTTCTCCTATGGTGTAGTTTACATGTGTGTCTGCACATATTACTATGAAAACTGCATTTTCAAAGAGAGAAGAAAAAGACACTTTAATTCCCTACATGTTGAAAACACTAAGCTCAGCAAATTCAGATACAGAATTCACATTGAACTTTATGACTATTATAATTCTATTATAGGTCATGTGTGTGTTAGTTGCTCAACCATGTCCAACGCTTTTGTGACCCCATGGACTATAGCCTGCCAGGCTCCTCTGTCCATGGAATTCTCCAGGCAAGAATACTGGAGTGGGTAGCCATTCCCTTCTCCAGGGGATCTTCCTGACTCAGGGACTGAACCTGGGTCTCCTGCATTACAGGCAGAATCTTTACCATCTGAGCCACCAAGGAAGCCCATTATAGGCCATGCACATCCACAATTCAGAAAACAGGAAAATGGTGGGATTTGTGCTGATCTTGTCTTGACCTATCCTGACCAATTAAAGGAAGCCAAGGAAAATGTTTCAAGAGCTACAAACAGACAATAGTCAATTACTTTTTAAAGAAAGCTGAATTGTTTCTTATAACTTCTTTATGAAATATTTACTCAGCATGACTAATTGCTGATTGAAAATAATTCTATAGAATAGCAATTGCTTATTCTGGAAGGCAGTGACTTAAATTTTATGTCCGTTTCTTTTGCTTACAGGTAAGTGGTTATTTGCTTATTTAACAAAGCTAATGTAACTAAGATGAAAATTTGTTTCCCCTTTGAGGCATTATACTTTTCTATAAGAAATATCAAAGAAATTTAAATGTGGTCTCAATTAAATGCACTGGCCCAGATTTCAGGCCTGAGCTGAATTTTTCAAATCATAGTTCTCATGCTTCAATATACCTGTGATGCTTATTGCTATGCAGGATAACAGGCTAAGAGAAACTTCAACACTGGTGGACTTAAGGGAGGTATTAATAGCTCCCAAATGACCATCAAAATAGAAAATGATTTGAGGTGCAGGAGGAATTTAACTTAAATTCTGCAAATATGCACAAGTCAGAGGATTCTGCACAGGTTGTTTCAGGAGAAAAGTCCCAGAAAAAAATAATAATATTAGAACATTCGCATGAGAATGATGGCTGGCAAATTTCATCCAGTAAATACTATGAAGTTGAAATCCAAAGTGACTGGTAAAAATCTTCCTCTTTTTGATTAAAACAGCAGCCTCCAACAAACATTACACAGAATCTTCAAGTCACTGGTCACTATTCATAATTAATGTTATTTATTTTAATTCTTTTAATTCACTTGTGATCATTATATTTTGACTTTTCCTCTATCATTGCCACTTTTCTGGGCTTCAAAAGCCAATGCCGCTTTCCCTCATTATTCCAGGTAGTGTTACTTAATGTCAGTTTCAAAAATGGAAGCACAGAAGGATAGAAAAGTTCCTGCTGTGTCTGTCTTGGTTCCAGAACCTTACAGGATTGATTCGTATGGAAATACAAACCACAGGAATAATGTTTCAGAAAGAGAAAGATGCAGAAAAATCTTTATTGATGAGTAGAGGGCTAGGTCATTGCATTCACATCTATCCCATTGCAAGTGAAATTTACAATTTAAAGAAAAAAAATCCTATAAATTCAGACATAAGGATGGAGAGGCAGATTCTGGCTGCCCCTCTGGGTAGGACAGATATTTTAATTCCTGAGTTGTTTCCTACAGACACAGATAGCACCATAGCATTTTATTTAATTGTTTCTCATGATATCAGTTGCCTGAAGGTAACATTGCTACATATTATGATAAATTATGGAAAATACCATATGTGGTTAAACTAGCAGTGTCTTAATGAACAGATATAAGCAATAAGTATGTGGATACTTCTCTGTCATTCACAGGAAAAAATCACCAGTGATAGCAAAGTTACCCCGTACCTTTTGTACAGGGAAGGTACAGTTTCCCTGTACCTTCCACATAACAGTTAATATAAAATCTCAGGACCTTTATCTAAGGCACTTTTTTATGAGATGTGGTGGTATATAGTCAGTTTTTTCAATTTGGTAGAAAATTCTCTTTAAAATTGACTAAAGTTCAGCTATTACCATTAAAGGAGGTCTGTTTAAGGCAGCTATTTCTAGAATGCAAGCTAGTGGGAAGATTAACAAGGAAAGGGAAAAATTATTTATATAGGTAAACCTTGTACTATAAGTGAGAATAGAGTAAGTACTTGATCTTTTCAAAACTTCACATCACTTTGTATAGTTACCTGCTTGAATTGTAAATATTTTTCCATTATGTTGAAAACCTCTAAGCCAAACATTAAATCATGCTAGAGGTGAACATGTCACTTTCTCACCTCAGTTTGTCATTTTGAGTATTTTTCATCAGCAAGTTTTCCTTATAATACTCATACTTAGAAAATTCTGCTTTAATAGCGTTGCCCAAATTAAAATGAATTACTTTTCTAGAATGGATATTTACCAAAAAATCATGCTATTATACTCATTAGATACTCATTGTGTCTCACTGTAATATGAAATCTCCATTTTTCCCTTAACATGCCACCCAAACCAATTTTTTTTCTATCTTTTACAATGTCTTGGAAGTTGAGCATAAGATAGAAGAAGCAGTAGAATGAAAGTAGCTTTCAGACTATCAGTATCACATGGGATTTATTATTTCTCTTGAGGTCCACCTTATATTTTCATAGCAGAGTAGCATACATACAAAAGCAAGCTTCACTGTTTTACCTGGCATTTTATGAAATTTAGCAAATTACTGGAGAAGACAATGGCACCCCACTCCAGTATTCTTGCCTGGAAAATCCCATGGACAGAGGGGCCTGGTAGGCTGCAGTCCATGGGGTCGCTAAGAGTCGGACACGACTGAGTGACTTCCCTTTCACTTTTCTCTTGCATGCATTGGAGAAGGAAATGGCAACCTACTCCAGTGTTCTTGCTTGGAGAATCCCAGGGACGGAGGAGCCTGGTGGGCTGCTGTCTATGGGGTCACACAGAGTCAGACAGTACTGAAATGACTTAGCAGCAGCAGCAGCAGCAGCATATTACCACTGTCTCCCTAAGTGTGTAAGACAATCCACCATGGTAACATTGACCAGGAGCATTTAAGGAGGCAATAACTTTTCAAAAGGATATACCTAATCTTGTTGGAGCAAAAGAAGATCAACTTTATTCAATATTGCATTAATTAGACAAGAATAAGATTGCAATTTAATTAATTGAGCATATTTTTCTTCTATATGAAATGGAAATATTTCTTGACATATGGAAATTAGAGCTTCTCTAACTTTTTCTTCAAGAGGAGGAAACAAAAAAATCTGAGTATTTACTGAGTAATTATAATCTGAAGGATAGATCATATTCAATTGCAGTTGAGAAAATATAATGAGATTCCAAATATTGAGCACCTATGAGGGGATGAACACTGTTATGAATTCCTATGTAAAAGAAAAAAATACTAAGAACTGTAATAAATTAGAAGTGAGATACTAAATTACACATCATAGACTATCATAAGAACTGTAACAAGCTAGAAGACAGATACTAAAATACACATCATAGACTATAAGCGCTCTTCAATTGGCGATTTTGTGATGATGGAAATGTTTGATATTTGTACTTCTGTCCAATGCTGCCGGTATTAAACATACGTAGTTATTGTGCAAACAAAATTGTCAAACAACAATAAAATTGAAAGAAATCATACCAAAATTCCATTCAGAATAAAAACTTAATGCAGTAAAATTATTCATAACATTCAGTATAAAAGGAAACAGTGACTCAAAAACACAGACCTCATTAAAATGTTTTCTGTGTTATTTTTCATATTAATATACACAGTAAATTATTTCACTTTATTTTATCCTTTTTATTCATAATGACAATGACTTAATTGTTCTAATTTGTTGTTTATAATGTTTCTTAAAAAGCATATAAATCAGGGTTCAGTTATTTCTTATAGCAAATAATTCATCTGTGAGATCACTTTTGCTGTCCATTTTAATCCAAATGGACATTACATCTCATGAGCTTTGCTTGATAGTCTGCCAGTGTTTAAATGTGTTCTGTAGTCAAATAGGCTTAGAAAATGATTCCGCACAGTATGAAGCCTGGGGCATCATTATGGGATTTTGGCTACATATTGGTCACCACACAGGAGCACTGGAATAACTCAGGTAGAGAATTTTGTTAGTATTAAGTGATTTCCAAAACATTAAAAAACATTTCAAACATATTGTTGCAAGACACTTGCATAATGCATACAGGTAGATGAACAGAGATATCAAACCAAAGAATTAATTATTTTTCTAATATATGTGCATTCAGGGAGTATTGGCAACAGTATATTCTTAATTGGAATGAAGAATAGATTTTGCAATTGTGATAAATCTAGATCTCAGTTCAGTTCAGTTCAGTTGCTTAGTCGTGTCTGACTCTTTGCGACCCCATGAATTGCAGTACGCCAGGCCTCCCTGTCCATCACCAACTCCCGGAGTTCACTCAAACTCACAGTCATCGAGTTGGTGATGCCATCCAGCCGTCTCATCCTCTGTCGTCCCCTTCTCCTCCTGCCCCCAATCCCTCCCAGAATCAGAGTCTTTTCCAGTGAGTCAACACTTCATATGAGGTGGCCTAAGTACTGGAGTTTCAGCTTTAGCATCATTCCTTCCAAAGAACACCCAGGCCTGATCTTCAGAATGGACTGGTTGGATCTCCTTGCAGCCCAAGGGACTCTCAAGAGTCTTCTGCAACATCACAGTTCAAAAGCATCAATTTTTCGGCACTCAGCTTTCTTCACAGTCCAAATTTCACATCCATAAATGACTACTGGAAAAACCATAGTCTTGACTAGGTGGACCTTTGTTGGCAATGACAAATATGCTCAATTAATTAAATATGCTCTCTAGGTTGGTCATAACTTTCCTTCCAAGGAGTTAGTGTCTTTTAATTTCATGGCTGCAATCACCATCTGCAGTGATTTTTGGAGCCCAAAAAAATAAAGTCCAACACTGTTTCCACTGTTTCCCCATCTATTTCTCATGAAGTGATGGGACCAGGTGCCATGATCTTCATTTTCTGAATGTTGAGTTTTAAGCCAACTTTTTCACTCTCCTCTTTCACTTTCATCAAGAGGCTTTTTAGTTCCTCTTCACTTTCTGCCATAAGGGTGGTGTCATCTGCATATCTGAGGTGATTGATATTTCTCCCAGCAATCTTGATTCCAGCTTGTGCTTCTTCCATCCCAGCGTTTCTCATGATGTACTCTGAATAGAAGTTAAATAAGCAGGGTGACAATATACAGCCTTGACGTACTCCTTTTCCTATTTGGAACCAGTCTGTTGTTCCATGTCCAGTTCTAACTGTTGCTTCCTGACCTGCATATAGGTTTCTTAAGAGGCAGGTCAGGTGGTCTGGTATTCCCATTTCTTTCAGAATTTCCCACAGTCTATTGTGATCCACACAGTCAAAGGTTTTGGCATAATCAATAAAGCAGAAATATATGTTTTTCTGGAACTCTCTTGCTTTTTTGATGATCCAGAGAATGTCCGCAATTTGATCTCTGGTTCCTCTGCCTTTTCTAAAACCAGCTTGAACATCTGTAAGTTCATGGTTCACGTATTGCTGAAGCCTGGCTTAGAGAATTTTGAACATTACTTTACTAGCCTGTGAGATGAGTGCAATTGTGTGGTAGTTTGAGCATTCTTCGGCATGGCCTTTCTTTGGGATCTAGACCTAGAGAAAAGCTAAGACTTATTAAATGTTAGAGGAAACATATTTAAAACTTAAAACATTTTACACTTAACTATCTTCAGTCACTTCTGTCAGGCAGTGTGTCAAGGGATACCAATATGAGCCTCCAGGAAGATCATCACCTAAGGTCAGTGGTTCTCAGGGTACAATTCTCAGACCAGCAGCTTCAGAATCACTTTTGAAAGGGTCAAAAATGCACATTTTTAAGCAACACCTAGATTTACTGAATCAGAAAATCTAAGGGTCATACCTAGCAATCTGCATTATAATATTATAATAGGCCTCCTAAGAGATTTTGATTCATTAGAACTAGTGACTGAGGTCATCATTCTAACCTCTCAAGTGAGGAAATTCAGATGCAGATTAGGAGGTGATTTGGGAGTATGAATTAAAACTAAGGTTTGCTCACCACCAGTCTCCACTGCTTCAGTAATTCTGCCTGCAGCCCTCATGTGGACATGGTTGTTTGCCTACCCAGCATCCATTTACGTGTCTTTATTCCAATCAGAAAACTGGTTCAATGAAAGGATGCACTCTCTTTATATGGATCAAAAGGAAATTAATTTTTTTCTTAGCTCATGTGACAGATCATAACTGCCAAATATATCATGGTAATATTGTCTTTGTTATTGATTGGTATAGAGAAGGTTATGTAACCAAATTCTGGTCAATGAGTTAAATCTGAGAAAGATTTTCTCGCTCCTGAAAAGGAATTATGAGACTAAGAATTGCCTCTGTTTCTTATATCACTGACATTTTGCATAGGACACCCAGAACACCTATAGCCATTTTATAACTGTATTTTTCCTGAGGCCAAATCCAAACAACTGATAATGTTACTAAAAAATATTAAGTATAAAAAGCATAACACCTATGGTATCACTGATGCTAAAACAACCTGAAACAGCCAATCAAGTAAATAGGGTGCCTTTCCTGACAGCCATCCATCCTCCCCATGGACTTTAAGTTACGACTGACAGTGTTTTTTATGGTTTATGCCATTATGAATCAGTGTTCCTAGTACTGACATTTGAAAACATCCTTGATACAGGACTTTTAACACTGACTTATTGGGACTCCTTCATATCTGTTTACAACCTATAATTATACATCATAGCAGATATAAATATGTTTTTATGAGAGCAAAATATTTACTTTCATCCCACCCCCTACTTCATTTACTATTCTTGAGATGCAACTACTTTTTACTCTTTATGTTTTGTTTTGATGGTCATTATTATAATTCTAATAGAATAATGTCAAGGTTCTTAACATTTATCGTTTGATAAATTTTAGGCAATCTCTTTTGATTTCTAGCTGTAACATGCAATTGTTATCCCCCTTAAACATCTTTAATTTCCCTTTCACTCATCTAACTCCAGATTTTTGTAGTTTTTCAGCTTTCACGTCTCTCACCCAATTTCTGTGATCTCTTTTTATCTTGCCAAAGTTTGAAACAGGTATATTAAATCTTCTGGAATTTTTCTAAGGTAAAAGGACATCCAACCAGTCCATTCTAAAGGAGATCAGTCCTGGGTGTTCTTTGGAAGGAATGATGCTAAAGCTAAAACTCCAGTACTTTGGACACCTCATGCAAAGAGTTGACTCATTGGAAAAGACTCTGATGCTGGGAGGGATTGGGGACAGGAGGAGAAGGGGACGGCACAGGATGAGATGTCTGGACGGCATCACCTACTTGGTGGCCGTGAGTTTGAGTGAACTCCAGGAGTTGGTGATGGACAGGGAGGCCTAGCATGCTGTGATTCATGGGGTTACAAAGAGTCGGACACAACTGAATGACTGAACTGAACTGAACTTGAAAATGTTGAAAACTATGAATTATTTACATTTGGTGATACAAATTTTGGTCACTAAAAAGTCAAGTAGAATGAATGGACTCAGGAACACATAATTCTAGGTTTTTAAATCAATGACAATTAACATAGAATTATTCAAGCATCAGGCAAAAATAAATCCCTTTTCCTTACATTTCCTTATACCACATTTTAGTTTGCTTTGTATTTGAATCATGATGTTCTTTTTTTTTTTTTTCCTGGAAGATAGAATTACTCATTTATTTTCTCTGAACGGAAAAGAACCACAGCTTCATCTTCTTATTGAGGGCTTCTAAATCGCTTGACTGCCACTCCGTAACACTGCCCCCAAACCTGGGTCCAAAAATGCTTTCAACTTCCTGGTCTAAATGGGCAGATAGATGTACAGATGTCAGATGCACATCTGCCTTTCTGGATTTTTTTTTTTTCAAACAAAATTTTGGGTTGCTTCTACTGCTTTGGATCTGATACTGACCTTTTGTTAGGTTTCTCTTGTTTCGCTGGACCAGAATCTTAGATAATTTTAAGATTAATGCTAAAAACAGAACTAAATGCTCTGTCTTTGCCCAACTAATAACTAACTAAATATATATTATATATTTTGCCTCATAAATGATTCATGGTTTTCAGATTCAAACTCTAGTACTTGTTTTGCTTCATTAAGTTCTAGCATTTAGTATCATTCTTTGAATCCCTCACTGAGAAAAATTTTGTCTTTCTAGGTACCTGTTTTTTTTCTCTACAAGATTTTGAAATATCTATTTACACTTGAAGCTCAGAAATTTCAGGATAATGTATATAATTGTGGATTTTTCTTCATGTATTCACTGATTCTTTTCTTCATTTATTCTACAATAAACTTTGGTTTCTATTGTATCAACCAGATTTTGAATTTATTGCTTACTTGCTTTGGCAATCATATTTTTAATTGTCAAGAATTGTTTCTTCTTGTTCTATGCTTGCTCCTTATTCATGGTAGCATGGTCTTGCCTTATAGATATAATAGTCTCTTAACTATGTCAAAGAATATTCATCGTAATTTGTAATATATTATTTTTGTTCATTTCCTGTGTTTCTTCTAGTCAATTATTTTTTTAGATTTATCTCTTTCAACTCTTTATTCAAAATGCCTTTCTACCAAATAGAAGGTGTAAAAGAAGACCATCATACAAGAGTCATTTCTACTGTGACTTGGGCATCCCTTTATGGAGGGAGCATGGGCTAAGAGAAGGCAGGCTCTTGGCCTGGGGCTCCTGTAATTCCCAAAGTTAAGAAGGACTTCATTCCAAGGAAATTAGCTTTGCTGTGCCTTACTCTCAGTGGAGCTATGAAGCTGCTGTTATTGATTTATCTCTGTATGTGAACAATGTTACTCTTCTTTCTCTAGGCCCAACATCCATATCACTTGTCCACCACCCTCTTTTAGAAAGCAGCTTTCTGCTGTCTTATTCAAGTCAGAATGAGTGCTACACCCAGGGCTCTGTAGCCTCAGATAATGCAGAGGGATTTACCTTCCGAGGTTCCCTTATACCTTGGGCAGTCCTCCAATTGCCTCTTCTATTCGCTGCCTTCCACACAACCCCCTATGACTCTGGTAGCACTTGCTCACTCTGAACTTGGTGCATTTTCAGAACCAAGGGCTTACCACTGCTTGCAGCCTTCTTACCTGGGTGTTTAATCTTTGCTTTCCTATAGCCACCATTACAGCCTTATCTTTTCTGCCTTTCAAACATTTTTCAAAATATGTAATCTACAGCTAGTAGCTGTTAGACGGTTTTCAGAACTAATATGAATTGTTTTTTGGGAAAAAAAATCCTTCTAATCACATTATTGGTGTGGTAAGAAAAACTGTAAATGGATAAGGGTTCTAAATAGGTTGATCTGTATATATATACACATACATATACATATTGTGTATAGGTACATATGCATATATATTATAGAACATTTGAAATAATTTGTGGTACTAAGTGAATTTTCCTTGAATAATGATAGTATTGGATTGAAACAATATTATTCAGATTGGATAATTGCATTAGGGAAAGAATTTTCAATCTTATTAGTCATTATCTTATTTTACATATCACTTTAAACAAGGAAGTATGTAAATCAAGGTGATCAGATCAAAGCAAAGACAAAATAAAAACCAAGGGAGAAGATAGTATAAAAACATTTATTTTTAACAGAGATATCCTGGGTAACACTAGAACATTACGCAAAATTTAATAGGGAAAGGAAGAGAAATAAACAAAGCTCTGGAAGGATCATGTTATTCCATATGCATTAAATTCAATCCCCAAAAAACCCAACATTTTTTAGTTTGTTTTCCCTATTTAGAAAAAAAAATTCAAAAATATAAATTATGGTAGAAATATGCCATATCAAATTTATAAAAATATAAACTATGATAGGAAAGAGCCCAATTAAGTTCTTCCTGGCTACAAATTCAAGTACTACACATGGGTGTACAGAAAGGTGTACATAAAGGTTTAGTTCATGCAAAAATAAGAAAACACCAGGAGTTGCTGTTGATCTAGGCAATGTTGCACAACAATTTTTATCCACTCTTTTGGTGTCACTGGTTTCTGAGCCTTTTGCAGGATAAATTAGTCACAAAGGCTGTTTTACTATACTAATTGACAGCAAGTAAGAAACTGACATGAGACAATACCATTCCCTTCTCAACCAGGGATTGAAAGCTCTCCTAGAAGATAACATAATTCCATGGACCATATGTCTTTGAAAATACAGAAAATACATTAGATGTTCAAACTATAAACCTTTTTTTTTTTACTAATGTCTCTCACTAAGCCATAGAATAAGACTTAAAGATATCCCCAAGATTTTCTCACAGGTCTCCTCAGGTGACTTAAATAGATGAATGTACTTACACATAGTTAGATAAAGTTAGCTTTAACTTACAATAAGGTACCTATTCTGAGGTAATTTTCAAGTTTATGTATTGTTTCTGTATTATATACCTTAAGCTAAGTTTTATTCATTTTTATTTTTGTTCTTATAGAGTCATACCTAATACTAAGGGGCTTGCCCTAAAATATACTTGTCAAGATATCTGGGAGAAAAAAATGGTTGTTGTGACAATTAAGACAGGCAATACCCCATAATTTAAACTGCAGTGTAAACAAAGGCTGATTTTTCCTAAAGATGTCTTTTTAAATTGCACTGTATGAATCATATGTGATGGAAACTAGGAGCCAGGTTTCATACTAAGCCAAAGACACAGTCCTCAGCTCTTCCTGATTTAAAATAGCCCATTCATTATAGACATTCATCATTCATTCATTCATTATAGCCCATTCATTATTTGGTTTAGAAGAACTGAGAGAAATGTTTTTCCACATTCCTGCCTTGTCCCATGAAATAGGAATCTTTCCCAACACTTCCATCCTGTCAGGGAAGCAATGGGGAGGAAATGCCCACTATTTTCTCCATTCTTACTCTCTCCTCCCCATGAGAAGAGCAGTGACTTTACTAACTGGAGTACTGGGGCCAAAGTTAAAGCTCACAGATGGCCCACATTCTCAGTCTCAGCTTTCTTTTTTCTCATCCCGCTCTGTCACTGGTGTTTCCACCAGAGATGTGCATTCTCTCCCACCATTCCCGCTCTATTGCCTGAGGCCCACATTAATTCAAATAATGTCAAGAGTAATATTCCATTGCATATGTGTACCACATCTTTGTCCATTCCTCTGTTGATGGATATGTAGGTTTCTTACTGTATAGCTCAGGGCTTTACTGGTGACTCAGGTGGTAAAGAATTTGCCTGCCATTGCAGGATATGTGGGCTTCGATCTTTGGGTCAGGAGGATCTCTGGAGAAGGAAATGGCAACCCAGTCCCATATTCTTGCGTGGGAAATCCCATGAACAGAGAGGCCTGGCAGGCTACAGTCCACGGGGTAGCAAAAGAGGCTAACATGACAGCAACTAAACAAGAACTATATAGCTCAAGGAACTATACTCAGTGCTCTGTTGTGACCCAAATGGGAAGGAAATAAAAAAAGAAGGGGTATTGTACACATGAAGCTGATTCATTTCTCTGTATAGTAGAAAGTAACAGAACATTATAAAGCAAATATATTTCAATGAAATTAATTAAAAAGAAAAACAAATAAGGTCAAGACTCTCTCAGCCCTAGTTTGCTGTGTTCTGGGGTATATTAAAGGTTATTATTCTCCATGGGGTTGAAAAGGTGGCTTACCTTTCAAAACATCCAACATTCCTAACAAACACAACCCAAGGACTAGTTGAGAAAGCAGGATGAATTAAGAAGTCTCACTTTGTTTTCAAAGTTGACACTTTTTCTACTACTATATTAACAGTATTAAGAGGGATCACTGTTGTTGCTGTTCAATCACTAAGTCGTGTCCAACTCTTTGTGACTCCACGGACTGCAGCAGGCCAGGCTTCTCTGTCCTTCACTGTCTCCTGGAGTTTGCTCAAATTCATGTCCATTAAGTCAGTGATGTTATCCACCATCTCATTCTCTACTACTACTTCTCCTTTTGCCTTCAATCTTTTCCAGCATCAGAGCCTTTTCTAGTGAGTCAGCTCTCCGCATCAGATGGCCAAAGTATTGGAGGTTCAGCTTCAGCAACACTCTTTCCAATGAATATTCAGAGTTGATTTCCTTTAGGATTGACTGGTTTGACATCCTTGCTGTCCAAGGGACTCTCAAGAGTCTTCTCCAGCACCACAGTTCAAGAGCATCAATTCTTCAACACTCAACCTTCTCTATGGTCCAACTCGCAGATCCACATAGGGCTACCGGAAAAACCATAGCTTAGACTGTATGGACCTTTGTCAGCAGCAATGTCTCTGCTTTGTAATATGCTGTTGCTGTTGAGGTTTGTCATAGCTTTTCTTCCAAGGAGCAAGAGTCTTTTAATTTCCTGGCTGCAGTCTCCATCTTCAGTCATTTTGGAGCTCAAGAATGTTTGAATGTTGAGTTTCAAGTCAGCTTTTTCACTTGCCTGTTTCACTCTCATCAAGAGGCTCTTTAGTTCCTCTACACTTTCTGCCTTTAGGATGGTATCATCTGCATATCTGAGGTTGTTGAAATTTATCCTGGCGATCTTGATTCCAGCTTGTGATTCATTCAGCCCAGCATTTTGCATGAGGGGTATTATACTTTAATTCTCATCTCATTTTTGGAAATTGTTCTCAATTTGATTAGAGCTCAGAAGGCGGAAGTGAGGATAAATATTAATGTTAGCATCTCACCAATCCCAAACAATCAGTAAGAAAAAAAAATAATAAATCAGTGTTGACAAAGATCCTTTGCAAACTCAGAAAGGAAAAAATTCAGAACTATTCTACATTAGAAATGCATTTTAACTGCAAGATCAGATCAGATCAGATCAGTCACTCAGTCGTGTCCAACTCTTTGCGAACCCATATTTAAAAATCAAAAATAGGCAAATACCTCTATTCAATTTTAATGTTCAGAAAATACTATTAAAATTACAGCCGCTTATGTTTAAAAAAATCATTGAGTGGCAGGATTGTCCCTTAATTGAATTAGTACAGGTAAACCAAGATCACCCCTTTACAGATTTGTGATAGGCAAATATTCCTTTCCTTGGTATAAAAGTACAATTATTTTTTTTTCCCTTTGGGGTAATTGAAGGTGCTGCACATAACACTTTGAGGGTTAAAACTACAGTGCTCACTTTGCTGTGCCAGTTGTAAGAGCCTTTTGTAGACCCTCTGCCCATAGGCCAGTATTAGAAACCTGTGCTTCAGGGAGTTTTAAATGTCTCCAGTAACTTTCTGCAATTATCCCATGTTGAATTAACAGAATCAATAGGGCACCAAAAGAGGCCCCTGTGAATTTCTATTTGTTACCTTGGGGTGGTTTTAGTTTCTTAAACCTCCCAGGGTTATTAATCCTGCAGTTTTAAAGTTAAAATGGCTGTTGTATGTAATGCAAAGTTGTGCAAAGCTTTCGAGGTCTCTGATAACTAACTTTCTGCAGTGGCCTTTGTTTTATTAACCAGACCATTGGGGCTATCCTACACCATTCCTATATTTGGTATACTTTCCCTGTAGGCTCAAAGGCAGCCATTTAAGACATCCTTAAATGTTTCAATTACGTACAAGACCCACTTTAGCTCTGAGATTGCAGACCATCAGCCTTTCCAAGAGTTGACGTACCCAGAGACCAATCAGGAAGTCACAGGAGATGATAATTGTGGGTTTGCTAATTCAGCAAGAAACAATTGTACAAAACTGGGAGATATTTTCTTTATATGATGGCCACTTCCTTTCACTGCCTTAAATTATACCTTTCTACTTACCTAAACATTCTTAACTTAGTGTTCTATGTCAGTTTTCTAAGCATTAACTTATGAGTTAGTAAACTTTATGGATCAAAAACACTTTTATTTTTACAACTAATGCATTTATTAAAGATCATGCTACTTTGTCAGAAATTTTCTCAAACTTAATTTTAAATGCTCATCTTATTGATTCTGTATTTCTTTATGGCTTTCCAGAGAAATACGAAAAAATTCTGTTAACTGCAAAGCATTGTCAGTCCTGAAGCAGAGAATAATCGAAGAATGCATTAATAGCATACATTTCTTCCTAATATACTTTATTTACTCTGATTCTAAGAAGCAGCACCTGTGAGTCAGAAGAGATGGAGGGGGAGATTATCACTCTTAGATTTTGCTTTTATAAATAATTTTCTACTGAGAAAACACTATCGAGAGAGCATTCTCAATGACACTGCATGTTCATATCTTGTGTCAGAAAAATATATTTGAATGATTAGTTGCTAGTGAAAAAAAACTAAGAGGGGAAAAATTCTCCATTTATCTCTCTGCACCCATGGCAACTCAGCATTTTTTTCCAAAATTTTTTTCCAAACCTCAAGAAAACAAAAGTAATATTAAGCCATTATTTACAAAATTTCATCTTAACTTGTACATTGGAGATAAAAATCTGAACTAGGACAGTTGTGTTATATGTTCTGCATGCCCCTTGAGACCTAATCAACCTGTAAAGTAATTACATATCTTCAAGGTAAAACCTGTAGGATTTGCTATACGGTGTGCTTATGGAAGTTTCTTGTTGATAAAACTTTGCATCTTTGGAATTTTCTTTTTCTCAATATTATCTCTATCTGATTTTCTGTATGTCAATGCTTGGTCAGAAATACAATTATTTTATAACATTTTTAATTATGTTGAAATTTCCATAAATGAATTATGAGGGGAAAACCAAAAGATTTTTGAAGCATATATGATTTCTAATATAATGGCAGGTCCTCTAATATTATTTTCTGCTTTTGTTTTGGAAAATAAATGAGTCACCAGAACCAAATCACCACTTGCAGAATTTTATAATGTGCAAAATCCCAAGTACCACATTAGTTTCTACAGAATATCTCAAACATGTCCTGGGACCACTATAATAATAACATATATGCCAATTACAAGCAAATTCACCCTACCATCACAGCAATCTTTGCTATACTTGTTAGAAAATTTTTATTACTTTGTGTTGCAATTATATTTTTACATACTTGTCTAACTTAGGCTCAAAGATCAAATGTAAAAAGATGTAACACATAATAGGTATTCAGATGTTTCTCTGGTTAATGAATAAATGGAATATCAAGTGTATGCATGAAATAAAATTTGCATTTATTGCATGTGATATTGATTTCCACATTGTATTTATTAATACATCATATTAAAATACAATTTGTATTTTCTCCACTAGTGACTTCTGGAAGTAAGGAAGGCATATATATACTCAGAGATAAGATTACTTGGCAAAAGGCGCTGCCACTGATGCTTCACCCAATACTTGACTCTTCATTGTTCCCCTACTTCATCTGCCTAATTCTTATTCTCTTCAGTCTGATCACACATTTGCTTTTTGCCCAAGAACTTGCATCCACAGTCCTACAGTGGTCTTAGAGTGCCATTTTCTGCTTAATTTTCACAAGTAACAACTCAATGATTGCACTTAAAAATATATTGCATGATCTGCTTCCAATATCTTTTCAAAAAATTCTTCCTTACTTCTCTTATTTGAATTTTAATACATATCATATAATGATTTTTGTTTTAGCTATTAGACCTCACCATTTTTAGTTAATATATTAGTATTCTCAATGTATTCATTCCTTCCATTAATCTCTAAATACCTTTTGCCTAACTCATGGATAAATCACTATATTTTTATATAGAACCGTAAAATTTTGCTATCTAAGTGATATATCAGTGGTTATGAAAATCATTAAAACCTTAAACACAGAAAAAATAGACTGATGCATTTCTAAGGACTAGTTTATACACTGACAGAATAATAGTTAATTATGAACATTTTTCTGTCCTCTCATATTTCAAAAATTTGGTGAATTCTATTTTCTTTCTTAGACATCCAGTAAGTATGTACACAACAACCTTAAGTAACTATTTTCTATTTTCTGATCATTATTAAGACTTTAAAAAATAAAATACAAAAAATATTTCAAATTCCATTATATAGACCATCACATATATTAAGATATGCATAAAATTCTCTTTGTGTGATCACAAGGTAATCACATTCTGAAATAAAATTTTACAATTCATTTTTTTTTATTAGTTTTGCCAAATATCAAAATGAATCCACCACAGGTATACATGTGTTCCCATACAATTCATTTGAGTAGCCTGCCTCTGTTTAATAAAAGCTATTCAATTGATTTTGGAAATGCAGTATACTGTAGTTTAACAGAACTAATTTTTTCTAGTCAATAGTTAACAAAAGTCTAAATATTTGCACTGGTAGTATATATCTGTACATCTGATTTATTTCAGTTTTTATCTGATTAAACTATATAAATGTATAATAATATGAAGTCTAAACTACAGGACTTTTGCTATAATTGGAATGAGGGCTGCTTTCTCAAAAGAATTCAGTTAAGATTCTATCTCTGGTGAAAATAATCATGTATATACAAGTGTGTGCATGCACACAGCTCCCTATCCCACTTCCAACCATTTATTTACAGTATAATTTATAATTTCTTTAAAAAGAATTAGATCTAGAAATATGAAAACAAAAATGGTTTGGGATCTGAGACTTTTTTTTTTTTAATTTAGCTTTGTCTATAGGCATTCTTTTCTCTGGTAAATCCATATTGTAAACAATATTTGTAAAAAAGATATGCCAAGAAGATGACAAGAATGTTAGAGTTCTCGCCTGCATGAGATTATTTAACCTAAGCCACCTCAACTGTGAAAATTGTGGATGCAACTTTGAGAAAACATTTTGAATGTGACAGCAAAATTACTTTGTGATGTTTATACATTTTTCATAATGCTGTTCCCAATAGAACTGATTTCTACATTTCTTACAGTGATAGTATGAAGAATCAGCCTTTTAAAAAGATCAGAATTTGCTGACGCTGCTGTTGGAGTGCCTTGTTAGCTGAGAGACAATGTTGTGGTTAAACGCAGCATAGTAATAACTTTGAGGAATTAGGAGGTATCAAGAAAGGGAGTTGTATGGCTCTATATGTTCACATTTGTGTTTGAGAAAAAGAGAGAAAAGAGAAAGGGGAAAACACTGAAGTAGACAGAAATGAAACAAGACAGCCAGAGCAGAGAACTCAAACAATGTGCCACTGAGTTCGATAAATCTATAGTTATTTTTTCCATCCTGCAAGGTCATAGATGACGCTGACATTGGTCTCCTAGCAACCCACTCTACTAACCTACTTTTGTCCCAATCACTGGAGAATGGGTTTGGTGCTTTGAGCTGTGTTTCAATACGAAGAAGAAAGAATCAAAGTGATGCTGGGTAACTACTGATGGGTGAAATAAAAAATGTGTGCACACACAGACACATACACACATTTTGAGTCTCTTTTCTATCTAAGTCTACGAAGTTCAGAGTGGTCTTTCTACAAATTTCCTATAATTGAAAATAAATGTCCAGTTGTCACAGAATCATTGCATTTTTAAAAATCCAAAATGTCAATTTTGATGTAACATACATAATAACTGTAATACATTTATGTGTGAGACACATGAATTAAAATATATATCAACATAACTAGTACCAGGATTTAATTAGAAAAATGAACTAAGCAAAAATAAACTTAATTCAAATATAGATGTAATTACTTTTAAGTTTGATGTAAAATTTAAATTTTTATAAATTGCTAATTTATCACATTTTTGTCATTCAAGTTCAGAGACAATGTTTTCACAATTGGTTTCTGTGACTAAATTTTATAGACTGTATTTTCTCTTGAGTTATATATTTTCTTACTTTTCTGAGTTATAACTTTACATAAGTGATTCCAAGTTTTCACATTACCTTCCTACCTCTACAGTTCTATTGTCATCTTTCTTAATGTTCTTGAGGACTTCTAAGTCTTTTCACACCTCTATAAAAGATATGGATATATTTTATTCTATTTTAAACTGTTATAGTATTTTAAATAAATTATTTAATCATATAATGGAAATGTTTTATCTTATATTGTCCAATTTAACAAATTAAATGGACAACATTTGTTAAAAGGGCAAAAAATTGTTTAGAATTTCTTAGTGAGAGCTGATCTAGTTCAACATGAACTTCAGCTCAGAAGGCTTTTCTTCAAAATCATTAAAGCACAGACTCTTCACACACTGAGGGTCAATTCATACACGTCTGTTTTGTTCAGCATGACTTCTGCCTATAGTATTACAGCTGCAAGATACAGATGGTAGACCTCCCACTCTTTTCATCCCCTCTACCCTCAACTCTTAAAAATGTACTTGAGAAGACTTCCCACGGTTTATCATGGTCCTTCTTAAAACACAAGTCTCAGAACTGAATGAAATATTCCGAAAGTGGTCTTGCCAACATGTAGAACGGCATACCTATTTTATCCTTAATTAATGTATGCCTTACTTTTAAAAAGGCACTCTCCATTGCCTTTATTTTATTTCAGAAAGCATCACACACAATGAAAATGAAATGCTATTTTTTCTAGAACTGCTGTTAATCTGTCACCTCAGTTATACATATATGCAAAGATTGAGCATGTATTTTGAGTCCATAAGGGAAAAATCATAATCTTTTCTGTTAAATGGATCTTGTATGTCTGGACACAGTTTCAGTCAGTTGAGATATGGTTCTAAACTCTGATTCATTCATGTAAATATCTCCATTTTTGTTTCTTTTTTCACATGAAAATGGTGGTGTTATTAAAAACTATCTCATAGGACTGATAAATTACATTAACACACACAAAAAAAATCAGTTGTAATTCCATACACTAACAATAAACAATCCAAGAAGGATATTAAGAAAATAATTCCATTTATATAACACCAAAAAGAATAAAACATATTTCCAAGGAGTCAACTCTTCGCATGAGGTGGCCAAAGAACTAGAGTTCCAGCTTTAGCATCATTCCTTCCAAAGAAATCCCAGGGCTGATCTCCTTCAGGATGGACTGGTTGGATCTCCTTGCAGTCCAAGGGACTCTCAAGAGTCTTCTCCAACAGCACAGTTCAAAATCATCAATTCTTCAGCATTCAGCCTTCTTCACAGTTCAACTCTCACATCCATACATGACCACAGGAAAAACCATAGCCTTAACTAGACAGACCTTTGTTGGCAAGAGGAGAAGGGGACAGCAGAGGATGAGATGGCTGGATGGCATCACTCGATGGACGTGAGTCTGAGTGAACTCCGGGAGTTGGTGATGGACAGGGAGGCTTGGCGTGCTGCGATTCATGGAGTTGCAAAGAGTCGGACACGACTGAGCGACTGAACTGAACTGAACTGAAAGTACCTAGATAATAGTATTCAGTGCCAATTTCCTGAATGATTTTGCAGATGTGAAAATCCCCCACCAAAGAGAAGATGCTAACTACTTGGTTAACCTTAATATACATCCCCAGGACCTCCTAGAGCCTAAGGACTGATAAGTTCACCCCTGTGACACTCCCTGTGGTCTTACCATCAGCCAATCAGAGAACTGTGCACTAGGTAATCACAGACCCTGTGAACCTTCCCCCCCGCCCCCACCTGGCTTTAAAAAATGCTTTAAAAAAAAACCCTTTGAGGATCTTATAGCTTTTTAGGGCGTGAGACACCTGTCTGCTTGCATCGTCCTGCAGTAAAACTTTCTCTGCTGCAAAAAAAAAAAAAAAAGAATAAAACATATTGAAATAATCCTGACTAATGAGATGAGAGACTTGTACCCTGAAAATTACAAAATATTTCTGAAAGAAATTAAAGAAGACACAAATGGAAAGGCATCCAGTGTTCATGGGTTGAAAAATATAAAACTATTAGGATGTCCATACTACTCAGTGACCTACATATTCCCCATAACCTCTATCAAAATCCCAATAGCATCTATATACAGAATTTAAAAGTCTATCATAAAATTAATATTGAATTTCAAGGGAATCAAAAATGTCATAATAATTTTGTTAAACAACAGGGTTGAAGAGTTCACATTTCCTGACTTAAAAACATACTACAAAGTTATAGTAATCATAACAGTATGATATTGGCATAAAGACAAATAAGGCAATGAAATAGAGACCCCAGAAATAAACCCATATATATGGTCAAATACTCTTCAATAATTTGTTGTGGGACTTCCCTAGTGGTCCAGTGCTTAAGAATCTGCCTTCCAATGCAGGGGGCATGGGTACAATCCCTGGGCAGAGAACTAAGATCCCACATGCTATGGGGCAACCACTGAGCCCTTGTACCAACCTAGAGAGGCTGCATGCCACAACTAGAGATGCCTGTGCGTCACAAGCAAAGATCCTGCATGCTGCAATGAAGATGCTGCAAGCTACAACTAAGACCTGATGTGGCCAAATAAATAAAGATTTTAAATAAATAAATAAAAGCTCTAAAAAAGCAATGCTTTTGCTAACTAATAAATGCATTACTATTTAGGATATTTATATAACATTCTGTTATTTTTATTTATTATGGATACAACAAATGAGATAAAACATGAGAAATTGTTTTGTTAACTATAAAATCTGTAGAGCTACTTTTCTTTGTCTCATTAAGAGACTTCCCAACCTTGTCCTTGAATGGGAAGGAAAAATTAACTCCTGTGCAACTAGAGGTGATTGTGTGATATAGTTCTGACCAATAAAATGTAAAGAAAGTCTACTTAAGAGTTTCTGGAAAAGTTTTTGTCTCATCTTCCCCACATCCCCCTTCCAAAGTATGAAAATAAAGCCTTTCTGCTTCCCTCTTCCTTGCTGTCTGTCATGTGACAGAATAATGCTTGAAACTGCTTCAAACAAATTGTTACGATGAGAAAAAGTTCAGGAGAATAAAAGAGGTTCTGGCCAAGGACCCAGACCTCACTGAAACACTCCTATTATAATGAGAAGAACTGAATGAAGCATGAAAGTGTTAGTCGCTCAATCGTGTCCAACTCTTTGCGACCCCAGGGACTATATAGTCTTCCAGGCTCCTCTGTCCAGGGGTTCTTCAGGCAAGAATACTAGAGGAGGTAGCCACCTATGTTTTCTCTTTATGGAGGAATCCCTATTGGACAGGACACTATAAGTAAGGCTTTCTATTAATCGAGTCAAAGCCTTTCCTAACACGTACAACATCTTAATAATGATGGAACTTAGCCTTCAAAACTTATAATTTATATACTAGTCCTTGGGAATTAGTCCCTAGAAATTACTAAGTCTCATAGCTCAGTTGGTAAAGAATCTGCCTGCAATGCAGGAGACTCAGGTTTAATTCCTGGGTTGGGAAGATTCCCTGGAGAAGGAAATGGCAACCCACTCCAGGGTTCTTGCCTGGAGAATCTCATGGACAGAGGAGCCTGGCAGGCTACAGTCCATGAGGTCACAAGAGTCAGACACAACTTAGCTACTAAACCACCACCTTGGGAATTACTTATTCATTGGTTGAAGTTTGTAATCGTTACTAATCTGAGTTATTTTCCACCGGCTCAGATGGCAAAATATCTCTTCTCTAAGAAAAAAAAAATAGGAAGAAACCACACAGTGTTAGAAAGAACATTGCTTTGTGGCCAGACACATTTAGGATATAAACTCATTCTTCTATTGATTGGTTCTGTGATATTTTGCCATATTTCTTAAGATTTATTTTTTCAGCATGAAATGCAATCTGTATAATGTCCATTTCATAGGATAGTAGCTAGAGGTAAATAAGATAGCATTTACAAAAAAAAAATGCATTAACAATAAATGAAACAAAGTAAATGCTCAAAAAGTTAAATGCTTTCTAGGCTAATATTGATCCTTTAGGAAAGCAGAATCACTATATTGATTCTACAAATACTATTGTCTATTTTGGCACTGTTAGCAAGTTGTTGGGAGAAGACAATGGCACCCCACTCCAGTACTCTTGCCTGGAAAATCCCATGGATGGTAGGAGCCTGATAGGCTACTGTCCATGGGGTCGCTAAGAGTTGGACACAACTGAGCGACTTCACTTTCACTTTTCACTTTCATGCTTTGGAGAAGGAAATGGCAACCCACTCCAGTGTTCTTGCCTGGAGAATCCCAGGGACAGAGGAGCCTGGTGGGCTGCCATCTATGGGGTCATACAGAGTTGGACACCACTGAAGTGACTTAGCAGCAGCAGCAAGTTGTTGATTCAGAGATCTCAGAATTGAATAATAAAGTATTGACTATCAAACAATTAAAATTTGTGATTCTTTCCTTCTCTTGTGAAACACAGGTAATTGGTGAATTACTTGTTTTTCTATATTAGTTATATCTGGTTGCACGAGAAGTAAGATAAGTTTGACATTACCATCACTCATAGAACATAGTTGAAACTCCAGTAGTTTTGTTATTAGTATAATATATGTTGTGAATTAAATGATTGACAATGATTACTTTCTACATGAGGTAGATTTCCTTATATTTCTATAAAGTGATTACAATAGTACTTGAGTTGTTTGAAAACTAAATTAGGAGAGCTAAATAGAATAATCCTCATGATGCCTAGAATCAGCTAGTTATTACTGTTAATTTAACTGTAATTACTTATGTATCTATATCTTCTGTAATAGACTGTAAGATAGTGTTTCTCAATTCTGAAAATATTTACATTTTGGACTGGATAATTTCTTGTTGGGGAAGTGGGGTGTATTGTAAAATGTTCATCAACATTCTTATCCTCCACCCACTAGATGTTGGCAGCACCTCCCACCCTAGTTGTAACAACCAAAAACTTCTCCAGATACTGCCAAACATATCCTTGAGAACAAAATTCCATCCCTTATTCCATCCCTATTAAGAACAACTGCTATAATGCATTGGCTTCCCTGGTGGCTCAATAGTAAAGAATCCCACCTGTCAATGCAGAGATGTAGAAGACAAGAGTTTGATCCCTGGGTCAAGAAGGTACCATGGAGGAAGAAATGGCAAGCCACTTTGGTTTTATTGCCTGGAAAATTCCATGGAGAGGGGAGCCTGGGGGTTCATGGGGTTGCAAGGTGTTGGGCACAACTGAGCGACTGAAGCACACATGCACACACACTGTAATACATCAAGTGAGAAAAACAGTACTTTGGATCTATGAGGCTTACAAAAAGAAAATGTTGTTCAATATATTTGAATACGTGTACAAATAAGCATTTACATCTATGTTAGTGATTCTACTAATACTATTTTCTTTTTTGGCACTGTTAACAAGTTCTCTCTGATTCACAGATCTCTGAAATGAATAACAAAGTTTTGACTGTAAAAATTTAATTAGATATTAAAATCTATACATACATACAGTAATGTTTAATTGAAACATTAATTGAAATTTAATAATAAATTTAATAATAAACATATAATTGAAAGCTGAAGACATAATATTAAATAGCATAACTAAAATTGGAAAGAACTATTTTAGAAATGATTGTATACCATTCTATAATATTGAGAAAGCAGCCACAGAATGATTTTGTGTGAATTTTCTATCTTGTGACTGATTTTTGGAAAGCCAAAAGTTTAAATATCTTTGTGAGAATATCCATTGTATAATCTGAAAAATTCTAATTATCTAACAGGCAAAGACAAAAAATCTCTGATGAAATAAATTATGCAGTTTTATTGAACTGATATGTATCCATGTCAAAGATTAAAAGCACACATTCTAAAATGACAGTGGTAGTGGCTACTGTACATATCTGCACTTTAGATAAACGTGCAACTGATATGGGCATGTTTAAATTGGAATTTAATTTTTTAATATCTTCATCTAAAGAAGTGAAATACAAAAGCTGTATAACATTTAGTACATATATTAAGAAAGAAGAGACCTAAAACCAATAATCTAAGTGTTTACCTTAGGAATCTAGAGAAAAATATATTAAATTTAAGGCTAAAGCAAACAGAAAATGAAATTAACATAGAAATCAATGAAATTGAAAACAGGAAATCAATAGAGAAAACCAGTGAAACCAAAAACTTAATCTTTAAAAAGATCAATAAGTTGATAAAGTTCTAGACAGGGTCACTAAGAGAAAAAGTAGAAACAAATTACTAGTATCAGAAATGAAAAAAGGGGTTGTCACCACTGATCCCATGGATATTAAAAGAATAATAAGGAAATGTTATGAACAACTCTGCTCAGAAACAAAACTTAGAAAAATGGAACAATTCCATTACCTTCTAAAAATCAAATGTTGTTGTTCAGTCATCCAGTTGTGTCTGACTCTTTGTAACCCCATGGAGTGCAGCACACCAGGCTTCCCTGTCCTCCACCATCTCCCGAAATTTGCGTAAGTCCATGTCCATGGCATCAGTGACTTTTCCAATGAGTCAGCTGTTCTCATCAGGTGACCAAAATCCTGGAGCTTAAGCTTTAGCACCATTCCTTCCAATGAGTGTTCAGGGTTGATTTCCATTAAGATTGACTGGTTTGATCTCTTTGCTGTCCAAGGTACTCTCTGGAGTCTTCTCCAGCATCACAGTTCGAAAGCATCAATTCTTTGGTGCTCTGCTTTCTTTAAGGTCCCGCTCACAATCATATGTGACCACTGGCAAGACCATAGCCTTGACTATATGGACCTTTGTTGGTAGAGGAATGTCTCTTCTTTTCAATACATTGTCTAGATGTCATAGCTTTCCTGCCAAGAAGTGATTGTCTTCTGATTTCATGGCTGTAGTCACTATCCACAGTGATTTTAGAGACAAAGAAAAGGAAATCTGTCACTACTTCCATATTTTTCTTTTTTATTTGCCATAGACTAATGGGGCCAGATGCCATTATTTTAGTTTTTTTTTTTTTTTTTAATATTTAGTTTTAAGCCGGCTCTTTCACATGACCTTCTTCAGCCTCATCAAGAGACTCTTCAGTTCCTCTTTGCTTTCTGCCACTAGCATGGTATCACTCACATATCTGAAGCTGTTCATGTTTCTCCTGCCTACCTTGATTCCAGCTTGTAACCCATCCAGCCCAGCATTTCTTATGATGTGCTCAGTGTATAGTTTAAACAAACAGGGTGACAGCAGACAGCCTTGACATATTCCTTTGTCATTCCTGAAGCAGTCAGTTGTTCCATACAGGGTTCTAAGTGTTGCTTCTTGACCCACATACAGGTTTCTCAGGAGACAGGTAAAATGTGGTATTCCCATCTCTTTAAGAGCTTTCCACAGTTTGTTATGATCCACACAGTCAAAGGCTTTAGTGTAGTCAATGAAACAGAGGTAGTTGTTTTTCTGGAATTCCCTTGCTTTCTCTATGATCCATCAAATGTTGGCTGCCTTTTCTGAACCCAACTTGGACATCTGGAAGTTCTTGGTTCACATAATGCTGAAGCCTAGTGTGCAATATTTTAAGCATGACCTTCCAGCCTGGGAGGTGAGTGCAATTGTCTGATAGTTAGAACATTCTTTAGTACTACCCTTCCTTGGAGCTAGGTTAAGGGTTCATCTTTTCCAGTCCTGTGGCCACTGCTGGATCTTCCAGATTTGCTAACATATTTAGGGCAACACTTTGATAGCATCATCCTTAGGGGTTTGAATAGCTGTACTGTAATTCCATTGCACTCACTAGCTTTATTAACAACAGTGCTTCCTAGAGGCCCAATTGACTTCACATTGCAGAATATCTGGCTCTGCATGACCATCTCAGTTATCTGATGCATTAAGATCTTTTTTGTACGTTTCTTCTGTGTATTCTTTCCATCTCTTCTTGAACTCATCATCATCCACTAGATCTCTACACTTTCTGTCCTCAATTGTGCCCATCTTTAGGTAAAATATTCCCTTGATATTTTCAATTTTCCTGGAGAGATTCCCTAGTCTTTCCCCTTCTGTTTTTTCCTCTATTTTTATACACCGTTCATTGAAGAAGGCCTTCTTGTCTCTCCTTGGTGTTCTTTGGAACTCTGTGTTTAGTTGGATTTACCTTTACCGTTCTCCCTTGCTTTTTACTTCTCTGCTTTCTTCAGCTATTGGTAATCCCTCCTCAGATAACCACTTTGCCTTCTTGCTTTTCTTCTTCTTTGGGATTTTTTTTTTTTTATGCCTTCTGTACAATATTTGGAGAAGGCAATGGCAACCCACTCCAGTACTCTTGCCTGGAGAATCCCATGGACAGAGGAACCTAGTGGGCTGCAGTCCATGGGGTCGTGAAGAGTCGGGCACAACTGAGCGACTTCACTTTCACTTTTCACTTTCATGCATTGGAGAAGGAAGTGGCAACCCACTCCAGTGTTCTTGCCTGGAGAATCCCAGGGACGGAGGAGCCTTGTAGGAGGCCGTCTATGGGGTCATGCAGAGTTGGACACGACTGAAGCGACTTAGCAGCAGCAGTACAATATTAAGGACCTCTGTCCATAGTTCTTCAGGCACACTGCTTTACTTTAATCCCTTGAATCTATTCATCGCCTCTACTGCATATTCATAGAAGATTTGATTTAAGGCATACTTGGTTGGCTAAGTGGTTTTCCCTGCTCTCTTCAGTTTAAGCCTGAATATTGCTATAAGAAGTTGATGCTCTGAGCCACAGTCAGCTCCAGGTCTTATTTCTGCTGACTGTACAGAGTGTCTCCATCTTCAGCTACAAAGAATGCAATCAATTTTATTTCAGTATTGACCATTTTGTGATGTCCATGTATAGTCATCTCTCGTGTTGTTGAAAAAGGGTGTTACTATAACCAAGGCATCTCTTGTTAAAAAGACAAACACTAAATCAGATCAGATCAGATCAGTCACTCAGTCGTGTCCGACTCTTTGCGACCCCATGAATCGCCGCACGCCAGGCCTCCCTGTCCATCACCAACTCCCGGAGTTCACCCAGACTCACGTCCATCGAGTCAGTGATGCCATCCAGCCATCTCATCCTCTGTCGTCCCCTTCTCCTCCTACCCCCAATCCCTCCCAGCATCAGAGTCTTTTCCAGTGAGTCAACTCTTTGCATGAGGTGGCCAAAGTACTGGAGTTTCAGCTTTAGCATCATTCCTTCCAAAGAAACATTAAATAGTTATGCATAAATCTAAGAAAATACGTACAAGATCAACACAAGAAAAACTATAAATTTCTTTTAGAACACCCTTGAGAGTCCCTTGGACAGCAAGGAGATCAAACTAGTCAATCCTAAAGGAAATCAAGCCTGAATATTCATTGGAAGGGCTGATGCTGAAGCAGAAGCTCCAATATTTTGGCTACCTGATGAGAAGAGCTGACTCATTGGAAAAGACCCTGAAGCTGGGAAAGACTGAAGGTAGGAGGAGAAGGAGGTGACAGAGAATGAGATGGTTGAATGGCATCACTGACTCAATGGACATGAGTTTGAGAAAACTCTGGGAGACGGTAAACGACAGGGAAGCCTGGCATGCTGCGGTCCATGAGGTCATAAAGAGTCAGACACAAGTGAGTGACTTAACAACAACAACAAATTTCTGCTAAAAGAGATCAAAGAAGATCTAAGTAAACGGAGAGATAGTTCATGTTCATGAATAGAAGACTCAACATTGTTATAATGTTAGTTCTCCTTATCTTGGTCTATAGATTCAAAGAAATCCCATATGTTTTGTGAATACCAACAAACTGATTCTAAAATTTATCTCAGAACAACACCACCAACCAAAACAGCCAACACAACACTCTTTGTATGGAAGAACAAATTAAAGTATTAACATTAACCAACTTCAAGACTCACAAAGCTACAGTAGTGAAGATCCCATGAAACTGGTTAATGAACAGAAAAATAACGTAATGAAAAAGAATAGAGGGCCAGAAGCACACCCATATCAGCTAATCTTTACCAAAAGAGCAACGGCTCAATATAGAAAAAGCAAGTTTTTCAGATGAGAAAGAATATATTTTATTATGTCATTTATAAAAGTTAATTTCAATGGATTATATACCCAATGACAAAATAGAAAACTATATTTGAAAAAATAATGGATAGATATTATTATGTTGTGTTTAACCTCTGAATGAACAAAAAAGGTAATGAAGGCTACTCCCAAAACTGTGGAGGAGGGGTAATAGGGAAAATCAGAGCCTATTTTGAATGTCAGTGACGGCATGGACCAAAGCATTGTAAAGATATGCCATGAGCTTTGCAGCCATATAGGCCTGGAATCAGATTCTAGCTTTACCACTGATTATCTATGAAATCTTAGACAATTTTTATAAGTTTTCAACCCTTCATTATTTATTTGTTTCTTTAAAAAATACTTCACATAATTCTTGTGTTAAATAAGATGATGTATATAATAATACAAAGTACTGCTCATAGAAATAAGTGGACTTAAGAAAGGATTATTTGCTTGAAGTAACCCAAATCTTAAGCTCTAATACAAAAATGAAAAACAAATATTATTGTATCAATAGAAAAGGAAAATTATTACCTGCAGATGTTTGTACCTCAATGATAAGGACAAACGTCAAAAACTCATTGTAAAGCAAGGCTATATTTATGAGATTCGGGGGCTTTGGGGATGTAATCCCTTGAGTACATTACTTTTTTGTGAAAATTTCACTGGAAATCTATCAGGACAGAGAAAATTTCAGGTATACCTGCTCATGTAAATATGTGTCATCTCAAGAATATCTACACTTTTTGTCTAAAAAAAAAAGAAAAGAAAACTATAATAATTTTAGAGGATAATATAAGAACAATTCTATGTGACTTTGGCTTTGGAGAGAAGATTCTAGTTACAACATCCAAAGCACAAATCATGAAATAAATTTTAAAAATCTGTAAGTTGAACTTCAGTAAAAAATTTTTTTAAAAATCTGTTCTGCCAAAACTCTGCTAAGAGAATGAGAAGACAAGACACAGAGTAGATGAAAATATCAGCAAAACATGTTTCTAATAAAGAACTTGTATCCAAAATTCATAAAGACCCTTTAAACTCAATAATAAGAAAACAACCCAATTTAAAAATGGACAAAGGTGTCTGAAGATTTACAGGTGGCATACAAGTATATGAAAAGATGTTCAACATCATATGTCTTAAGGGTATTCATATTGAAACAACAATAAAATCTACTGAAGACACTGACTTTTGACTAAAAAACCCAAGTGTGATTTTTCAAGTTGAACCATAGATAATGACAAAGGCTTTACCTAAGAGGGTGCACAGAGAACTTCCCTTTCCCATCCATTCACTACCAACTTGGAAGGGAGTTGTAGTCAAGGATTTAGACTCTACTGGGCAGCCATGCTCTTATGGATATTTGCATTCCGAGCCTGGTGCCTTCATTCTGAAGGTCTCTTTATCTGGAGCTTGGGCCAATGCCTTCCTCAGGTACCTCAGCCAAAACATCTTTATGGGGGCACAGGCGGAACCTTAAAAACATTTTCTCTACTCTCACTCCATACTTTGTACTTTTCCATTCCTAGTCCTTCTCCCTCTCCCTTGCCAGGGGCTCAGGGTTTTTGAGGGTGGTGTGAATAAATGAAGCAGAGTGGGCTTTGAGAACAGTTAAACTAGTCTCTATGATACCGTAAAGATAAATATATGATATTGTTCACTTGTCTAAACCCATAAAACTATATGACACAAAGAGGGAACTTTAAAACTATGGAATTTAGTTAATAGTAATGCACCAAGATGGATTCATTAATTATAAAGAATGTATTATATTAATAATACAGAATGCTATCTTAATATCTGCTCTTTTTTGTTTTTTTGCGTTTTGTGCTCTTTTAATCTACATATACATAAATATGACAAGCCACAGACTGGGATTTTTGCAAGGCACATGTCTTAAAAAACACCTGTATTCAAAAAATGAAGTAGACTCACAGATACAGAGAACAAATTAGTGGTTACCCAGTAGGGAGAGGAAAGAAAGGGTAGAGGAGCAATATGGGGATTAAGCTGTATAAGCTATTAGAAATAAAATAAGCTATAAGGATAATTTTATAACACAGGAAATACAACAAATGTTTTAAAATAACTATAAATGAAATTCAACTGTAAAAACTTATAAATCACTATACTGTAAACTTACATTGTATAACATCTATACTTGAATTAAAAATGATTAAAAATATATTGCCTTCATTAAAAATATTCCTTGTATTCAGTCTATATCAGGGGTTCCCACAACTCATTAATAGAAAAACAAACAACTCAGTAGTATATGTGCAAATATTGTAGTGTTTTACAAAAACAAATGTATGGATGGCAAAAAAAAAAAAAAGGCACATGAAAACCTGCTAACACCGTTCATCATTTAAAGGCAACTGCAAATTAAAATCACAATCAGTTACTGCTGCTGCTGCTGCTAAGTCACTTCAGTCGTGTCCAACTCTGTGTGATCCCATAGAGGGCAGTCCACCAGGCTCCCCTGTCCCCGGGATTCTCCAGGCAAAAACACTGGAGTGAGTTGCCATTTCCTACTCCACTGCATGAAAGTGAAAAGTGAAAGTGAAGTCGCTCAGTCCTGTCCACTCTTAGCAACCCCAAGGACTACATCCTAACAGGCTCCTCCGTCCATGGGATTTACCAGGCAAGAGTACTGGAATTACTACCGCACACTTATTAGAAAGGCTAAACCAAAACGAAAAGTATCATAGCAATACTAAATAGTGATGATGGTATGGAAAAATCTGAAACTCTCATAGCAGATGAGAGTTTACTTAACTCTCAAAATAACTGTAAGAAGAATGAAGCAATATTCTTTTTCATTAATCTACTGATCGGGAAGCAATACAGTACAGCCACATTAGAAAACGGTTTAGCAATTTCTAATGAAGTTAAACATACACTTTCCACTCATCTCAGCATGCCATTCTTAAGTATTTGTCTGAGCAAAACAAAACCTCATGTGCTCACAAAACCCTGTATTTTAATGTTTATCCCAGCTTTATTCATAAGTGATGAACAACTTCAAACTATAAACAACACCGTGTGTCATTAAAAGAGCCAGGAGGCATGGGCTCAGGAGGGCGGACTCTTGTTACTCTTTACAATAGCTTTTCAGAACAGCTAGAGAATGGGAGAAGGAAATGGCAACTCACTCCAGTATTCTTGCCTAGAGAATTCCTTGGACAGAGGAGCCTGGTGGGCTGCCGTCTATGGGGTCGCACAGAGTCGGAGACGACTGAAGCGACTTAGTATGTATGCATGCATTGGAGAAGGAAACGGCAAACTACTCCAGTATTCTTGCCTGGAGAATCCCAGGGACAGAGGCGCCTCGTGGGCTGCTGTCTGTAGGGTCGCACAGAGTCAGACATGACTGAAGTGACTTAGCAGCAGCAGCAGCTCCAGAGAACGGGAAGCATTGGCATGAACACCATTCTGAGTCAATAATTTGGGGGGAAAGTTAGACACGTTAACTCACTGAGTATATATTCTGGAGTCATCCCGGTGATTTCCTGTGTCACAGAGACAGAGAGTCACAAGATACATTTCCCAGATTTCCTTAGACCTAGGTTTGTCGTTGAGATTACACCAATCAGAAGCACCTGCAGACAACACAGAATTGAGAACGGCATAATTATATAACTTCATAGCAATACAACTCCTTCCGTTTCAAAGAAACAGGTATTAACAATATGGACACTATTAGAGGATAATTTTCCAAAAAAGGTAAAATCATAAGACTCATGCAAGTGAAAAGTGAAAGTGAAGTCGTTCAGCCGCGTCCAACTCTTTTTCCAGGCAAGAGTACTGGAGTGGGTTGTCATTTCCTTCGCCAGGAGATCTTCCCGAACCAGGGATTGAACCCGGGTGTGTCGCATTGTAGGTAGATGCTTTACCGTCTGAGCTACCAGGCATAAAACTCATACGGCTATTTAAAAAAATAAATAAATAAATAAATAACATGTATTAAAGATTTTTAACTGATTAAGTGAGGGAGCTAGTTTAGACATTATAAGCAATTCAAATGAAAAGTTAAAGAAATGCAAGCTTATAGAAATAAAGGAATATTAAAATTTGCAAATGGACATGAAAATGAATTTATCCGTGGCTGGGAGGGGCGGGGTGGGGCGGGGCTGTAAATCAACTGAGTCTCCATTGGACATAATTTATTTTCTGTGTTTGGAAAATAGTTCTTTTGCACTGCTATCAGTTATTTACAACTTACGGACTATAAAATAGCTCAAAAGCTATGCCAGATCAGAATCAGATAACCCAGAAGGGCATTCGGCAAGTCAGAGGTTAGTGAACTATAGCCTGAAGGTCAAATGCTAGCCCTCACCTGTTTTCTTGATTTGTTCTCCTTTCTTTCTTTTTTTGTTTTTTAACTGTGGTAAAATACATATAAAGCTTACCATGTTAACTATTTTTTAAATTTATAGTTTAGTGAGTTTAAGCACATTTATGATGATGTGTAACCATTACCACCATCCATCTCAAGAACTTTTTTCATCTTAGAAAACTGAAATACTAGACATTAAACAATAATTCCCCATTCTACTTTGTCTGTATGATTTAATAAGTCTATTTTTTACTTATGAAATAAACAGGCTAAAATAACTAAGAATTCTTTTTGTCTTTTTTTTACTAAATAAGGGGAAGAAGAAATAAACATTCTTTTTCATAAATCTTACAAATGAAAATCCTATAACTTACATAGCAAAATAGTTTTGATAACACATATTGCATGATGGTTTAGTTTTAATACTTATCATGTATTTATTTGCTTGGCTATATTCTCCCTGGGGTATAAACTCCAAGGAAAAAAGACCATGTTTTTAACAGCATATTTCCAGCACAACAAAGAACCAGGTAAATATTTGCAGAATGAATGAATGAAAAGTTCCTTATTGTCACAGCCCCCAGTCCCCAATACTCATTTTCGTTTAAGCAACATTTTGCTGACAATTTTTTAGCAAGGAACCTATGTCTGTGCACACAGGCACTTGTGTGTATACTACTTTTCCAACATGTGTTTTCTGTAATACAACCATGGTAAGAATTTTATCTGTCTTCTTAATAGTCATCTCTGCCCCTTTATACCAGCATTTGATGTTGCACACAGATATTTTGCTTGGTTTACACAAGGTCATAAAGGCATTTCTATAGATTGGAAACATTTAAAAAACAAAATATTTCTCTGAAGTCCAGATTTCTGGATTCTGTTGAAAAATCTGATATTACAACACAGGACCTACGATTTATCATGACAGTCGTTAGTTATTACCTGAAGAGCTGCTCTACCTGTAGACTGGGCATGTGTTTCCTGCCTGCTCCCCTCACTTCTGTCACCTGCGTGTGCCCTGTAGGCATTTGACTTTTTGACCCCTGCTATTAAGTCACTGTTGGTAGTTGTAGCTTCCTTTTTGTTTTGATTTGCATTTTGAGAATGTAGACAAAAGTATGGTAACTGTCAGGATCATATGTCTGTTGATTAAAGAAATGGAGTCTCTGTTATAATATCCCTATTAAAACCAAGGGATCTAGAGGATATGTAAAATGTATAAAAATAGTATAAAATGTGTTTTAATGCTATGTAAACTCATTTTATAATCCGTCCACCTCGGAAATACTTGAGTCTCCATTTCACCTCCTGTATTAGAATCATAATGTGATTCTAGGTAAAAAGGAAGAAGACATTTTTGATGTATTCATTATGATATGGAATAACTTCTGACTCATCTTCATTTTATGCTTATGTTTGAATGATACATTCATTTTGCATCACATGTGTGTGAAAATTCTGAAACATATTTCAATTACAGATTTGCTGTATTTTTTTAAAATTCAGTTAATTTAGTAGTAAGAGAGCTGTTATATAGACCTCATCAATAATTACACAGAAGGGTCTGTTAGACTAACAGATGCTCTAACAGTATAAACAAAACGTTTTGTTTAGAGTTCTTTTTAACTTTACATATTTAATTTTAATAATATTTTTGTTGAGTTATCATCATTTATAGCACTACAAATTTAAACACACACAGCATGAAATTTTTATAATTATGAAGTGTATAGTATTTCAGGGCACAGTTATCCATGAATTGATTAGTTGTGATACAGAATATATCCTACAGTTAGAGTACAATCTAAAATTCTGGATAGATATAAAGGCAAAATAAGTTGTTGAATGATCTGATTTAATAAAGCTTTACCCATACTGGTGAGATATAATGTTAGAGCCTAAATTAGGACAGTATGTTTTATTTTCAAATATTTTTCAAATATTGGAATGAACTCTTTCAAAATAATTCATCACAATTGGATAGTCATTTAATATTTTCAAGCCATTTTAATCTAGGTTACCTCCTTCAACCAAATATAGAAGCAAACATTCTCTGAACTTAATTGTAACTATAATTTGTTTTTAAGAACTAGAAGTCACTCTACATGAAAAAACCCCACACTGTATTTGTACACTAGTTAGAACCATCAGATCATTTTCTTGAAAATTTTCTGAATCAAAAGTTTACAACTTGTGTCCTGTGGGCTATATTTGGCCATAAACATTTTATCTTTTACCCATATGGTAGTTTAAAGTTTATTTGAAATGACTGTCAATACATGAATACTTAAAGATCTGTCAAAATAATTGATTTTAATCTCCTTTCAAAACAATATAAAGATCAGCACAGGGTCTACCTACTCTCATAGAAATAATCTGCTGGAATAAGATAGTGCCTACTTTTCTGTTAGCACTCTAAGTTAGTTTCACTCTAAAGGGCCAACTTCAGTCATTTATACTGAAACACTGTATGCCATTCTGGTATCGTCCTTTCAGTAGTTTTCAAACTTGGTGCACATGCTAATCATCTGGTGGAACTTTTCAAAGTATGAATTCCCATCATCCATCATGAATAGTTAAATCAGAATCTCTGATGAAGTGGTCAGAAGATGTTTTCTAAGCTCCCTGGGTGATTCTAATACACACCCAGTTTTGAGAAGTACACTTCTAGAGTTTTCTGCCTATGTTCTAATTCACTGGTACTCAGGGCATGGTCATTCACATCACCTACAATCACATCTACATCATCTCCATAGGTTGGGCCCAAGAACTGAGTCTAACACACTTTCCAGGAAAGTATTTCTCTAATTCGCTGTTGTTGTTCAGTCACTCAGTTGTGTCCAACTCTTTCAGACCCCATGGACTACAGCACTCCAGGCTTCCCCATCTTCCACTATCTCCTGAAGTCTGCCCAAACGCACGTCTATTCAGTTGGTGATGCCATCCATCCATCTCATCCTCTTTTGTCCCCTTCTCCTCCTACCCTCAATCTTTCCCAGCATCAGGCTATTTTCCAATAGGTCAGCTCTTTGCATCAGGTGGCCAAGGAATTGGAGCCTCAGCTTCAGCATCGGTCCTTCTAATGAATATTCAGGGTTGAGTCTCTTTAGGATTGACTGGTTGGATCTCCTCGCTATCCAAGAAACTCTCAAGAGTCTTCTCCAGCACCACAGGGTGAAAGCATCAGTTTTTCGGTGCTCAAACTTCAGTGAAAGAATTTCATCTTTGACTTTCTCTTTGCTATTCAGCATCTTTCCTCAAACCTAGACAAAGGCCCTAGTGTTGCTGGCTGCTCTCTAATGTTTTAGAGCTTCTCAATGTAAGGATCCATCTAAACTTGTCTTCTACACTAGTTCTATGTACTTCAAATTTACCTTTACCACTTCTGACCTTACTCAATTGAAGATCCATTTCCTCCAGAGTGGTTGTAAGAGGAAAACAATCTGATATTAATTTTTCTATTTCATTCACAACTTTGATTATTCCTACAGAGGATTTTAATTTTCAAAGAGAGGTAGTTCATATATATGAATCTCAAATTTCAGCATTTCAGTTGTTGTAGGGAAGATATTTAGTGGGTAAGCAGGAGAAACAACTTATTTACCATTCAAGCCTATTATTATAACTGATCCAACTCTTTACCAAAAATTTGGATTAAAATACAACTGAAATCTCCTAGACATAAAGACACCTCAGACCTGATTCTGTATGACCCTGGGCCATAGTTTCTACATTTGGGTGCCATTTTCACTGGTCTTCATTTTATGTAACCATAAACAAAGAAGGTTTGACAAAGAGTATGTTTGTTGTTTGTGTCTTGGTTAAAGAGCTCTTTATTCAAACAAAATATCATTAAATCCCATTTAATAAAATAGTTAAAAGAAAAATTTATAAATTCAATATGAGGGACACAGAGCACTGTTAGTTCACTGGTTCTCTCATCTTTGACTTCAAAAAAATAGGCTAGGGGTAAAGAAAGTAAAAAGGAACTGTTCTTGGGAGTAAAAAGTGGCCCCTTGCATTGTTGTTGTTCAGTCACTCAGTCAAGTCCAACTCTTTGGACTTCAGCATGCCAGGCTTTCCTGCCCTTCACCATCTCCTGGAGCTTACTCAAACTCATATCCATTGAGTTGGTGATGCCCTCCAACCATCTCATCCTATGCCATCCCCTTCCTTCTGCCTTCATTCTTTCCCAGTATCAGGGTCTTTTCTAAGTAGTCAGTTCTTTGATTCATGTGGCCAAAGTATTGGAGCTTCAGCTTCAGCATCAGTTTTTGCAATGATTATTCAGGGTTGATTTCCTTTAGGATTGACTGGTTTGATCTCCTTGTTGCCCAGGAGACTCTCAAGTCTTCTCCAACACCACAGTTCAAAAGCATCAATTCTTCAGTGCTCAGTCTTCTTTATGTTTCAACTCTCATATCCATGAATGACTACTGGAAAAATAGTTTTGACTATATGGACCTTTGTTGGCAAAGTGAAGTCTCTGCCTTTTAATACTCTGTCAAGATTTATCATAGCTTTCCTTCCAAAAAGCAAGTGTCTTTTAATTTCATGGCTGCAGTCACCATCCACAGTGATTTTGGTGCCCAGGAAAATAAATTCTGTTACTGCTTCCACTTTTTCCCCTTCTATTTGCCATGAAGTGATGGGACCAGATGCCATGATATTAATTTTCTGAAGGTAGAGTTTTAAGCCAGCTTTTCCACTCTCATCTTTCACCTTAATCAAAAGACTCTTTAATTCCTCTTCACTTTCTGCCATAAGGATGGTGTCATCTGAATATCTGAGGTTGTTGGTATTTCTCCTGGCAATACCGATTCCAGTTTGTGCTTCATCCAGCCTGGCATTTTGCATGATGTACTCTTGCATGTAAGTTAAATAAACAGGGTGACAATATACAGACTTGACGTACTTCTTTCCAATTTGGAACCAGTCCATTGTTCCATGTCCAGTTCAAACTGTTGCTTCTTGGCCTGCATACATATCTCTCAGGAGGCAGATAAGGTGGTCTGGTATTCCCATCTCTTTAAGAATTTTCTACAGTTTGCTGTAATCCACACAGTCAAAGGCTTTAGAATAGTAATGAAGCAGAAGTAGATATTTTTCTAGAATTCTCTTGCTTTTTCTATGGTCCAAGGGATGTTGGAAATTTGATCTCTGATTCCTCTGTCTTTTCTAAATCCACCTTGTACATCTGGAATTTCTCGATTCATGTACTGTTGAAGCCTCACTTGAAGGATTTTGAACATTACCTTGCTAGCATGTGAAATGAGTGCAATTATGTAGTAGTTTGAACATTCTTTGGCATGTACTTCTTCAATAAATATAGAATTAATAAAATCTAACTGCATATTTTACAACACTTTTGTGTTTTAACAGCCAGACAAATTAAATTGGTAGCACAGAGCAAATATAAATTTGTACAGTTGAAACTGGTATAATTTCTTCTAATATATTAAAAGATAGCATTTAGTGAAACCATAGTGTGTCAATAAAAGTGTTATATGATTAAAGTAAATTGTCGACAACTTTCATAGAACAGTGCATCGTAGTTATTACTACCTGCATTTTGTAAAATAGGAAACTGAGGTAAAAAGATATTATGTAATTTGCCTAAGGTCATACATACATCTTGTAAGAGGCAGATCCTGTTTCTTAACAAGTGTTCGCCTTGAATGAAAGACCATGTTTCACCTATTGCTCAACACTACCACTGATCAGTGAGCACAAATTATTTTAGACACATATTTCAGGGCCATTTTGTCTGATGTTCCGAGTTAGTGAAGGAACTTGGAATGTGTTTTGCTGCTGTTGGAAATACTGTATATTGAAGTTGGCAAGACCACCCATTGAATTCAGACAGTTATAATTTTACCAAATACTTCAAACTTCTACTTTCTCACTTACAAAATAGTGTCCCATCCTTGCAGAATTGTTGGAAGAAGGATATACAGTATTTGCAAGCAAGAATAATTCCTGGCATATAAAAGGTGTTTAGAAAGCTTACATTCATTCCTCTCCATGTAAGTTTGCAAGTTTTCCATCAGCTTGGTGCCATGAGATTAAGTAAGAGTTAAACATTTCAATGGAATTTTGACATTATTAAATGTGGAGAGGTTTAATACAATATTACATGCCTAATAGAATTATGGGAGTCTTGTTAGCCTTACAAAATTATTTGCAGAACTGGCACAGATAAAGCCTAAAATAAAAGGAGTTGTTTTTTTTTCCAGTTGTTTTTGGGTGGTCCATATGTTTTGGATGAGAAATAAGTTATAAAAAATGATGAAGTACTTTTTAAATATAAAAAGATTAATTAATACTAATGTTTGGAAAAGCTAAATCTCTACAAATAAATTACCCTTAAAATGGAACTAAATGTTTGTGTCTCTATGTTCTTCAATTTTCAAATTAATTTCTCCCACAGACTGAGTATGAAGGATAAATAATTTATCTTTCTGAGTGTTTCAAGAAAATAGGATGAAATATGAATAAATACTATTCTTCTTTGAATAATGGATATTTTTCCATAGCTTGAAAATACATTTTGATAGTCTTTTTTTCTTTTTAACTGAATTCATTATTCTTCAGCCACTTTGGAAGTCAGTTTGACAGTTTGTTAGAAAGCTATACATAACTCATGATCAGTTTTGCACTTGCGTTCTTTGGTGTTCAGTCACAGGAGTTAAGAACTTATGTTCATATGAAAATCTGGATATAAATGTATATAGGAATTTTATTCAAAATTGGCAAAACTTAGAAGCAACCAAGATATCCTTCATTAGGTGAAAGAATAAACTGTGTACATCCAGAAAATGGGATATTATTCACTGCCCAAAAGAAATGAACTACGAAGCTATGGAAGAAACACAGAGGAAAGTTAAACGTCTATTACTAAATGAAAGAAGCCAATCTGGAAAGGCAAAACTATGGAGACAGTAAAGAGATTGGTAAAAAGATGGGTGGTTCCGAGCGGTTTGAGAGAGGGAGAGACAGACAGAGCACAGAGGATTTTTAGGATGCTGAAACTATTCTGTATGATAATAAATGATAGATGTGTGTTATTATCCATTCAAAACTGACAAAATGTACAACACCAAGAGTGAACCCTATTATAAACTATAGACTTTTGATGATAATGATGTGCTAATGTGGGTTCATCAGTGGTAACAAATGTACCATTCTACTGAGGTTGCTGATAATGGTGGGAGAGGCTATGCAGGTATGGAGACAGGGAATATCTGGGAACTCCTTGTAGTTTCTGTTCCATTTTGCTGTTAACTTAAAAATAGCTTATTGATTTTTTTTAAGTGCTTAAAATCCACCAGCTACTCATCCTCAGAATTAATGGGAAAGGAAAGACTAAAAGAACCAATACAGCAATCCAGATCTCAAAGAAAATCTCATTGGCTTAAAATTTGCCCCTAGTCTCTTCCTATACAAATACCTTTAAAAATGGCTGGTGTAAGACAATTCCTTCAGCAAAGATTTTCTTCATAAGAAAAGAGTAAAATCAAACACCTAGTGAAGAATTTTCAGAGAAAGCTTTTGCCATTAAGCGGAGAAAACAGTTTGTAATAATGATAGTCACTATGGAACAAGAACAGAAAGCAGAAATCAGAGTTAAAAGAACTCAAGGAAGATATAGAATACAACATAATGATAAAAATATAACTAGTAGACTTTGAGAAATAATGGAAAAATGAAATGTCAGATTTTAAGATTAAATTAGTAAAAGCAAAAGAATAGTTTTAACAGTATAATGAATGCATAATAAAGAAAATGGGTTTTGAAAATGAAACAAAAATAGAGAATCTAAAAATGAGAGGAAATGATAGACATGAAGGATGCCCAAGTAGAATCTTCAAGTGTATAATTAGAATTCACACACACACAAAATGGGAATAATAACCAAATGTTTCAATATGTAATTCAAGAAAATGATCTGTGAATTCCCTGGCGGTCCAGTGGTTAGGGGGCTTCCCTGGTGGCTCTGATGACAAAGACTCTGTCTGCAATGTAGGTTCTATCCTGGGTCTGGAAGATCCCCTGGAGAAGGAAATGGCAACCCACTCCAATATTCTTGCCTGGAGAATCCCATGGACAGAGGAGCCTGGTGCTACAATCCATGGGGCCCCAAGAGTTGGATATGACTGAGCAACTCAGCACAGCACTAGTGGTTAGGATTTAGCACTTCACTACCATGGGCCCAGGTTCAATCCCTAGTCAGGTAACTATGCTTCAGCAAGCCATGTAGCTTGGCCAAAAACAAAAAAAACAAACAGAAAAAAAGAAAAAGGAAAAGGAAATGGTCTTCAAAAGAAGAACTGATTATATATTGCAGAGGTCACCATGACCCTGAGAAAATTAATCCAGAATGATCAAACTAATGGATTTTCCCCTAGCCTAATAAATTTGTCATATCCAATGAAGCAATCTTTAATATTTTAAAGATTCTAAATATAATAACAATAAAGGCATTCATAAGACAAATATCAGTCTGTCCTATGAATTAAAGACAGCAACATTAAAATCCAGAAGTCATTGAGGCAATATCTACAATTTACAAAAAAGGAGAATTTCCTCTTGGCTAATTTTCATTCTAATACAAATCGACAGACTTAAATACACACATGCAGGAACTGAGGGAACAATGTTCTCATGAACTCTTTTTAAGTGACAGAATAGAGCCAACCATGAAAGAACTCAAAACATTTCCAAGTCAATGTTAGTGAACATCTGCTTAAGTTTAATACTCATAAAAAGAGAAGTTATGCTAAGAAATAGTACACTGAGAAAAACTGGGAGTCAAGGTATGGACATAGTGATAGTATGCTACTAGAAGTCAAAACAAAATTCACAAACCTACAAAGTAATTAATAGAATTATGCTTTTATGTAATTATAAAATTAAACACTAAATTACTGTGAAAGAAAATATAACAAACAAAAAATAGATGGTGGAGGAGAAAAAGAAGTTGAGAATGAAAAAATGCAAATTCAATAACCTTCTCATGGAAAAGTAAAACAAAAACTATATATATATATACACATCTTGTATTTTGTGTATGTGTATATTCTTAAGAATATAATATAACCTTAACAACTAAAAGAATATAAAAGCTTTCTTAACTATCAGGAAAAAAAAAAAAACAGAATGGCCATACATTGAACAATACTATAAAATCAGTTTAAAACATGGAAACCTCAAAATACCATAAGATTGAACTAAAAGTAATATTGCTTTTTGGGACATGTATACAAAAAATGCTCTAAATTCCCAATATCCTTTGCATTATGAAAAAAAATACCTAAGGTATTTGTGACCTAGTAATGATGAAAACAAAGAGGGTCAAAAAATCTAACAAATAAAAACAAATATAAATTATGTGTTTCTATCTTAATGAAGTTTAAAATCACGGAAAGAGACATTAAGTGAAACAAAAGAGGTGATTTCATAATGCTAAATAGTGCAATTAATTATGACAATATAGCAATTATTAAGACTTAGATGCTAGTTACTTTGGTATCAATCTTAATAAAACAAAAACTATAGGAAAGTCAAAATTCAAGAAAAAACTGACAGAAAGACATCAGTAGACAAAGACTGCAATTCTAACAATGATCAAACAAGTGAAAAAAAGTAAATACCATGGTAGTGTATATATGTCGGTGCTACTTATCCTTCCCCAACTGTGACCACAAGTCCATTCTCTATATATGAGTCTCCATTCTTTCCCTGCAAATAGGTTTATTATGAAATACCATTTTCTAGATGCCATCTATATGCAATAATTTTTTTTTAAAGCAAGTAACATTATGCAAGATGATTCAACCAACATTGGCTTGATTTAGCAAGCAGTACCCCAGTCTCAATATCTTAAAACAATAAATAGTTACATCTTGCTTTCATCACATGTGTTCAAGGATTAAAATAGTTTTCTGCTCAGAGTACTCCCTAAGGGACACAGGACAGCGGATTAACAATGGTCTCTAACATTGCCAATTACTGTGTTTGAAGAGAAAAGAACAATCTGGAATATATTGGCAGCAATTTCATGACACATGTCACTTTTGCTTACAATTCATTTCATCACCCAGTCAACCACAAGGTGGGGGCAAAGAAATGCAATTCTACAATGTGTCCAGACACAGGGCAACTCGGAAAATTTTGTAAATGGCATTAAAACTACAATATAATCAGTGAAGTGTATTTTATTGAGATATAGATATGTTGTAGATATATTATACAAGGACTCACGAAACATTCATAAAAACTGACATATTGAGTCATAAAATAAATATAAAAGAGTACAAATGACATTACGTGCTAACAATTACAAGATAGAAAATTTAGACACTAGAAATTTAAATCTCTGTCACCTGGAAATTTTCCAGGTATGTCTTTAAGCAAGTACTGTAAAAAAAAACAAAAGAAACCTGTCGCTAATACTCCTGGACTGTACATGAAGCAATGCTCAGAGGAAAATTCATAGTGCTAAATATTCATGTTATTAAATAATGAAAGTAAATTATGCATCTATTTAACACAAAAATGAAACAAAACATACAAAATATAATAAAACAAAACTACTCAGCAAAAAGCATAAAAAGTTAAAAACCTTAAATCTTAAAGCTAGTTATTTTAAAGGTAAAAATTATTTAAATTATTATTGAATCTTAATATGCAAATTATTAGAGAATATAGAAGAAAGTGAAAGATAAAAAACACTGAACAGAAAATAACTAAAGAAACTGAGGAAATTAAAAGAGCCAAAGAAGAAATTATAATTTATGCAAATTAATTTAAAAACTTGGATGCAAATTAATATGAAAAACAATTCAAAATGCATCAAAACAGACTCTAGAGTAATGGAAGATCTAAACAATCCAATTAACATTGAGCATGGGAGTAGGGGTGAACAGAAACAAATAAGGTTTTCAGAAAGCAAATCATAGAAAACATCAGGTCAAAGAAGATTCACAACAGAATTCTACTAAATCATAAAATAAGAGTTAACCTCATTTTAAATGCTTTACACCACAGAAAATAATTTTTTTCTAAAGGATTATTATAAGTAAAATATAATATTGTTACCAATGCCCAGCAAAAAAAATATAAAAATGCAAAACTGATGCCACACATGAATATCAAAGAAAATGTAAACTAAATAAAACATTGACAAAGAAATACAGAGCACATTAAAATAATAATAATCTGCTATGATCAATAGAAACATATTCCATAAATCAAACATGATTCAATATTATAATAGAATACCTATTAACATAAATTATAATATGACTACATCTAAGGAAATAAATAACTGTTTATTCGTGTCCATTAATGTTAAATAACCACTTGATAAAAGTCCACATTTTTACAAATAATAATTTATTAATAAATAGAAACATACATATTATTTAACAGTGAATAAAATTCCAAGGACATCATCATTCTTAAATAGGAAAACACTAGCTGTATACTCCAAAATCACTGCAGATGATGATTGCAGCCATGAAATTAAAAGACGCTTACTCCTTGGAAGGAAAGTTATGACCAACCTAGATAGCATGTTCAAAAGCAAAGATATTATTTTGCCAACAAAGGTCCATCTAGTCAAGGCTATGGTTTTTCCAGTGGTCATGTATGGATGTGAGAGTTGGACTGTGAAGAAAACTGAGCGCCGAAGAATTGATGCTTTTGAACTGTGGTGTTGGAGAAGATTCTTGAGAGTCCCTTGGACTGCAAGGAGATCCAATCAGTCCATCCTAAAAGAGATCAGTCCTGGAGGTTCATTGGAAGGACTGATGCTGAGGCTGAAACTCCAATACTTTGGCCACCTCACACGAAGAGTTGACTCATTGGAAAAGACTCTGATGCTGGGAGGGATTGGGGGCAGGAGGAGAAGGGGACGACAGAGGATGAGATGGCTGGATGGCATCACCAACTCAATGCACATGAGTTTGGGTGAACTCCGGGAGCTGGTGGTGGACAGGGAGGCCT
>NW_011494784.1:1327725-1332822 GCF_000754665.1 Bison bison bison
CGACAGAGGATGAGATGGCTGGATGGCATCACCAACTCAATGCACATGAGTTTGGGTGAACTCCGGGAGCTGGTGGTGGACAGGGAGGCCTGGCATGCTGTGATTCATGGGGTCGCAAAGCGTTGGACACGACTGAGTGACTGAACTGATTGAGCTGTATACTCATTTGTACAAGAACCTCCATTAAAATGGCCATTGTTTAATGTTGCTGTGAGTGATCTAACTAATACAATTAAATTAGTAAAAGAAACAATAGAAAATTAGTTGAAAAGGAAGAGTAAAATCAATTACTTACAGATAAAATTCCAGCTACTTTGGATACCCAAGAAAACCAACTTTAAAAGCATCATAAATAAAAATTAATTCAATGAGATGACAATATAATACCAGGACACAGATAATAATAAACTTCATGAACAGAAAAATCATCAACCCTGAAGAAGTAATACAATAAGTAATGACCTAATTTATAATAGAAAAAATAAAATTTTTAGGAATAAACTGGTAGAAATTCACATAAATTTAGTGTCTAAGAGACAAAAGAAGCTTTGAACAAATTGAAAGTTATACCATTTTCTAGGCAGAAAACCTCAACCTTATAAAGATTCCAATTCACCATAAACAACAAATTTAATGGTATCCTAATGAAAATCAATGATGATTGGTTTCAGAACTGGAAAAGCTGATTATGAAGGCATATAAGAATAGCTAGAAAAATGTGTGTGTGAGTGTGTGTGTTCTTGAGAAAGAGAGAAAGAAACAGAAAGAAATGAGAGGAAATTTTCCTATCAGTCAAATATATATTTAAAGCTACAATAGTTAAACGTGCATTATCACCACATTTATAGATAAAAGAGCAATGGAACAAAATCAGTAGTCCAACTGACTTCAATACATATGATGATTATATTTCTTATTATGATAAAGATGATACTTCAATGTAGTGAGAGAAGTGTTTCATAATATCTCTATGGGCAAAATAGTTTAATCCACACTTCACACTTACATAAGGATAAATTTTATATGAATTATATATTTAAATATCAAAAAGGATAATAAAAGAAACCATAATAGCATTTAATGAAAATTTAGGGTGATTAAAATTTTAATCTCAGAATGTGGAAAATTTTTCTAATTAATATAACTTCAGAAGCTACAAAACAAAAGAGTGACTAACTTGACTGCATTTTTTAAAGTTTTCATGGAAAATTCACAATAAACAACAGCTTATAAATCACATCACTATGACATTTTTATACATGTATTATAGACTTGTTACAGTCCCTAACATAAATACTACGAATTCATTAGAGAAATAACAGACAAAAAATAAACTGATAACTTGCAAAAAAGATAATTTAAATGATCCTAATTGTATGTGAAGGAAATCTTAATCATAATAAGAAAAATACAAATTACAATTTCTCTGATTACTCTTCACCTGACAGCTTGTAAAAGAATCAAAAGTTTGATCTCTCTGTGATGCCAAGCATGTGAGGGAGCAGATAGTCTCTTCTGTGAAATCTGAGTTTAACTGATAATTTAATTTAATTTGATCTAACCATAAAATGAAATTTAGCAAAACAGAGTAGCCAAATAATAAATGCAATTGTCATTTTCCTTCTCAATTCTACGTCTAGAAATTATTCCATAATTATGTTCACAACCCTATGAAATGATATATGCTGGGCTGGTGCTGACTAGTAGATCCAGTTATCCCCAAACTATTGTTTACGTATAACTAAAATGATTGGTCTGCCCTGTGTCTGTCATTATTGGTTGGTGCCCAAGTCATATTGATATTTGTTAACTATTTTGAATATTATCTCAACACTGTAGCATCACATAGAGTTGCGAAAGACTGGAAATGACACTCAACATCATTTATTACTAGAAAATTAGAAATAAACTCCATTAAAATACCACCACATATCTAATAAAATGGCCTTGAGAAAAAATACCAAGTTGTGGAAAGGATGTAGGATAATTGGAATGTTCATACACTGCTGGGGAAATGGTAAACTAAACAACTACTTCCAAAAAAAAAAAAAAAATAGCAGTTTCTTGCAAAGTTAAAAATACATTTACTAGGAATCCCACTTCAAGAGAAATTAAAATTTATATTCACAGCAAATCTGTTTGCAAATGTTTCTAGTGGCTTTGTTCATAATTGCCAAAAGAGGAAACAGCTTGTTCTTCAACTGGTGAATGATACACTGTGAGATACGCAAGCAATGGAATACTACTCAGATGTTTAAAAAGAAATAGGGATACACAAACAATACATATTTGAAAATGAAATGAAAAATATACACTTGTTTTTACACATAAAGTCCTGATGGAGACTATGTCAATAATGAACAAAAGTCCTCTTCTCTTTGATTCCAGTTAGCATGCAGTTTTTCTTTTCATAGATGCTACAAAAATGCTGTACTTCCACATTGCAGGAAGATTCTTTACCACTAAAGCCACCAGGGAAGCCCTAAGATGCTGCAGTTCCAAGTTTCAACTCTACATTTCAGGTCAGAGAAAAGAGAATATTTGGGAACTCTTTCCTTTTTTTTCTTAGATAGATTTTTTGAATTATAATTTATAACACATACCTTAAAACTTAACCACTGTAATTGTAGAATTCAGTATCTCTAAGGAATACTGTTCAATCATCACTAAATCATTTAAAACATTTACTTCATTCCAGAAAGATCCTTCCTGCTTTTTCAAAAAATCCTCATTATCATTCCTAGACGCCAGGTACTCACTAATGTGATATTTTCTATATCTATACATTTGCCTTTTCTGAACATTTTAAATACATGAAATTACACAATACTGCATTTATTCTGTTTCATTTCATTCACTGATCCTAATGTTTTGAGGTTCACTCATGTTATAACATGTATCAGAAAAAGGTATGCAGGATTGAGGCCCATTTTGAAGTCAGAAAAAAAACCTGTGGAGCAGAATAAGTAAGACAACAAAGGAAGCAAGTTAACAACAAATGAAACTGGGGCATTGGGCATGGTGTGGAGATGAAAAAGCCAGACAATTGAAGGCAAATTTAGTGAATTCTGACATTTCCTGGAGATTATCTATTATATAGAACAAATACATCTCCCTGTGACAAGGACAGAAAGCAGCTCACTATGCTATATGGAAATTCTGTGCCTTCCTGTGATGACTGAATGAGTACAAACTGGGATTATTCACATACAAATGGACAAGGCAAGAGCTTAGTTACAGAGTCTTCCAATTTATTCCATTGAATGACTTAAAATAAGTTGTTAATGACAAACCTCCAAAGACATATAAACACCTGGAAATGACAGCAAAAAATATAACAAAACTCTCTTTTGCATACATTGTTGAGCACACTAAAAAATATCCCCAGTGTCAGAAATGAAAAGAAACTGAAAATCAAAACTGATCAAAGACTGAATATTTGTAGTAAACCAATGCAATTCTTGAAATGGATAAATAAAGTAAATGTAATGTAGATGCACTGTAGTTCTTTGCTATGATATTATCTGTACTAAAGAAAGATCATCTTAAAAACAATCAGAAAAAATAGTTGTCTAAGAAATCAACTAAATAAACAAACTTTATAACAGTAGATACCAATTATATTTAAAACATAGAACTGAAAGAATAAAATCCAATCTTATGAAATAAAAATGTAAAAAAAAATCTAGTGAAAACAATAATCTGAAAGATAGAAAATAAAAGTAAAGATCATGGGAAGTAAAAATCAAAATAAACTGTTAGAAATAAAAAAATATTATAAAGTACAATAAATATAAACAGGCTAAATGAACTGGTTAAAAATGCCTACTTGACTCTCAGTTTTAAATTAAAAAAAAAATTAAATTTGACAACAGAGTATGAACAATACAAAACAGAAAATATACAAAATGATAGAAAACTAAGGGATTAAAAACAAATAGTTGTCAAAAGAACCAAAAAGTTTGAAGAGAAAGGAAACAAGAAATATGATACAAACATAAAACTGAAGACTTTAGGAGTAAAAAGGATGTCAATGAGCTGCTTACTTTTTTACTCTTAAATTCCAAAATGATGATTTTGACATCAGGTCATTCCAAAAATAGTTTTGTTATTTTTTTTTTAAATCTTGTTCATGCAATTACATATCCAAGACATTCTAACATAGGAATCCCTGTGCATATTTGCCAAATATTTTTTCTTGCTGCAGATTAACAAAATACTTTTTGTTTTTCATAATTTCCATCATACTTTTTGTATATTTGTTGCTTTCAAAATTATAGTTTTTCAGGCATCTTTTTCAAAGGTTAGAATATGCAATCTCTTAGTTTTCAAACATGAATAAATCAAATAGTGCTGATATTTTAATACTTTGAACAGACATTTAATTAAGACATAATTATAATTGACAGATTTTCAATAAACAGAATTACAGTTCTCATTTCAATTTATAAACAAAAGAGATGTTATGATAAATGAGTAATACAAAAGACTGCCCAATTTTGAGCACTTATTTGCTCATAAATTTTTTATTCAAGATTTATATTATGTCCAAATCTATGTGAGGTAGTTTACTAAATTAAAGAAAATGTAAAGTAAGAGTCCTTAGATGAAAACCAGGGCTTCCCTGGTGACTTAGAGGGTAAAGAGTCCGCCTGCAATGCGGGAGACCCAGGTTCAATCCCTGAGTCGGGAAGATCCCCTGGAAAAGGAAATAGCAACTGAAATAGAGGAAAACGACAGAATGGGAAAGACTAGAGATCTCTTCAAGAAAATCAGAGATACCAAAGGAACATTTCATGCAAAGATGGGCTCGATAAAGGACAGAAATGGTATGGACCTAACAGAAGCAGAAGATATTAAGAAGACATGGCAAGAATACACAGAAGAACTGTACAAAAAAGATCTTCACGACCCAGATAATCACGATGGTGTGATCACTGACCTAGAGCTAGACATCCTGGAATGTGAAGTCAAGTGGGCCTTAGGAAGCATCACTATGAACAAAGCTAGCGGAGGTGATGGAATTCCAGTTGAGCTATTCCAAATCCTGAAAGATGATGCTGTGAAAGTGCTGCAGTCAATATGCCGGCAAATTTG
>NW_011494784.1:1333043-1381723 GCF_000754665.1 Bison bison bison
GGCTGTATATTGTCACCATGTTTATTTAACTTCTATGCAGAGTACATCATGAGAAATGCTGGGCTGGAAGAAGCACAAGCTGGAATCAAGATTCCCGGGAGAAATATCAATAACCTCAGATATGCAGATGATACCACCCTTATGGCAGAAAGTGAAGAGGAACTAAAAAGCCTCTTGATGAAAGTGAAAGTGGAGAGTGAAAAAGTGGGCTTAAAGCTCAACATTCAGAAAACTAAGATCATGGCATCTGGTCCCATCACTTCATGGGAAATAGATGGGGAAACAGTGGAAACAGTGTCAGACTTAATTTTGGGGGGCTCCAAAATCACTGCATATGGTGACTGCAGCCATAAAATTAAAAGGCGCTTACTCCTTGGAAGGAAAGTTATGACCAACCTAGATAGCATATTCAAAAGCAGAGACATTACTTTGCCAATGAAGGTCCGTCTGGTCAGGGCTATGGTTTTTCCTGTGGTCATGTATGGATGTGAGAGTTGGACTGTGAAGAAGGCTGAGCGCTGAAGAATTGATGCTTTTGAACTGTGGTGTTGGAGAAGACTCTTGAGAGTCCCTTGGACTGCAAGGAGATCCAACCAGTCCATTCTAAAGGAGATCAGCCCTGGGATTTCTTTGGAAGGAATGATGCTAAAGCTGAAACTCCAGTACTTTGGCCACCTCATGCGAAGAGTTGACTCATTGCAGAAGATTCTGATGCTGGGAGGGATTGAGGGCAAGAGGAGAAGGGGACGACAGAGGATGAGATGGCTGGATGGCATCACTGACTCGATGGACGTGAGTCTCTGTGAACTCCGGGAGTTGGTGATGGACAGGGAAGCCTGGCTTGCTGCAATTCATGGGGTCACAAAGAGTCGGACATGACTGAGTGACTGATCTGATCAGTACTCTTGCCTGGAAAATCCCATGGACAGAGAAGCCTGGGAGGCTGCAGTCCATGGGGTCACAAAGACTCGGACACAACTGAGCAACTTCATTTTAGATAAAATCAGAGCCATATATATGTTATTTATAGCTTTCCTTGCAGGACATTTATCCTGCCCAAATGTCCATTAGACAGTTAGTCCACACCAAAATTCCTTGATATTTGGTACTGTCCAAAACCATTTGGCATGGAACAAACATGCTCACAGACAATTTTGGATAGGACCAAATTTCAAGGAGCTTTGGGAGTGAACCAAATCTCCTATGGTCCAAATATCTTATGGACATTTTGGACAGGACTGGAAACCATTCATAAATACATTGTTAACTATATATATATATAATATATATATAATAAATATATATATAACAATACTATATATTTATCTAGTCATAGGAAGACTATCATTATTGAATAAGACATAATACAAATAACTAAGCAACAAGTTTAACTTGTGTTTTCAATTTTTTTTAGAATAGCAATTAATAGTTTTTCCAGTTAAACTGATTTTTTAAAAATTATGAAGAAAATAATTTGTATTTCTTCCACTAACAAGAAAATAACCACTAATACAGATTTATTTCTGTAAATGCTATTTAGGTATTTTTCTTTCTCAGATTACATCATTTTCATTTTTGAAATAGCCTATCATAGCTAGACTATGTCATCCTTGGCTAAGGTGCGCTTTTCTTTTTACACATTAGGTTTGATTTGCTTGTATTTATTTTGTTGAGAAATTTTGCATGTCTGTTCATTAATGAGATCAGTCTATAGATTTTCTTTCCTGTAATCTCTTAATCTTATTTTAGGATTAAAATAATCCCAACCTTATAGAATTAATTAGGAAATGTTTCCTCTACTTTTATTTTTGGACTAGTTTGTGGAAAATTGATATCATTTCTTAATTAAATGTTTGGCAAATTTCATAAATAAAAACATTTGAATCTGGTGCTTTATAAAAAAGCTATTATTAATTCAAATTTTTAATAGTATTAGAACTATTCAAGCCATTTCTTCCTCCTTGTATGAGTTTTGGAGGGTTTGTTCCTCAAATAATCAGTCTATTTTACCTAAGTTATTGAATTTGTAGGCATAGAATTATTCACAATATTTCCTTATTTTTCTTTTCATGCTCAGAAGATCAGTAGTAATTACTGTTTTTTTATTTCTAATATTTGTAATGTGACTCTTCTTTTTATTTTTATTTTTGGTAAAAATGACCAGAGATCTATCAATTTTATTGATCTTCACAGAGAAATAGCTTTCGATTTGGTTGATTTCCTCTACTGTTTACAGTTTTCATTTTGACGTTTTTGTTCTAATTTTTATTGTTTCTATTAAGGTGAAAGCTTAGGCTATTGATTTTAGGCTTTCTGACTTTCTAATGCATGCTTTTAATACTATAAATTTCCCTTTAAACATTATTTTCACCTCCAAACTTGCTAAATTGTATTTTCATTTTCATTTAGTTCAAATATTTTGAAATTTGTCTCAAGACTTCTTTAATCAATATGTTATTTGGAAGTGTTTCATGTAATTTCCAAATATTTGGGAATTTTCCAGCTCTCATTATGTTATTAATTTCCAGTTTAATCTCACTGGGATATGAGAGCATACTTTGTATGATGTCTATTATTTTAAATTTGTTTCGGTGTGTTTTATGGCTCAGAATGTGGTTTACTTTCATTACTGCGCCACATGAATTTGAGAGGAATGTGTATTCTATTGTCATTGAATGGAGTAGTCTATAAATGTCAGTTAGATCAAGCTGATTGACAGTGCTATTCAGGTCATCTATATCCACACAGATCTTCTGACTGTTTTAATGTATCAATTACTGAAAGAAGAATATTGGCATATCGAACTATAATGATGAATTTATTTGTCCTTGTAGTTCTATACATTGTACCTCATGTACTTTTATGCTCCAGTGCTAAATACACTAAATGCATGCTAAATTTAAGGTTTCTCTGATATCTTAGAGAATGGAATAAACACTGTGGAATTATGTAATGTGTTCTTTTATCTTTTAATTTTCTTTTGTTCTGAACTGCACGTTGCTTGAAATTAATATAGGTTCTTCAGCTTTCTTTTGTTTAGTGTTAATATATCTTTCTCCAGTCTTTTGATTTTAACCTATCTGAGTCTTAACTTTAAAGCAAATTTCTTATAGACAAACTGTAGTTGGGTCTTGCTTTTTTATCCATTCTGACAGCCACTGTATTTTTATTGGTGTATTAAGATTATTCACATTTACAATTAATATCTACCATTTTTGCAGCTTTTTATCTCCTTTCTCTGATGGGTCTAAGAAGAATTTTTGATTTGCAATTTTTCAGCTTTTCCTTGTGATAACTGGAGTGATTACTTCCAATCCATTTACATATCAAAGCAGAAATTAGAATACTCCTCTTTATTTACATTTAAAATACTTTGAAATTTTATATATATATATATATACACACACACACACACACACACACAGAGTTATTGAACTGAACTGATATATACACATACAGCACAGGGATACATTCTCATTATAAGTAAATAAAATATTACCAATAAGAAAATCTCCTTTTTGACTCTCTCCTATTACCAAGTATATTGCTCTACTCTCTTCCCAGAAAGTACCACTATGACTAATTTGCTGTAAGTCTCTTTAGACACTTTTTCCATACATTTAAATATGTAAAGAGACTTCCCTGATAGCTCAGCAGTAAAGATTCCATCTGCCAATACAGGAGACAAGGGTTCGATATCTGGTTCAAGAAGATCCCCTGGAAGAGGAAATGGCAAGCTAATCCAGTATTCTTTCTGGGACAATCCCAATGGACAGAGGAGCCTGTGGGTGCTAAAGTCATGGGGTTGCAAGACCTGGACATGACTGATTGACTAAGCACACAAAATATATGGAAAAATGCCCCAGACACAGAGGAACCTCAAATATATAGTACTAAATGAAATAAGCTAATCTGAAAAAGTTCAGTTCAGTTCAGTCGCTCAGTCGTGTCTGACTCTTTGCAACCCCATGAATCACAGCACGCCAGGCCTCCCTGTCCATCACCAACTCCCGGAATTCACTCAGACTCATGTCCATTGAGTCAGTGATGCCACCCAGCCATCTCATCCTCTGCTGTCCCCTTCTGCTCCTACCCCCAATCCCTCCCAGCATCAGGGTCTTTTCCAATGAGTCAATTCTTCGCATGAGGTGGCCAAAATACTGGAGTTTCAGCTTTAGTATCATTCCTTCCAAAAAAATCCCAGGGCTGATCTCCTTCAGAATGGACTGGTTGGATCTCCTTGCAGTCCAAGGGACTCTCAAGAGCCTTCTCCAACACCACAGTTCAAAAGCATCAATTTTTTGGTGCTCAGCCTTCTTCACAGTCCAACTCTTACATCCATACATGACCACTGGAAAAATGTTACATACTGTATAATTAAAATTATATTACATTCTGCAAAAAAGCAAAATTATAGGCTTCCTTGGTGGCTCAGAAGGTGAAGAATCTGCCTGCAATGTAGAAGACACAGGTTTGACCCCTGGGACAGGAAGATCTCCTAGAGAAGGGAATGGTTGCCCACTCCAATGTTCTTGCCTGGAGAATTCCATGGACAGAGGAGCCTGGTGGGCTATAGTCCATGGGGTTGCAAAGAGTCTGACATGACTGATTGGCTAATACTTTCTAATGAAGACAGTAAGGCCTCCCTGGAGGCTCTGTTGTAAAGAATCCACCTACCAATGCAGGAGCTGTGGGTTCCATCCCTGGGTTGGGAAGATTCCCTGAAGATCTTCAGGAAGGAAGAAGGAAATGGCAACCCACTCCAGTATTCTTGCCTGGAAAATCCCCTGGACAGAGGGGCCCATGCAATCACAAAAGAGTTGGACACAATTTAGCAACCAACAACAATAACATGGAGACAATGGAAGGATCACTGATTGTCAGGTGGTAGGAAGTGGTGAATAGGCAAAGCACAGAGGATTTTTAGGGCAGCAGAAATAACCTGCAAGATATCATAATGATTAATATATGTCATTATATTAATATATTCACCTAAACCACAATATGAACAAACCAAGCATGGATGAAAATGTAAACCATGTACTTTGGGTGATTACATGTCAACGTAGGTTCATTAATGTCCACCGTGACCAGCTATAAAAAATGCACCACTCTGGTGAGTGATGTTGAATAGGCGAAGGATACACAGGTGTATTTAGAAAATCTCTGTATTTTCCTCTCAATTTTCTTGTGATCTTAAAACTGCTCTTAAATTTTTTTTAATGTATATGATCAAAAATTCCATAAATATTCACTATTACTTTGCATATTTTCTACCATCTGTATATTGTAACTAATTATTTCTGTAATTTGTTAATTTTTCTTTCTACATTAGATCTAAAGTGAGACTTGTCTCGCTTTATTAAAGTTTTTTAACTGCTACAATTTCCCATTCTCCTATTGAAATATTTAAGCTATCTCCAAGTTTCCTCTTTTACAATTGATGCTACAGTAAAAACCCTTGTACTTGAAACTTTATCTTATTAAAATATGAATTTTCAACAGAGACAGGAGACTCTTATAACCAATAAATATTTCGAGGACTTTTTGAAAAGGGTTTCAGTTGACCTTCAGATCTTAAAGAAACCAGATGACAGTCTTACAATAATTCAGAACCAATTATTTTGTACTAGAATTTTTGTACTAGGAAAGGATTCTGATCTTTTCTGGAACTTTATCAATCAACATTATCCTCACTCTAATCATGAAAAGCAATTACTTCAGATGTTTTCATAAACAATGTGTAACTCAATCAAGTACAAATTATTAATGGACACTGGTTATGGAAAGAGGTATATAAATAAAGTAATAATGTCCTAATATTGAATAATTTTATATAATAGAAATTATATAGCCAAAAATCATTAGTACACCCTGATTATTATGATTATATTAACACTCTCTACCATAAAAGACATTTACTTCAAGACAAGAACAAAATGTTTTATATTAATAAATGATTAAAGGAGAAACTAGATCATAAATAGAAGTGTGAGTTCTTAGCATATGTTAACACTAAACAAAACATGATGACCTCAGATTACATTTAAAACTTCATGCTGCTGCTGCTGCTGCTAAGTCGCTTCAGTTGTGTCCGACTCTTAGCGACCCCATGGACTGCAGCCCACCAGGCTCCTCCATCCATGGGATTTTCCAGGCAAGAGTACTGGAGTGGGGTGTCATTGCCTTCTCCGTTAAAACTTTATGAGAGTACATATTTAGCTTCAAAGCTGGTGACTAATTAAATAATAGAGTACTAGCTGATTTTGATTAAGCTAAACAATTTAATTTTGTGAAGGAGATAATCATTTTATAGAATATACAGTTCCATAAAAAGACTTAATAAGCCTTAGCTAATCCTTGCTGCTGCTGCTGCTGCTAAGTCACGTCAGTCGTGTCCGACTCTGTGCGACCCCATAGACGGCAGCCCACCAGGCTTCCCCATCCCTGGGATTCTCTGGGCAAGAACACTGGAGTGGGTTGCCATTTCCTTCTCCAATGCATGAAAGTGAAAAGTGAAAGTGAAGTCGCTCAGTCGTGTCTGACTCTAGCGACCCCATGGACTACAGCCTACCAGGCTCCTCCGTCCATGGGATTTTCCAGGCAAAAGTACTGGAGTGGGGTGCCATTGCCTTCTCTGTAGCTAATCCTTACCTTATATTTTTTTCCTTTTAATTTACTTTTTTATTGAAAGATAATTGCTTTAAGAATTTTGTTGTTTTCTGTCAAGTCTCAACATGAATCAGCCATAGGTATACATATATTTCCTCCCTTTTGAACCTGCCCCCATCTCCCTCCCCACCCCACCCCTCTAGATTGATACAGAGCCCCTGTTTGAGTTTCCTGAGCCATACAGCAAATTCCTGTTGGCTATCTATTTTACATATGGTAATGTAAGTTTCCACGTTACTCTTTCCATACAGCACACCCTCTCCTCCCCTCTCCCCGTGTCCCTAAGTCTATTTTCTATGCCTGTTTGTCCATTCCTGCCCTCTAAATAAATCCTTCAGTACCATTTTTCTAGATTCTGTGTATGTGCATTAGAAAACGATCTATGTGCCTTATCTTTCTCTTTCTGACTCACTTCACTCTGTATAATTGGTTCTAGGTTCATCACCTCATCAGAACTGACTCAAATATGTTCCATTTTATGGCTGAGCAATATTCCATTTTGTATATGTACCACGACTTCTTTATTCATTCATCTGTCAGTGGACATCTAGGTTGCTTCCCTATTCTAGCTATTGTAAACAGTGCTGCAATGAACAATGGGACACAAGTGTATTTTTCAATTTTGGTCTCCTCAGAGTATATACCTAGGAGTGGGATTGCTGGGTCATATGGTGGCTTTATTCCTAGGTTTTTAAGTAATTTTCATACCATCTTCCATAGTGGCTATATCAATTTACATTCCCATCAACAGTGCAAGAGTGTTTCCTTTTCTCCACACCCTTTCCATCATGTATTGTTTGTAGATTTTTTGATGATGATCATTCTGACAGGTGTGAGGCGATATCTCATTGTGGTTTTGATTAGCATTTCTCTAATAATGAGCTATGTTGAACATCTTTTCATGTATTTGTTAGCCATCTGTATATCTTCTTTGGAGAAATGTCTGTTTAGGTCTTTTTCCCATTTTTTGATTGGGTTGTTTGTTTTTGTAGCATTGAGTTGTATGAACTGCTTGTACATTTTGGAAATTAATCCTTTGTCAGCTGTTTCATTTGCTATTATTTTCTCCCATTCTGACAGTTGTATTTTCATCTTCTTACTGTTTCCTTTACTGTGCAAAAGCATTTAGGTTTAATCGGGTCCTACATGTTTACTCTTGCTTATAATTTCTATTACTCTAGGAGGTGCATCATAGAGGATCTTGCTTTGATTTATGTCATTGAGTGTTCTGCCTATTTTTTCACCTAAGTTTTACAGATTCTGGTCTTACATTTAGGTCTTTAATCCATTTTGAATTTATTTTTATGTATGGTGTTAGGAAGTGTTCTAATTTCATTCTTTACATGTAGCTTTCCAGTTTTCCCAGTATCATTTATTGAAGAGGTTGTCTTTACCTCATTGTATATTCTTGCCTCCTTTGTCAAAATAAGGTACCTATAGGTGCATAGGCTTATTTCTGGGCTTGCTATCTTGTCCCACTGGTGTATATTTTTGGTTTTGTGCCAGTACCACACTGTCATGATGACTGTAGCTGTGTAGTATAATCTGAAATCAGGAAGGTTGATTCCTCCAGCTCCATTGTTCTTTCTCAAGACTGCTTTGGCTATTCAGGGTCTTTTGTGTTACCATATGAATTGTGAAATTTTTTATTTTTTTAGTTCTGTGAAAAATGCTATTTTTCACAATAGGGATCATACTGAATCTGTAGATTGCATAGGGTAGTATAGTCATTTTCACAAATTTGATTCTTCCTACCCAGGAAAATGGAATACCTTTCCATCTGTTTATATCATCTTTGATTTCTTTCATCAGTGTCTTATAATTTTCTGTGTACACTTCTTTTTTCTCCTTAGGTAAGATTATTCCTAGATATTTAATTTTTTTTTGTTACAATGGTTAATGGGATTGATTCCTTAATTTCTTTTTCTGATTTTTCATTGTTAGTATATAGAAATGCAACTGATTTCTATGTATTGATTTTGTATACTGCAACTTTGCTAAATTCACTGGTTAGCTCTAGTAATTTTCTGATACTATTTTTAGGGCTTTCTATGTACAGGATCATGTCATCTACAAATAGTGAGAGCTTTACTTCTTCTCCAATCTGGATTCCTTTTATTTCTTTTTCTTCTCTTATTGCTGAAGCTAGGACTTCCAAAGCTATGTTGAATAGTAGTGGTGAGAGTGGACACCCTTATCTTGTTTCTGATCTTAGGGGAAATGCTTTCAGTTTTTCACCATTGAGAATAATGTTTGTTGTAAACATCATATATGGCCTATACTACGTTGTGCTGCTGCTGCTGCTACTGCTAAGTCACTTCAGTTGTGTCCGACCCTGTGCGACCCTATACAGGGCAGCCGACCAGGCTCCCCCATCCCTGGGATTCTCTAGGCAAGAATACTGGAGTGGGTTGCACTAAGTTCCTTCAATGCCCATTTCTTAAAGAGTTTTAATCACAGATGGGTGCTGAATTTTGTCAAAGGCTTTTTTCTGCATCTATTGAGATGACCATACGGTTTTTACCTTTCAGTTTGTTAATATGGTGCATCACATTGGTTGATTTGTATATATTCAAGAATCTTCACTTTCCCGGGAAAAACCCAACTTGATCATGGTGTATGAGATTTTTTTATGTGTTGCTGAATTCCACTTGCTAAAATTTTGTTGAGGATTTTTGCATCAATGTTCATTAGTGAAATTGGCCTGTAGTTTTCTTTCTTTGGGTTGTTTTTGTCTGGTTTTGATATCAGGGTAATGGTGGCCTCATAGAATGAGTTTGAAAGTGTTCCTTCCTCTGCAATTTTTGAAAGAATTTTAGAAGGATAGGCATTAGCTCTTCTCTAAATGTTTAATAGAATTCTCCTGTGAAGCCATCTTGTCCTGCACTTTTGTTTTTGGGGAGATTTTTGCTCACAGCTTCAATTTCAGTGCTTGTAATTGGGTTGTTCATAACTTCTATTTCTTCCTGGTTCAGTCTTGGAAGATAGAACTTTTGTAAGAATCTGTCCATTTCTTCCAGGTTATCCATTTTATTGTCAGATACTTGTTTATAATAGTCTCTTACAATCTTTTATATTTATGCATTGTCTGTTGTAACCTCTCCTTTTTCATTTCTAATATTGTTGATTTGATTCTTCTCTCTTTTTTTCTTGATGAGTCTGGCTACATGTTTCTTAATTTTGTTCATCTCCTCATAAAACCAGCTTTTTATTTTATTAATCTTACTACTGCTTCTCTCATTTCTTTTCATTTATTTCTGCTCAGATCTGTATGATTTCTTTCCTGCTATGATTTTTGGGGTTATTTTGTTCTTCTTTTTCCAGTTGTTTTAGGTATAAAGTTAGGTTGTCTATTTGATGTTTTTCTTGTTTCTTGAGGTAGGATTGTATTGCTATAAACTTCCCTCTTAGAACTGCTTTTGCTGCATCCCATAGGCTTTGAGTTGTCATGCTTTCAATGTCATTTGTTTCTAGAAAATTTTTATTTCCCTTTTGATTTCTTCAGTAATCTGTTGGTTATTTGTAAATGTATTGTTTAATCTCCATGTGTTTGTGTCTTACAGTATTTTTCTTGTAATTAATATTTAGTCTCATAGTGTTGTGGTCAGAGAAGATGCTTAATACAATTTCAATTTTCTTAAATGTACTGAGGTTTGATTTGTGACCCAAGATGTGGTTTATCCTGGCGAATGTTCCATGTGCACTTGAGAAGGTGTATTCTGCATTTGGATGGAATGTCCTGAAGATATCAATGAAATCTATCTTATCTAATGTATCATTTAAGGCTTATGTTTCCTTATTAATTTTCTATTTTGATGATCTGTCCATTGGTGTGAGTGGGGTGTTAAAGTCTCCTGCTATTACTGTGTTACTGTCAATTTCTCCTTTATGTCTGTTAGTGTTTGTCTTATGTATTGAGGTGCTCCTATGTTGGGTACATAGATATTTACAATTATTATGTCTTCCTCATGGACTGATCACTAGATCATTATGAACTGTCCTTCCTTATCTCTTGTAATCTTCTTTATTTTAAGATCTATTTTGTCTGATATAAGGATGGCTACTCCAGCTTTCTTTTGCTTCCCATTTCCACAGAATATATTTTTCCATCCTCTTGCTTTCAGTCTATATGTGTCTTTAGGTCTGAAGTGGGTTTCTTGTAGACAACATATATATGGGTCTTGTTTTTGTATCCATTCAGCCAGTTTGTGTCTTTTGGTTGGAGCATTTAATCCATTTACATTTAAAGTAATTATTGATATATATGTTCTTATTGCCATTTTCTTAATTGTTTGGCATTGATTTTGTAGATCTTTTTTCTTTTCTTGTATTTCTTAACTATATAAGTCCCTTTAACATTTGTTAAAGCTGGTTTGATGGTACTGAAGTCTCTTACTTTTGCTTGTCTGAAAAGCTTTTTATTTCTCCATCAATTACAAACGAGATCCTTGCCAGGTCCAGTAATCTTGGCTGTAGATTTTTCCCTTTCACTACTTTAAATATATCCTGCCATTCCCTTCTGGCCTCCAGAGTTTCTGCTGAAAGATCATATGTTAAGCATATGGGGTTTCCCTTGTATGTTACTTGTTGCTTCTCCCTTGATGCTTTTAATATTCTTTCTTTGTGCTTAGTCTTTGTTAGTTTGATTAGTATGTTTCTTGGTGTGTTTCTTCTTGGGTTTATCCGTATGGGACTCTTTGGACTTGAGTCTTGGACTTGATTGACTGTTTCCTTTTCCATGTTGGGGAAATTTTTAACTATAATCCCTTCAAAAACTTTCTCATATCCTTTCTTTTTTTCTTCTTCTGCGACCCCTATATTTCAAATGTTGGTGTGTTTGATATTGTCCCAGAGGTCTCTTAGACTGTACTCAGTTCTTTTCATTCTTTTTACTTTATTCTGCTTTTCAGAAGTTATTTCCACCATTTTATCTTCCAGCTCACTGATTCGTTCTTCTGCTTCAGATATTCTGTTATTGATTCCTTCAAGAGTATTTTTAATTTCAGTAATTGTGTTGTTTGTATGTTTATTCTTTAATTCTTCTAGGTCTTTCTTAATTGATTTCTTGCATTTTCTCCATTTTGTTTTCAAGGTTTTGGATCATCTTTCCTATCATTATTCTGAATTATTTTTCAGGTAGTTTGCCTATTATTTCTTCTTCATCTATTTGGACTTCTGTTTTCTAGAATGTTACTTCATTTGTGTAGCATTTCTCTACCTTTTCATTATTTTTTTTTTAACTTATTGTTTTTGAGGTTTCCTTTTCCCAGACTTCAAGGTTGAATTCTTTCTTCCTTCTGGTTTCTGCCCTCCTATGGTTGGTTCAGGGGTTTGTGTAAGCTTCCTATAGGGTGAGATTTGTGCTTAGTTTTTGTTTGTTTGTTTTTCCTTTTATGGGCAAGGCTTAGATAAGTGGTAATCCTGTCTGCTGATGATTGAGTTGTATTTTTGTTTTGTTTGTTGTTTAGATGAGGCATCCTGCACAGAATGATACTGGTGGCTGGGTGATGCCAGGTCTTGTATTCAAGTGGTTTCCTTTTTGTGAGTTGTCACTATTTGATACTCCCTAGGATTAGTTCTCTAGTAGGGTCTTGGAGTCACTGCTCCCACTCCAAAGGCTCAGGATTTGATCTCTGGTCAGGAATGAAGATTCCACAAGTGGTTTGTTATGGCATTAAGTGAGATTAAAACAAATATCCCAAAACGGTAAACTAAAGATGAACCCCTGACAAATGGCAGTTATAAAATCAGGCAAATAAAAATTAAAATAATGGAATATACACATATACATATATACCCATGAGCAAAGTCAGAACAGTTCAACAAAAATAAGGTACAGTAGATTGACCCAGCAAACAAAGGAAATAAAAAATTATATTTACCAGTTAAGAACAAAACTAACTAAAGCACAAAGTGGAAAACAAAACTAAAGGAAGGTGCCAAGTAGGGAATAAGGCAGTGATAACAAAATTGACAAATATTTTGAGAGGAAAGGAAAGAAAGAAAAGAAAGAAAGAATACATACACAAAGTTAAATAGAGGTAGATAAAGAAGATTTATATCCATTAAAGATTAACTGCAAGGGGAAAAGAACAGTAGGAAAGATAAACAAAGGAGTAAATGTAGAAAAAATATAATAGGTTTTAAAGGTTAAAATTATAAAAAAGGGGAAAAAAAAGTAAGAAAGTAAAGAAGAAAAAAGTAAAAAGGGGAGAAAAAAAGGAAAACGCCACAGAACTGCAAAAGCCCACCACAGAGGCAGAGGTTTATAAACAACAATAAAAAGTGTGACTGAATATACACATATACATATACACCCATAAGCAAAATCAAAACACTTCAACAAAAATAAAGTACAATAGACTGACCTGGCAAACAAAGGAAACCAAAAATTATGTATGCTGCTGCTGCTAAGTCGAGTCAGTTGTGTCCGACTCTGCGACCCCAGAGATGGCAGCCCACCAGGCTCCCCTGTCCCTGGGATTCTCCAGGAAAGAACACTGGAGTGGGTTGCCATTTCTTCTCCAATGCATGAAAGTGAAAAGTGAAAGTGAAGTTGCTCAGTCATGTCCGACTCTTAGCGACCCATGGACTGCAGTCTACTAGGCTCCTCTGTCCATGGGATTTTCCAGGCAAGAGTACTGGAGTGGGGTGCCATTGCCTTCTCCAAAAATTATGTCTACCAGAACAAAACTAACTAAAGCACAAACTGGAAAACAAAACTAAAGCAAGGTGCCAATTGGGGAATAAAGCAATGCAAAGAAAATTAACAAATATGTTGAGAGGAAAGGAGAGAAAGAAAAGAGAGAAAGAATAGATACACAAAGTTATATAGAGGTAGATGAAGATTTATGTACATTAAAGATTAACTGCAAGGGGAAAAGAACAGTAGGAAAAGCAAACGAATAAATGTAGAAAAAATAATAATAGGTTTAAAAAATTAAAAAAAAGGAGAAAAAAAAAAAAGGAAAACTCCAGAGAACTGCAAAACACCAACGTAGAGGCAGACATTTATAACAACAATATAAAATGTGACGGAGGCAAAAAAAAAAGGTCAAAAGCTTAATTGGATTTCTTAGTACCAATAAAATCGACAACTACAACAGAGGGGGATAAAAAGGAAAAAGAAACACAATTCAAAAGAATCTACAGAACAAGTCAAAACATAAGAATAATAAATATTTTTCTTGAGTCGCAGCTGTCAGAGTCCTTTCCCTCGCTGGGAGTCACAGTCCACCTCACGTCTCTAGGATGCCCTCCAACACTCTACTGATCTCTGGACCTGCTATGGAGGCAGTCCAGATTCTAATCTGGTTCTAGTCCTCTGTGTTCTTGCCTCCAATGTCCACAGCTATTGGAACTAGTGCGTTTTCTTTTGTGAGAGCGCTCAGTGACCTTTTATATATTCCATAAAGGCAGAGTCTGCCTAGTTGATCATGTGGATTTAATCTGCAGCTTGTACAGCTGGTGGGAAGGTTTTGGGTCTTCTTCCTTAGTCACACTGCACCTAGGTTTCAACTGTGGTTTTATTTCCACCTCAGCATGGGGGTCGTCCACTGTGGTTTGCTCCTGAGGCTACCCTGGAGGACTTGGATCTGCCCCTCTGAAGGCCAGGTGTGGAGGTGGTGCAGCTGCTTGGGTTGCAGGGGTTCTGGAAGCACCAGGTACTCAGGAAAGTTGCGGCTAGGGCAGCAGGAAATTTAGTGCTCTAGAAGGGTATGACAACCAGTATTGGGCAATACACTCCAATATTCTTGTTTGGAGAACCCCTCTCCCTGACAGAGAAGCCTGGCACAGTCTATAGGGTCGCAAAGTATCGGACACGACTGAAGTGACCCTCTGTGCATAGATGCAAGACCTTTTTTGCCTGTGGCAGCTCTGCCCCAGTGAGAGTTGAGTGTGAAGGTGGTGCAGCTGCTTGGCTTGCGGGGACCCTGGCGGTGACAAGTGTGCAGGGACATGGACTGCCTTGGCTGCAGGATTTATGGCCCTATCAGTCTTTTTTCAAGCCTCTTGTAGCTAGCGATCAGAAGGCCTCTTTGGCCAGTCTTTCTCCGTACCTCTGCCAGTTCAGGCATGTAGAGGGTGTCCTACTCTGTAGATCAGTGTGCCAGGCACTTAAAGGAGCACCCTGGGTGGGGTCCTACTCTGAAGTTCAGTGCATCAGGCGTTTGATGGCCCAGGCTCTCTATTGTTCAGCTGCCAATTACGGCGTGTGTTGGGGGGAGAGTCACACGTACACCCCCTATGTGTGACTCAGCAGTACGCCTTGCTTCCATGGCTGCCCAGCTTTCTTCTATAGGCATTTCCCACCACAATCTCCTCCCTCACACCTCCCTCACACCTCACACCTCACACCCCTCAATCTGTCATCTGCAGTCAACAGCAGCCCTTGTCCTGGATTGCTCCACAATCCCTAAACTCAAACTCCCAGCTGCTGCCCCTTCCTAGGGATCTACATCCCTGTCCAGGGCATGTATGGCTGCAGCAAGGACTATCTGATTCTCATTCCATTTAGGCTGCCAAAGACCAGCTGTTTCAATCCCAGCCTTAAATGTTTGTCCTCTGACTCAGACAACTGCCCTGATATATGGGGATCGAACCCCTGCTTCACTTCCCCCACCCACTGAGGGCAGGTCCAGCCCAACTAACACTCCCGTTGTTCCTCCTAGCTCCTTCATCCTACCAGTTTTGCGTGGGTTAATATATTATTTTCTGCTGGTCAGGTACTCCTGTCTGCTCTCAGGTGGTGTTCTGCATGCACTTCTTTGTCTGGAGGTGTATTCCTGACGTATCCATGGAGAGAGATGTACTTCACGTCCACCTACCTCTCCTCCATCTTATTCTTTCCTAATCCTTACCTTATTATTTAGGGGAAGCATTGAATCTGATCATAAACATTAAAAAGTACCATTATCCCCTCTAACTTTCAATTTACTCAGAAGATGACTTAAGAAGTGGCACCATAGCATGTTCTGAGGACTCAACATTGCACTTGAAGTCAAAGTAATAGACTTCTAGATTCTATTCCTCACAAATTAGTTATGTATATGCTCAGGAGTCTTCAGACCTCTGGCCTTAAACTTCTTTCTGAGTAAAATAAAGATACAGTGACCTCTAACTTTTCTTCTAAGGTTTCTTTTAAAACGTTTTATTACTTACTCAAGCAAGTCAACTTATATTTACCAAGTCCCTATATGTGGCAGTCATTCTGCTAGGCATTATAAAATTATAAATGATAGAATATAAATATTTTTGCTTTAAGTGAATGTTAATTCTCATCATCTATTTAACAAAATATATTCTGACACATTAACTTACAAAATCAAACACTTAAGTGTCACCTGAAAGCCTTTGTGCTTCATAAACACACATCTATGTCGTCATCCAGAGGCTGTATGGATTTTGGTGCTTTTATAGGGAACATGCAATAAGAGTATAAATTTATTTAATAGGAAATATCTTTTGTTCATTTGTATATCTTCAGGGCTTAAGACAATGTTTGCTTTGGCATACAACAGATACTCAATAAAGAGAGTTGACTGAAAACATGTATCTAATAATTTCTTCTTCAACAATAATGAAAATACAAGTACAAATGAGAACCAGTGATAGTACCTTTAATTATTCCCCGAGAAAACTTAACTACCTGCTTTTAGAAATATACATCTGTAATCACAAAAGAGAATATGGATGAATAGATATTGAAACTACTTCAGAGAATTTATTTTGTGCTGATGAAGACAATGCATGTGTATGAACAAATAATCATATACAATATGGCTCAGTATCTTAAAAGAAACGCAGACACAGAACAATGAGACTTCAGGAAGATTCTTCTGACTGTATCACATTCTAATCCAAAATCTAAATATTAATACTCAAATTTCGAAAGCCTAAAAAGGTGACATTGTTTTCTGAATGTTAGAAGACCAAAGAAATGAAAAGGCCAAAATTAAGGAAGGCTTCATTTATTTTAGTTTATTTCTTTCCAGGCATCACCCGTGGGTGACTCATTACAGGGGTTTACCACTTCTGTTTCAGATTCTTCCAGAAATTCTCAGAATATATGGCTATCCTGTCTCCCACCTCTTCAAATTGAAAACTACATATTTTCTTATCAAGGCCCATTATTATTCAAAAGTCCATATTATTTTTCCTTCATCTTAAAGTGTTCAGAATAACAATTCAATAGAACCAAAATTTTTGTAAACACAAAATAAAACTTGAAACCATTTGTCTCTGTCAGAACTAAGGATTTTTCAAGTAATCTCCTCAGAAAAGTTGTTTATTCTGATTTGTTTTGTTTAATCACAAACATAAAAGTAATTGACAGTATTTCCCAAAGACTCACAGGGGTTAGTTTGGCTGGACTAGCAAATCCTCAGGAGAAATGTTTTTGAACTGATGAAAAAGAAATTATACCTTTTTTCTTTAGAATATAAATGAACACTCTAAATGACATCTGTTTCAAAAGTTCATGAAAAGTGACCTCAGCAGACTAATTAATGTCTATGTTGACACATCAATTTGCAACCTAATTGTTTATTTAACTGCTGGTTATTTTTTTCCTCAAGGGTGATAGCACTTTTTAAACCACGTTTAGGAGCCGGCAAATTAATAATTTATTTAATCATTAGTTCTCTAGGACTCGATTGCAAAATGCTATTTAAGAGACAATGTAACAACTAAAAATCAATGGGAATGCTGAAAGAAGAAAAGAGTAAATAATATTTTACCAGGTTACTAGAAAAATTATTTCTCCCTATTTCTCTGGAGCCTTTTCCCATGAAAAAGTATTTGGATTTTTAAATTTATTCCCTATTTTCAGCAACTTACAATGATCCTCATAATGTCTGTTTAGCTTTTGTTTTGTCTTACTTTACATCTTTTTTAAAAAATTATCATTGAAATATAGTAGATTTATAATATTGTACAGCAAAGTGACTATTTTTACAGATCATATTCCACTCAAGATACTGAATATAATACCCTGAGCTATAAAGAATATCCTTGTTGCTTATCTATTTTACGAATAGTAGCTCATATCTGTTAATCCCATACTCCTTAATTCTCCCTCCCCTCTCCTTTTCCATCTTTTTCTCTATCTTTTTCAATCTTTTCAGTCTTCAGTATTCTTCTCTATCTACCACCACTTAGAATGTCCTAGAGTTAAATCCTGTGTAAGCAATAAGCCATCCTGTCAACAAATCAGCCAAAACCTTTCATATAATGATTTCCACAAACTTTTGAGCTTTCTAAGAGATGTCATTTCAAAAAGAGTAACTTTTCATCTGAGTTTAGATTTTTAGTTTAGCTGGGTAACTGAGAGAAAAAGCATATCTAAATTTCTACCACATCTTTCCATCTGAACTTATTTTGTCTGGATGGCATTTTTTTCTTTCCCCTTACACCTGACACATATTCATTTCTCTCTTGTATGGTCTGAGTATGTACATACATGTACATATACATATGTACATACATATAACAGCACAAGAAAATTTCTTCTTCCCCTTCACATAAATGTAAAATTCTCCAGGTGTTAAATAAGAAAAAAACAAATAGGAAATGAAGTGAAATTTAATAGAATTTAGGATAGGGGATTAAACAGTGTGTGTGCGCTCAGTTGCTTCAGTTGTCCGCCTCTTTATGATCCTATAGACTTGAGCCCACCAGGCTCCTCTGTCCATGGGATTCTCCAAGTAAGAATAATGGAGTGGATTGTCATGCCCTCATCCAGAGGATTTTCCTGACCCAGGGATCCAACCCACATCTATGTTTCCTGTATTGCAAGCAGATTCTTTATTGCTGAGCCACTAGGAAAGCCCAGGGGATTAAAATATTGACAACAGGATAGACAGGAAATGAGGATACAGCTTGAAACAATTGGTTTAATAAAGCTAGAAATAATAGAATAAAAGAAAAGAAATGGACTCATCAGAGTGATTCAATCTTGGAGGGTCTGGCAGAAGAACTCCATGAATAAACTCAGGAAAGAAAAACCTTTGGTGCTTCTGGAGAAGCAGGTGCAGAAGCTGACTCTAAGCTGACTGGAAGAGTGGAAGCATGCAGATTTCACCTAAAGAAGGCTGCTTTGGCTCACAAAAGGGAACTGAGCCTGAAGTAAAGACCTACTCTTTGCATTTCTCTTAACTGTCATTCCTAGAACTGGACTTCACTGTTACACCAATTTAATGCTAAGAACTTGGCAGAGGAAAGGGTCCTTACCAATGACTTCAATATGACACACAGTTGAGAACTGGGGGCATGGAAGGATTAGAGAAATGATAGAAAAGATTACTATCCTATAATGTAAAACAGCATGGATTCAAGTCATCCAAAGAGGTGAAAAGTTCTGTTATTACTAAAATACTATAATTTTATTTATTAACATAATTCCTCATTATCAGTGCATTTAACAATCCATTGACCATCCTCTGCTAACTTCTAAGTCAGTGGTTCTTAAGAGTTTTGGACTTCAGGAGTATTTTACACTCAGAGTTAGTGAAAAACCCTGAGAGTTTTTGTCTACATTGGCTATCAGATCAGATCAGATAAGTCGCTCAGTTGTGTCCGACTCTTTGCGACCCCATGAATCGCAGCACACCAGGCCTCCCTGTCCATCACCAACTCCGGGAGTTCACCCAGACTCACGTCCATTGAGTCAGTGATGCCATCCAGCCATCTCATCCTCTGTCGTCCCCTTCTCCTCCTGCTCCCAATCCCTCCCAGCATCAGAGTCTTTTCCAATGAGTCAACTCTTTGCATGAGGTGGCCAAAGTACTGGAGTTTCAGCTTTAGCATCATCCTTCCAAAGAAATCCCAGGGCTGATCTCCTTCAGAATGGACTGGTTGGATCTCCTTTCTATATTTTAATTTAAAATATAAAGATCTAAATTATGTATTGAGTTAGTTTATTAAAAGAAACATGTCACATGTTAACTTAAACATCATATTTTTATGAAGAATAACTGTCTTCAAATAACCAATAACAATTTGAGAAGAATGGCACCACTTTACATGTTTAATGTCTAATGCCTGGCCTACTGGAAGACAGCTGGGTTTTCAAATCGCCTTCTGTACTGAAATTGTTGTACTACATATCACATGACATGTAGTCTCTAGAAAACTACACTATATGTGCATGAAAAATTAAAATTTAAAAATAAATAATTTCTTACCATTATGAAATTATTTTGATCTCATGAACTTCTGAAAGTGTCTTACAAAGCCACACTGAGAATCTCTGCCCAAAGTCACTGCTGCTCCCAAGCCAGCCCACATTTCCAACATGAAACAACATAACCCATCTCCGTTTCTCTTCTGTGCAAATACATCACAATGATGAGGCAAATCCTTGGGAAAATAAATTAAAGCATAACTTTTTATCTGTACCCTCAATCTTAAAAATGATTTTGTAAAAACTTGAAGATTACAACTCTAATAAAGGCCAGTTACAGATATATTGTCCATGGGATTCTCCAGGTAAGAATATTGGAGTGGGTTGCCATGCCCTCCTCCAGGGTCTGTTCCTGACCCAGGGATAGAACCTGTGTCTCCTGTATCTCCTGCATTGGCAGGTGGGTTCGTTATCACTAGCACCAACTGGGAAGTATATTTATATGTGTATATATATATATACATGTACACAAATATATACATATATTTGTGTTTAAACTTCATAATAATTCTTGGCCAATAAATAAAGCAGGCAATTCTCTTATGTCAGAGTTTTAGTTATAAGAAAATTGAGGCTCTGTGAGGAAAAACAGCTGCCCCAAGAACAATGCATCTATGCATCTAGTTAAATTGAGATGGCTAAATGGATATGAATATTGCATTCAACAACATGCTCTCGACAAAAAGAAAATGAGAAGAGACGAGGTCAAGAAATACAGTGTATACCTTTTGCTTTTTCTGTGGTTGGCACTGAACTTTGTATAATCTCCCCTTTACTATAAAAGGAGAGAGGGGAGTCAGTTAAACTGAGTTTCTCTTATGCCAACATTTGTAACACTAAGAATAACTTTTTGACTGTTAGTTATTTGTCCCTCAGGTTTCTCTAAAAAAGTAATTAAACTATCAATATTTGAGTGGGTTTCTTTTTCCTTTCTCTCTTGCCCTATTTTCAAACCTTATTTTCATTAGTATTTTGCTGCTCTTCAGGGAAATCTATGGGGCTGACCCCAATGTGGCTAACTGGAGGTGGAATCACTAACTAGATCAATCATTCACTCCCTCTGTTCCTGAGACAGAAGAAATCCAAGCAGTAACATTTTACACTAACTTCTCTTTGGTGAATACTGAAATAATTCAGGATAAGCAAGTTCAAGCTGGAATTCATGATGAGATAAGTCCATTAGCACTCCAGCAAACTCATGTGAACTCTGGAAGGGTTTTAGGGACTGAACTAAGCCTGCTAATTATTTTTAGACTGAATCATATTAGAAATTGAATCTATTCCCTCTTGTACCAGGCTCTGGATGTAAGATGCTCTGGGAGGAGTGTTAACCCTTCAGGGCCTACAAGGTCCTACTTTGGGTGGGCTGACATTTAATAGGAAAGATCTCATATTTCAAATGAGTACCTCTGGGTCTCTTCCTTATGTGTGGGCTTTATGTGATTGATACTTCCCTTCTCAAAAAAAAAAAAGAAATATAATCCTGATGTACTTCCATTTACATAAGACTGGCAGCTACTTTTGTCTCTTTCATAATTTCTCTTATTATCTAGTACAGAAAGATTTCAGATCCTGCTTAATGTTATTACTCTTTTTCTCGCCTCTAAAATTTTGCACTTTCTCACCAACTTAAGTATTTTGATTTGTAGGTTCTAAATACACAATAAATTCAGTAGGACAAACACAAAAATCTAGGTCTTGTTCCAAAAAACCTTCTACAGCTGCCCAATATTATTTTTATCAGAAGCAGTACTAAGATCTCTTTTCCCTAAAAAACATCCAAGGTCAAGTTCTGATTTGTTTGCCTCCCTAGTCACATCATCCTTTCCAACATAAAATTATTCAGATAGGCTTATTTTCTTTCTCACTACTAAATTTCTTGGTTGAATCCTTAGCAATGTAGCTCTGAATGAGGAAAAAAAAAACAATTATCTTCTATTGAGCTTGACGTACCAAATCTTCTGAGTACTACCAATACATTCATTTCCATTGTCCTGATTTAGCCCTGATGATCTGACTTTCATGCCTGATGCCCTATTACTTTGCAGATCAAATTAATGGTTGTAATTTCAGTGCAAAATTACAGTGTTCTTCTTTCAGGATTTATTTCAGGTAATAATACTCGGGTTTTATTTTTAAAATTATTTAGAATACATATTAAGTAGTGCATTAAATATTTGTTACATTTTAGATAAAACTATACACATAAAAATCAAGAAAAATAAAAATTCATAAGAATAGATAAAAATTCTTTACAAGTATAAAATAAACTATTTTTTTGGTCCTGATCCTGATGCTTCTTTGATCTTCTTTGTTTTGGTAACTTTCTATTCTGTTCGGTGTTTTTGAATGAAGCTTCTAAGATACCACATCTGAAAACTGCAATTTTGAATTTTTCCTCCTTACTAATCCAGGAGGAAAGGTCCTGCTCATGATGAAACAAATCCCCTTCCCCACTAAAGACAAAAGTAGGTATCAGAGGATTCTTCCTGAATCTGTTGTGGTAAGTGTGAGTCAGGCTACATGAACAGAAAGTTAACAAGAGATAGGATGAGTTCTAAGAATTAAAAAAAAGGGGTTTGGAGGCTTGAGGCCATCAGAGATCCAAGAATGGTACTGCATATGGACAAGGTGATGAAGAGTGTCTTTAATAACGCTGTCATACCCACAGAAATGCCTGTGTTTTGGTACTTTAAAAATCATGACTTAAGGGAAGACCATAAAACCAAAAACTAATATTCCAATCACTATATCAGAGCTAAATTAATTATCCAAGTTTTTTACCCTATCATTCTGAATAAACCATGATTTACATGAGGATAATGTCTGGTCCTCCTTTATCTCGCCTTTCAGGACAAAAGCTACTAAACTCACTTCAAATGAATTCACGCTAACCAAAACTAAGCAAGACCATAGGGATAATGTTTCCTGTTGTTTCAGGCAGTATGAACCATATATAAGAAAGCACAGAAACATGAAATAATAAGATTTATTTAGAGAAGTATAAGTAGCCAATATTGCTGAGTAGTAATAGAAGAGCTGGTGAAGTAAATTAAATCCTGAGCACAATGAATCCTGAAAATGTTACTGGAGAAATAATATCTTTGAAAATATTTGAGATTCAATGAATAACTTCAATCTGGGAAGGATGCTTGCAGGACTGGCATTTTACCAGATATAAGTATCTTTAAGGTGAATTTTGCTAATAGTATAAAGAATAGAATGGTACAAAACTGGAAGTAGTTGGCTTATTGTAAAGTTTAGGAGGAAAGCAGTGAAGATGCCAATTATGGCAGCAATGATGAAAAAGTAGAAGAGGAGACAAAATAAGCGTCAACCTGGAGGTAAAATTGACAGAACGTGATAAGGAGATGATGATCGTAAAAGAGAAATCTATAATGTAAGATCATTTTTCAGGTGTCCTACATGGGAAGGAATACACGGTAATTATTTTTCACTGAGGTAACAATGGTATATGTGTCAGGAGAGGCAAAAGAATCCCTGAATACAATGATAGCGATTGTTTGCTGAGAATTTAGTTTGCACTTAGCATCATGCTAAATACAAAATTATCTATGTTGGGGCAAAATTCAAGCACAGATCAGAGTGGAGAGTCTCTTTTCCTTAGGAGGCCCTGCAAAATTAATAATTAAAATGCCAGATAAGTGATATCAGAAATGCCTTTCAACAAAATTCCTTTACTTTTAAATAAGATAATGTTGCTATTGCTATTGCTACGTCACTTCAGTCGTGTCCGACTCTGTGTGACCCCATAGACGGCAGCCCACCAGGCTTCCCCATACCTGGGATTCTCCAGGCAAGAACACTGGAGTGGGTTGCCGTTTCCTTTTCCAATGCATGAAAGTGGAAAGTGAAAGGGAAGTCGCTCATTCGTGTCCGACCCTCAGCGACTCCATGGACTGCAGCCTTCCAGGCTCCTCCGTCGATGTGATTTTCCAGGCAATGATAAATTTTTTAATTGTTTTAAAGGCTCAGACAGAATGAGGACCTCTCCACCATGCCCACAGTCCCCAACTCCACCATTCACACATCTTAGGGGAGAGGGAAGAAGGTCATTCACTCATGTTGATACTGTTCCCTGATGGTGCGCCACCTTCTTTGATAAGGCCTGAGAAGACTAACAACTATTCACATCCAATTACAATTTGTATTTATTCAATTATAGTGCTTTAGTTAGATCATTCTGTCTTCCCTCAGAGAAGTAATATAAGGTACCAAGCATACAAAAATTCTCATAACATCATAAACTCTGTAAAGGCCATATGAGATCTATTGCCTTTATTATCTGTACTTTTGAATAATATATGCATTGTCTTATGAAAATGGAATAAATATATTATACAGAACAATATTTCCCAGTAAAGCTTCTCAAGCCTACCTAGTCACAGAAGGAAGCACTATTATATGGCAAAGGGCCAAGAATTTCTCCTCTTCTTGAGGCAAGTTTATTTAGAGATTTCCTTATGCATAAATAACACATTTCATAAGTTAAGAAAAACTAACAAATAAAGACATTTAAAAAACTGCCCAAGATCACATAGCAGACAAATATCAAATATGAAGTTATAAGCCTATTGTTAAATCCTTCACAGGACTCCCTCTCCCATAAGTTCAGCTTTAGTTACTATGTGGAAATCGAGAGGCTGAGAGATGTTAGAGATGTGCTGTGTACAGCTGGATATTAGCCTGGAGATGCTATGCAAGGCCCAGACTGGCAATACAGACAATACAATAATCAGAATGTAATTGGTATTTAAAATGGGGAAAAGCACAATATGACCAGAGAAAAGTAAGAAATAATGTTGTGTTCATAAATAAATTTTTAAGTGCAACAAAATTGTTCATTTCTATTTCAGATCATAGTCATTATTGAAGGGAAAGAATGAGAAGTTTATCTTCAATAATGTTTTCCTCATAAACCATCTACAGACCAAACACCTGTTTCATGAAAATAACTCTCAAGTTTGCCATCAAAATTAGTAATTTCTTCCATTCTGTTTCATTTCTTTGAAAGTAGTGAGTCATATCTGCTTGTACAAATTGTTAATAGACACAGAAGAATTATATCTCAAAGGTATCAACATATAAATACACATTAAATTTTTAGGGCATTATTTGAGAATTGTAAAATAAAGATATCAAAAAAATCAAAGCAGTTATATAACAGTTCTTTTAAGCAAATGTAATGTATTAATAGAACATTAGTGACAATATTTTTTAGGTTGCTATATATACATATTTATTTAAATACTGCCAGTTTAATGAGTAGGTGAAAGTGACATCATTATTTTGTTGTATTACTATTTTAGTTCCTTTTCCGTAAACTATAATCTTTATTAACTGACCATTTTGATTTACTTGAATTACTTGAATGTGCCCATTTATCTACAAGAAACTGTATAATGGGGCTGTCTTTCTATTTAAAACATAATTTATAAGGTTTCTCACACAATTGGTATTACTAGCTTTATTTGTCTTTATATGTTATGGTTTCATTATATTTTCCCTGTAGATATTTATCCATATAGAATTTATTTTCATTTATTATGTAAGGCTTCCCTTGTAGCTCAGTTGGTAAAGAATCTGCCTGAAATTAGAACTCAAAAGGTATTTTCTTAAGAATAAACAGCCACTTTAAAAGATACTTTATTAAAAATAAACCTTTTTTTCTAAAATAATATAATGTCAATTTTTTTTTTTAGTAACTGCTGCTGCTAAGTCGCTTCAGTTGTGTCCGACTCTGTGCGACCCCATAGAAGGAAGCCCACCAGGCTCCCCCGTCCCTGGGGTTCTCCAGGGAAGAACACCGGAGTGGATTGCTATTTCCGTCTCCAATGCATGAAAGTGAAAAGTGAAAGTGAAGTCGCTCAGTGGCGTCCGACTCTTAGCGACCCCATGGACTGCAGCCTACCAGGCTTCGCCATCCATGGGATAATGCAACCACTTCTAACACGTTGCCATTTTCAGACTTTCTTCTGAAATGTTTTTCTTCCCAATGTGCAGAATAATTTTAATTTTTTCCATTTTGATTTTATGAAAATAGTAAATGTATAGTTTTTATATTTTAGATACAACATTGAATTTTATAATGGGCTCTCCTATTTTCTACCTTTGTGTACTTCAGTACAACTTTAGAGATTTTCTTATTAATATCTTTTAAAATCATTTCTTATCACTTTGCAATGTTTTTACTTTTATACTAATAGTTTTGTTTATTTTGAACAAGTTGTTTCTAACTTTTCAGTTCAGTTCAATTCAGTCACTCAGTTGTGTCTGACTCTGCGACACCATGGACTGCAGGACGCCAGGTTTCCCTGTCCAACATCAACTCCCGGAGTTTCCTCAAATTCATGTCCATTGAGTCAGTGATGCCATCCAAACATCTCACCCTCTGTTCTCTCCTTCTGCTCCCACCTTCAATCTTTCCCAGCATCAGGATCTTTTATAAGAGTCAGTTCTTCGCATCAGGTGGCGAAAGTATTGGAGTTTCAGCTTCAGCATCAGTCTTTCCAATGAATATTCAGGACTGATTTCCTTTAGGATGGACTGGTTGGATCTCCTTGGTGTCCAAGGGACTCTCAAGAGTCTTCTCCAACACCACACTTCAAAAGCATTAATTCTTTGGTGTTCAACTATCTTTGTAGTACAACTCACATCTTTACATGACTACTGGAAAAACCACAGCTTTGACTAGATGGACATTTGCTGGCAAAGTAATGTCTCCATTTTTTAATATGCTGTCTAGGGTGGTCATAACTTTTCTTCCAAGGAGCAAGTGTCTTTTAATTTCATGGCTGCAGTCACCATCTGCAGTGATTCTGGAACCCAAAAAATAAAGTCTCTCACTGTTTCCATTGTTTCCCCATCTATTTGCATGAAGTGATGGAACCAGATGCCATGATCTTGGTTTTCTGAATGTTGAGTTCTAACTTTTACCTTATACATAATCAACTGATCAATTATTTGAGTAATCCTATCTTGTTTTGGGGCTTCCCTGGTGGCTCAATCCTTAAAGAATCTGCTTACCATGCAGGAGACCTGGGTTCAATCCCTGGGTCGTGAAGATCCCCTGGAGAAAGAAATGGCAACCCACTCCAATATTCTTGCCTGGGAAATCCCATGGACTGGAGAGTCTAGCAGGCTATACCCCATGAAGTTGGATATGACTGAGCGACCAACTCTATCTTATTTTTACTCCTCTTGCATGCTTCATAGCTAAGCAAACCTATCCTTCAAAATGCATACTTTTTTACTTCTTTATTTTCAATATCTATATGTATTACTTCATTTTCCTCTCTTGTCTCATTAGTTAGTGCATTCAAAATAGTGTTCAATGATACCAGTTGTAACATACTTCCAAATATACTACAATTAAACTTATTATTTCACCCTTTAATGCAGTTTCCTAGCTGAAACACTCTTTAAAACATTAGTGTCCATCTATGCCTATTTTACTTGGAATTTTCAGAAGTTTTACTTGAAATTTTTGCTAAGTATTATTAAATTTTTAAAGCTTTTATCATTAGTATTATGGATTATATTGATGGATTTTATGATTTTCAATGTCATTCCATTTTCAAGAAAATTCTACTTAGTGTTGGCATATTATTGCTATATTCATTTTATTAGTCTAATTAAAATTCTAGCATATATTACTAACATTACTTAATTGTATAATGCCTTTTCTTATTATTTTCCCGATTTTCATGTCAGAGCATGACAGCTTCATAAAACAGATGCATTTTTTTTAATTTCATATTATCTGGAATAGCTTATGTAAAGAGATTATCTGCACTTTAGAAGTCAAATAAAATATTGCAATAAAACCATTTAAACATGACAGATTTTTAATTGTATGTCTTTAGTTTTCCAAATTCTGTATGGTTATTTGGCCCTTTGAGTCACTATTACTAGTTTATATATTGCCAGAAAACTGGCAATTAATATTAATATTAATTAATTAAAATTAAATTTCCAATTAAAATTAATATTGGAAAGATGCATATAAATTTTTAATCATTTGTATACTTATGATTGCTATAAGTGGCATCACCTTCTCAAAGAACATGAGCTTGAACAAACTCCAGGAAATTCTGGAGGACAGGGAAGCCTGGCATGCTGTAGTCCATGGGGTTGTAAAGAGTGGGACATGACAGTGACTGAAAAACAACAGTAATGCTTATATGCTTTCTGTCATCTGTAAGAGTTCTCATATTTTTTATTATATTTATCTCTTTTATTTCAAATCAGACTGACCAAAAGTTTTGCAGTTTAGAAATCTATCCATAGAATCTACTTTTAATTTATCCTTCTTGCCTATTATTTTGTTTTACAATTTCAGTTTTATCTTAATGAATTTCTTCCTCTGCCTTATTTGTTTTATTCTATTTTTACATTTTCTTCTAGATTTTAATTATAATTTTATATAGTATTATTCTTTCCTGTAAGTTTTAAGAGTACTTAAGTCCTAGTATTGTCCTCAAAAGTACAGCTATAATTGTGTTCCAGTAAACAGATTCTTGGAGGGTACAGACAGAACCTTGTGCACACCAGAACCCAGGAGAAAGGATCAGTGACCCCACAGAGAGTGACCCAGACTTGCCCATGAGTGTCCAGGAATCTCTGGCAGAGGCGTGGGTCAGCAGTGGCCTGCTGCAGGGTTGTGGGCACTAAGTGTAGCAGTATATGCATAGGACCTTTTGAAAGAGGTCATCATTACCTTCATTATCTCCACCATAGTTTGGTTCCAAGTAATACTAACAGGGAGAGAACACAGCCCCCAGCCTCCATCAACAGAAATTGGATTAAAGATTTACTGCGCGTGGCCTCCCCCATCAGAGCAAGACCCAGTCTCCCCTTCAGTCAGTCTCTCCCATCAGGAAGTTTCTATAAGCCTCTTATCCTTATCCATCAGAGGGCAGACAGACTGAAAACCACAATGACAGAAAATTAACCAATCTGATCACATGGACCACAGCCTAGTCTAATTCAATGAAACTATGAGCCATGCCATGTAGGGCCACCCAAGACGGACGGGTCATGGTGGAGAGTTCTGACAAAATGTGGCCCACTGGAGAAGGGAATGGCAAGCCACTGCAGTATTCTTGCCTTGAGAACCCCATGAACAGTATGTAAAGAGTGCCTGAAGAACTATGGATGGAGGTTTGTGACGTTGTACAGGAGGCAGCGATCAAGACCATCCTCAAGAAAAAGAAATTTTAAAATGCAAAACGGTTGTCTGAGGAGGCCTTAAAATAGCTTTGAAAAGAAGAGAAGTGAAAGGCAAAGGAGAAAAAGAAAGATGTACCCATTTGAATGCAGAGTTCCAAAGCATAGCAAGGCGACATAAGAAAGCCTTCTTCAGTGATCAATACAAAGAAATAGAGGAAAACAATAGAATGGGAAAGACTAGAGATCTCTTCAAGAAAATCAGAGATACCAAGAGAACATTTCATGCAGATGGGCATAATAAAGGACAGAAATGGTATGGACCTAACAGAAGCAGAAGATATTAAGAGGTAGCAAGAATACACAGAAGAACTGTACAGAAAAGATCACAACCCATATAATCACGATGGTGTGACCACTCACCTAAAGACAGACATCTTGGAATGCAAAGTCGAGTGGGCCTTAGGAAGCATCACACAAACAAAGCTAATGGAGGTGATGGAATTCCAGTGGAGCTATTTCAAATCCTAACAGATGATGCTGTGAAAGTGCTGCACTCAATATGCCAGCAAATTTGGGAAATTCAGCAGTGGCCACAGGACTAGAGAATGTTAGTTGTCATTCAAATCCCAAAGAAATACAATGCCTAATTGTCAATCTTTGATAATGCCAAAGAATGTTCAAGCTACTACACGATCGCACTTCTCTGACACACTAGCAAAATAATGCTCAAAATTCTCCAAGCCAGGCTTCAACGTACATGAACCATGAATTTCCAGATGTTCAAGGTCATTTTAGAAAAGCCAGAGAAAGCAGAGATCCAATTTCCAACATCCATTGGGTCGTCAAAAAAGCAAGAGAGTTCAGAAAAACATCTGCTGCTGCTGCTAAGTCACTTCAGTTGTGTCCGACTCTGTGCGACCCCAGAGACGGCAGCCCACCAGGCTCCCCCGTCCCTGGGATTCTCCAGGTAAGAACACTGGAGTGGGTATTGACTGTGTGGATCACCACAAACTGTGGAAAATTCTTAAAGAGATGGGAACACCAGGCCACCTGACATGCCTCCTGGGAAATCTGTATGCAGGTTAAGGAGTAACAGTTTGAACTGGACATGGAACAACAGACTGCTCCCAAATTGGGAAAGGAGTACATCAAGGCTGTATATTGTCATCATGCTTATTTAACTTATGTGCAGAGTACATCATGAGAAACGCTGGAGTGGAAGAAGCACAAGCTGGAATCAAGATTGCTGGGAGAAATATCAATAACCTTAGATATGCAGATGACAGCACTCTTATGGCAGAGAGAAAAGAGAACTAAAGAACTTCTTGATGAAAGTGAAAGAGGAGAGTGAAAAAGTTGGCTTAAAGCCAAAAAATAAAGTTAGCCACTGTTTCCACCTTTTCCCCATCTATTTGCCATGAAGTGATGGGACCGGATGCCATGATCTTAGTTTTCTGAATGTTGAGATTTAAGCCAACTTTTCACTCTCTTTCATTTTCATCAAGAGGCTCTTTAGTTCTTCTTCACTTTCTGCCATAAGGGTACTGTCATCTGCATATCTGAGGTTATTGATATTTCTCCCAGCAATCTTGATTCCAGCTTGTGCTTCCTCTAGCCCTGTGTAATTCCAGGCCAGATAATCATGATGCTGTGATCACTCACCTATAGCCAGATATCCTGAAATGTGAAGTCAAGTGGGCCTTAGGAAGCATCACTATGAACAAAGCTAGTGGAAGTGATGGAATTCCAGTTGAGCTATTTCAAATCCTGAAAGATGATGCTGTGAAAGTGCTGCACTCAATATGTGAGCAAATTTGGAAAACTCAGCAGTGGCCACAGGACTGGAAAAGGTCAGTTTTCATTCCAATCCCAAAGAAAGGCAATGCCAAAGAATGCTCAAACTACTGCACAATTGCACTCATCTCACACGCTAGTAAAGTAATGCTCAAAATTCTCCAAGCCAGGCTTCACAAATATGTGAACCATGAACTTCCAGATGTTCAAGATGGTTTTAGAAGAGGCAGAGGAACCAGAGATCAAATTTCCAACATCCGCTGGATCATCGAAAAAGCACAAGAGGTCTAGAAAAACATCTATTTTTGCTTTATCAACTATGCCAAAGCCTTTGACTGTGTGGATCACAATAAACTGGAAAATTCTGAAAGAGATGGGAATACCAGACCACGTGACCTGCCTCTTGATAAATCTGTATGCAGGTCAGGAAGCAACAGTTAGAACTGGACATGGAACAACAGACTGGTTCCAAATAGGAAAAGGAGTACATCAAAGCTGTATATTGTCACCCTGCTTATTTTTACTCATTATAAGATCAAATTTTTAAAAAAATTTCTTAGCCATGAGAATAATGTATATTTTCTCTTTGAGAATTACAATTTTCTGTCTGTTGTTTTTTGTTGTTGTTGTTGTTTATATACTACTATTTTCCCACAACTAAAGTATCTGCATTTTGGTAGTGCTCAAAATATATTTTTTGAAGTTATTAATATATGCCGTGTTTAACTTGATCTCTATATACTTTTGGTATTAAGTGTATCCTCAATTAACTTCTTATTGAAATAAATTTATTTTTATTCCCCTTAATTCTTGTTATTGAGCTACACCTTAATATTAATATCATCACTTCTCCTCATTTGATAAACACCAGATAGCTTTTCTTCCCCTTTAAAGTTTCCATTGTCCTTTTATTTTAGATATTCTTCTTATAGATAAATCATAGCTGGATTTCTGTTTTTTATACTTACTACCATTTTCCTGTTTTTCTGTAGAGGAATTCAATTCTTTGACAATTACTCTGATGTCTTATATACTTGTTTTTATTTTTCTCATCTTATATTTAATCACTATGTATGTTTATACTTATTTCCTCTTCATCTAATTCTTATTTCTCAGATTCATCAAAGAATCCTTTTCATTTTCTTTGCATTCCCAACCTCATTATCAGGAGGTATAATGTAACCCACATGCTTTTATTTTTATATTAAAACTCAATAACAAATATGCCTATTCACTAAGCTACTTATACCATCTCTTACATAGTATTTAGCAGAATAAAATCCATCAGCTTCTCTTTACCCAACATCTATGGAGAATTCTTTTGTAGCTTTCACCACCTGTCCTGTTGTTTACTTTGACTGGGAAAACTATGTGAAAAAGAGAGAGGACACTCACACAAATAACTGTCTTTTTTTCCATAATATCTTTTTCTTTTTTAAAATTTAATCATCTAAACAAAGATTTTTTTCTTTCTTAAAGTGTTTCAAATATTTTGTAAAATAAGTGCTTTAATATAAAACATGTTGTAACACAAGGATTAGCGTGATTCACTCAGTAACCAATAAGTTATTTATTTATTTATTTATTCCACAATACATTTTCAGTACTAATCATAATACACTGCTAGATGTAGATACTAAAAACATGAAATTAAAATAAAAGAAGTCTCTCACTGCTTCTAGGTTAGAAAAGCAATGTAAAATTAACTATGAACTAAATTTCAGTAAATTAAAAAGGATGGTTTGTTGAAGATCTAAACACATGTTACAGAAGACCAGAGAATGAAGAAATTACTGCTAGGAGATGGTATACAAGAAGTGATAACAGAAAAATGAGATTTCTCTGTGATGCTGCTTTAGGAAGAAGAATCCAGGTTTCACAAAACATTTTGGATCCAGAATTAGGAGGGGATTTAGATTTCTGAAAAACATCAGGAGAAAGGCTCCTGAATACAATGAAGACAGATCACAAAGGGCTCAGATGCCAAATAGTGTACTCCTGGGAGTTTTAAAACTATTAAATAAAAATAACTTCCTAAGTCCATCTTACATCTTTATAGTTACAAAGATTTCCAATGACTGACTTCTAAATATAGTGGTACAGTGAACCAACAATGAAACAAGAATACATGCTTCTTCATCTCACTTTTACAATAATCTATAGCAATTTAGAAAGCCACTTAGCTATTTTTTATACTTGTTTCCTCATCTTAAAATTAATACTTGAGAAATAAAAGATTAATGATTGGAAAACATAACTTGTTGGCTAAAGGAATGTAAAATTTATTCTTTTCTTAGAAACCACTGAAATAGTAAATTTCCAAATTTTCTGACAGATTCTTTCCAACTCAGGTTTCTAAGACAGTGTCTATTCTCTCTTCTCACCAACTGCTCCTTCAATAGTTCTTTCAGCTGTTCCCATTTCAAGTACTAACGCTGCCAGTTTTGTTTCTTCTCTAATAATCCCACATCCTATTAATCATATCAATGTGCCATCAATATTTTCTAGTCTTCACACATTATCATAAGATGGGTTATTTTTTCCACCTGTTTCTCTGCATTGCCAACATACTATCTCTCTGAGTCCAAAAGATCACACCTGTGCAATTTGGAAAGCATCCAAAAAACTCTGTCAAATTTTAAATTACATTGTCCCTAACTTAGCTCCTTTTGATATAGCGTCAGTAAAGTCGAGCATTGATTTTTCACTCAATTTTTATTTAATTCCCATAACATTATTCTTTCCAAGTTTAATCAATTCTGCTAGGTATATTGTTATTTTAAGAACAATGTATATTATTTGAACTGATGAGTCTTCCCTGTATTTTGTAATTTTAAAGCAACAATAGACACACTATTCCAAATTCTAACAAATGGAATGAGACACATACATACATACAGGCTTTTAACAAAGAAATTAAAATCTGTGTGGAAGGAAACCCTTGTATCTCAAAGCTGATTTCTATATTCTTTCTTTGAAAATGTACTCTTTAGTTATTATTATAAGTTTAGCTTAAAAATACAGTGGAAAAATGTTGCTATACTTGGCACATTAATGTAATGATACAATTTATCTCCCTAATTTATTACTTCTTTCCTAAACCATCATATCTTACCTGATAGAGTGACATAAATTGAGATCTTAAAGCATAAAGTGTTACAACTGGAAAAGATCCAAGAGATAATTTACTTTAATCACTTTATCCTATAAATGATGAGATTGGTGCACAGATGGACTCATGTTATTCAATATCACATTTCTGGTCATTTTTTTGTAGTCTCCAGAGTTCTAAACTGATGCTATTTTAAATACAGATCTTCCATCCCTTTTCTCTAAACTTTCTAGTGAATATAAAGATATTCATAGTTTCGTTAATTTTGTATGCAATTTTCTCTTCATTGATAGCATTGGAGAAACTGATCAACATCTGCTAACTCCAATCTGCCGATTTCACATGTCTTTAAGTAGTTTTTCCTTTCAACATACTTCAAAATTGATATCTCATGTGAAATACAAAAAAGTGAAACATGTTTCTAAAAACCCATTGACCAGGCCCATATAATAAGATAGAAAATTGAGTCATTTTAGATTTAGTAATAATATAACCTAGTTTTGATTCATGTTTATCTTTCAGGAAAACAAATTCTCCTTGCTGTTTTATTACTAATTTAAGTTAATAATGGGGCTTCCCTGGTGGCTCAGAGGTTAAAGCGTCTGCCTGCAATGCAGGAGACCAGGGTTCGATCCCTGGGTCAGGAAGATTCCCCTGGAGAAAGAAATGGCAACCCACTCCAGTATTCTTGCCTGGAGAATCCCATGGACGGAGGAATCTGGTGGGCTACAGTCCATGGGGTTGCAAAGAGTCGGACATGACTGAGCGATTTCACTTTCACTTTAAGTTAATAATGAATTGGTATAATCATTTCCAGTCATTCTTTCCTTTTCGAATATGACTCATTATCAGTATATTTGTTATTCAGGGGAGGAAATTATCTCCTCTACTAAAATCAATCCTCATTTTTTGACCCCAGTCACCAAACAGAATAGCCCTGATATATTGTATAGACAAGGGCTTCCCGGGGGGGCTCAGCAGTAAAGAATCTGCCTGCAATGCAGGAGATGCAGGAGACACAGGTTTGATCCCTGAATCGGGAAGATTCCCTGGAGGAGGCCATGGCAACTCACTCCAGTATTCTTGCCTGGAGAATCCCATGGACAGAGGAGACTGGCGGGTTACAGTCCATAGGGTTGCAGAGTCAGACACGACTGAGGTGACTGAGCACGCACGTACGCACACTATATATGCACCTGGAATCCCCAGGTTCTCACAATTACACAAAGCTGTGTTCTCTTCTTATGACTTCTGAAAGTGTGAATTTGCTTCCTTGTTGCTGAAAGAGGGTAGCAAGCGGGAAGGAAGCAAAAGAGAAGCAGGGGTACTGGGGTGGCTTGGTGCAGAGGAAAAAGTGCAAATTCTACCTCATATTCAAGTGCTAAGGTATATGGGTACTGAGGCTTCTCTGCAGATGCAAGCTCTGCGTTTCTGTCCTCTCTAAGCATGAACTTTCCCTATGAATCTAGACACATTCTTTAGATCAGGTTTTACCAAGAGCAGGTATAATTAGGCCATGACAGATTTTGCTGGTTGATGGCAAATCATGGGGAAAAAAGAAGCAAAATATTAAGTTTTTCATGAAGCAAACTATATTTAATTGAAAGGAATCTGACTTTCTCTGAGACATCACCTTTACCTCCTAATTGCACTAAAATGTCACTTTCAAATGTCTTTCAAAGAAATTATAGTTGGTTGCCTAATGTCAATCCCAAGAGGATTAAATTTCACAGGTGACTATTATAACAAATAAAGACAGTGTATTAAAAAGCAAAGACATCACTTTATCCACAAAGGTCTGTATAGTCAAAGCTATGGTTTCTCCAGTAGTCATGTATTGATGTGAGAGTTGGACTATAAAGAAGGCTGAAGGCTGAAGAATTGATGCTTTCAAATTGTGGTACTGGAGCAGACTCTTGAGAGTCCCTTAGACTACAAGGAGATCAAACCAGTCAATCCTAAAGAAAATAAATCCTGAATGTTCATTGGAAGAAACGATGCTGAAGTTGAATCTCCAATAGTTTGACCACCCGATGCACAGAGTGGATCGGAAAAGACCCTGATGCTGGAAAAGAGGCAGGAGGAGAAAGGGGTGACAGAGGATGAGATGGTTGGATGGCATTACCAACTCAACAGACATGAGTTTGAGCAAACTCCTAAAGATAGTGAACGACAGGGAAGCCTGGTGTGCTGCAGTTGCAAAAAGTAGGATGTGACTTAGCAACTGAACAACAAAATTATTACCAAAACTTATTCAACCATTATTCTAGATGATCTTAATATTCTATTACTGAATAATAATAATAAAGAGGATAACAGGCTTTGTGACAATTTTATGTAAATATTTCAAACAGAACTCCTGGCTATATAATCATACCTGGTGCATATTTTGAGTTTGGTTCTGGACTACTGCAATAAAGTGAATACCGTAGTAAATGAAGTCACGTGAATCTTCTGGTTTTCTAATGTGTATCAAAATTACATTTGAACTATATTTAATCTATTAAGTGTTCAGAAGCATTATCTAAATATATAATGTTTATATCTTATTTTTAAATATTTCCTTGTTAACAATACGCTAACAATCATAAGGGCCTTCAGTGAGTCAGGCTTTTTGTGGTTTTTTTTGCTGGCAAAGGGTCTTATCTTCAGCTGTGAAGGCTGCTGGTGGATCAGGGTGGTGGTGGTTGCTGAAGGTTGAGGTGGCTGTGGCAATTTCCTAAAATAAAACAACACTGTATAGTGCTGCATCAATTGACTCTTCCTTTCCTGAATGATTTCTCTATGGTGTGCACTGCTGCTTAATAGCATTTTACCCACAGTAGAACTTCTTTCAAAATTGGAGTCAATACTCTCAAACCCTCGTGGTGCTTTATCAACTAATTTTTTGAACTATTTTAAAACCTTTGTTATCATTTCAACAATCTTCATAGCATCTTCACCAGCAATAGTTTTCATCTCAAGAAACCACTTTCCTTGCTCATCCATATGAAGCAACTCCTCATTTGTTCAAGTTTAACATGAGATTGCATCACTTTAGTTATACCTTCAGGCTCCACTACTAATTCTATTTCTCTTGCTATTTTACCACATATGCACGGATGTTATCCATGAGGGCTGCAACCAACTTCTTTCAAATTCATGTCAATGTTGGTATTTTGACCTCTTCCCCAAATCACAAATGTTCTTAACACCTAGAATGGAAAATTCTGTCCAGGAGATCTGTAATTGACTTTACCCTGATATGGCAACCCACTGACGTATTCTTGTCTGGGAAATCCCATGCACAGAGGAACCTGGGGGCAGGAGGAAGGCTATAGTTCATAGGTTCCAAAGAGTTGGACATGACCAAGTGACTAACAGTTTGCCCTGACCCATCAGAAAAGTCACTATGTAGCTATAGCCTTACAAAATGTTTGTCTTAAATAATTAGACCTGAAAATCGAAATTATTCTTTGATTCAGGAGCTGTAAAATAGATGTTGTGTTAGTAGGCATGAAAGCATATTAATATTGTTGTACATCTCCATTAGAACTCTTGGGTGACCAGGTGCATTGTCAAGGAGCAGCAATATTTTGAAATAAATCTTTTCTTTTTTTTTCTTCTGAATAGTGGGTCTTAAACAGTGGGCTTGAAATATTCAGTAAACCATGATATAAACATATGTGCTGTCATCCAGGCTTTGTTGTTCCATTCATAGAGCACAGGCAGAATAGACTGAGTATAATCCTAATGGGCCCTAAGATTTCCAAAATGGTAATGAGTACTGATTTCAACTTAAAGTCACCAGCCGCCTTAGCTCCTAAAGAGAAAGTCAGCCCATGTTTTGATGTCTGGAGTCAAGCACTGACTTTCCCTCTCTAGCTATGAAAGTTCTAGATGGCATCTTCTTCTAGTATGAGGCTATTTCATCTACATTGAAAACCTGTTGTTTAATGTAGCCACCTTTATTAATTATCTTAGTTGGATCCTCTGCGAAACTTGCTATGGCTTAGACATCAGCACTTGCTGCTATACCTTGCACTTGTATTTTATGGAGATGGCTTCTCTCCTTAGACCTCATGCATCAACCTCCGCTAGCTTCAGACTTTCCTTTGGCAGCTTCCTCATCTCTCTCAACATTTATAGAACAGGAGAGAGTTAGAGTCTTGCTCTGAATTAGGCTTTGGCTTAAGGGAATGCTGTAGCTGATCTGTTCAATCCAGACCACCAAAATTCTCCATAACAGCAATAAGACTGCTTCACTTTCTTATTATTCTATCATTTGTGTATTCACTGGAGTAGCACTTTTAATGTCTTTGAAGAGCTCTTCCTTTAACATTCACAACTTGACTAATTGGTGCAAGAGGCCTAGCTTTCAGTCTCTCGCTTTTGACATGCCTTCCTCACCAAGCTTAGTCATTTCTTGTTTTGATTTAAAATGAGAGACATGTGACTCTTCCTCTCGAACACTTAGAAGCCATTGTGTAAGATTATTAATACGTCTAATTTCAATATTCTTCTGTCTCAGGGAACAGGCATGACAAAGGAAAGGCAGAGAGATAGCTCTGTTAGCGGGGCACAGTTTGTTGTGCCTCTAAAACAATTACCATAGTAACATCAAAGATATTGATACAGATCACCATAACAAATATAACAATGATGAAAAAATTTTGAAATACTGTGAAAGTGATCAAAATGTGACAAAGAAACATGAAGTGAGCAATTGCTGCTGGAAAAATGGCACTGATAGACTTGCTCAACAGAGGGTTGCCACAAATCTTCAATTGGTAAAAAGTGCAGGATCTGGAAAGTGCAGTAATGCAAGTCACAAATAAAATGAGGTATGCCTGTATAAATAATTTGAATAACCCAAATTGCTGTGTATGCAGCAGTCTAACAATACTATGAAAAAGCAATCTGTTTCCAAGGATGACGTCTGAGAACTAGGGCCCAAGTGTAGGGCTCAAAATGACCCCAGAGCTGTGAGTCCTGGAAATTCTTAGGATATCTGGTGGTGTATGGAATGCCTGCTTTCCCCAATAATGCATATGTTGAAATCCTAACTCCTTAGTGTGGGAGCATTAGTAGATGGCGACTTTGGGAGACGATTAGGTCATGAGGGTAGAGCCCTCATAAATGAGACTGGTCCTCTTATAAAAGAGGTTCCAGAGAGCATTCTAGCTTTCTCTGTCATGTGAAGATACAATGAGAAGTCTGCAACTTGGAAGCATCCTGACCTCAAATTTCCAGTCAGTGGAACTGGGGGCAGTAAATGTCTGCTGTTTAAAGGCCGCCCGGTGTGTGGTATTTTGTTGAGGCAGGTGGGTGGTAAAAGAGAAGAACGGGTGAGAGAGGGACTAAAGCGGGTGCAGGACACCCTGTCATAATGGTATTACCCACCTTGGCTAATCCCAGGTACCTAAGAATAACTCAAAAATCTTGAAGACGACACTTCCAGTGACCATGACACACAGGTGACTGAGTCGGGCCATTTCCATGTGTGACACTGCTGGCTGGTCCCAGGCACCAAAGGAGAACTAGAAAACTCCAAGGAAGGTACTCCAACATACAGGGTCTCAGATCCAGGGCGGATTGTATATAGTGATTACTATTATCATCTCCATAGGTAAGATAACATCTCTTAGATTGTGTCCACCAGCTAAGTAGAAAACTTGTTGTCAAACAAATAGCACTTTCCAGTAGTTAGTAGCAGACAATTAAACCATTATACCTACACAATATTCCTTCCTTGGCTCACTAAACTCTAAAATGATGTTCAATTTCTTTTAATATTTCTAATAGTTTTATTTATTGATAAAATCTCTTCTTTTGAAATAAGTACAGGCTCTCAATATTTGCTGACTAAAATTCTGAAACAGAAAAATGTCAGAAGGCAATTGCTGAATACTGCCTCTTCTCTTTATAAGAGAACTTTAAAAGTAAGATTTCCAAATAGATGTCTAAATTTAAAGTCTACTCTTCCCTTGTTCTTCATAATTTTTATGTATTTATAATTTTCCAATTTTATAATCACTATTAGAAGAAAGTCATCCATATTCATATTAGAGATGATCTGTACTATAAACTCATAATATTACTAGCAGTTTCTCTATGCTAATATTTTAGTGTATTTGTTTTCAACTACATTTACACTCTGGTTTGTGGATTCATTTTAGAGAGTCACTTTTAAGAAATTGCGTTTTATCTTATTTTATTAAGGAAGACCTATAGCACATAATGCTCAAAGATACAAAACGTATTTCAAATCGCACGCTTTTCTTAATCAAGTTCAGTCAATCAACTTGATAAAACTTTCATATACATATATATCATTCTACATTATTCCTCTAGGTTTTCAGAAATAAAAATATGACAAAGGTCTGATAAAGGTCACATTCTCAAGGATTTTTTTCTCACATAAAAAGTGTTGATAACTGGATTTGCATGTGATTAATCTTCCTGAATAAAAAATAGAAAAAAATAGTCCTAAATTGCTAGAAAAAAAAATGCTTCCTATTGCTAATTACAGACATTTCATCTATCACCTAGTGACATTTGCATGCTAAGAAACAAGGTAAATTCATTTTATTTTCCATATCTTACATTTTATAGAGAACATTAGACTATTATCAGAGACAACCTTGTGAGGACTTTTGTCCACCACTTTTTTAAAATTATGCCTGAACCCAAGCTGACCTGAAAGTTTTGAATCAATCAGTATTAAAAACATCTCCTGCAAGTATTTGATAATAGTGTTGAATTACAATGATTCAATCGGCTGCGATGGGAAGAGAATAAATAGTCCACCAGGGATGCCTATCTGTATGGAGCAGAATGGAGTCTTGAAATGATGTTTATCAAAAAATACAGTTGAAATATTAAGCAACATTGACAGATGCACTTCTATAACTTCTGCTATTATATCTTATCTCAATGAAGTTACTGATCACCATCAGGTGTTATCTCTTCATGGTTTCATGGTCCATCCACCATGGTCCAGGTGAATATCATCTAGACTAAAGTAATATCTGTTAGGTCCATACCATTTCTGTCCTGTATTGTGCCCACCTTTGCATGAAATGTATCTTTGGTATCTCTAATTTTCTTGAAGAGATCTCTAGTCTTTCCCATTCTATTGTTTTCTTCTTTTCACTGATACCTGAGGAAGGCTGTGTTACCTCTCCTTGCTATTCTTTGGAACTCTTCATTCATATGGATATATCTTTCCTTTTCTCTTTCTCCTTTTTCTTCTCTTCTTTTCTCAGCTATTTGTAAGGTCTCTTCAGACAGCCATTTTGACTTTTTGCATTTCTTTTTCTTGGGGTGGTTTTGATCACTGCCTCCTGTACAATGTTAAGAACCACCATCCATAATTCTTCAGGCACTCTGTCTATCAATCTAATCCCTTGAATCTATTTCTCACTTCCACTGTATAATCGTTAGGGATTTGATTTAGGTCATACCTGAATGGTCTAGTGGTTTTCCCTACTTTCTTCAATTTCAATCTGAATTTTTCAATAAGGAGTTAATGATCTGAGCCACAGTAAGCTGCCAGTCTTGTTTTTGCTGACTTAATAGAGCTCCTCCATCTTCAGCTGCAAAGAATACAATCAATTTGATTAAGGAATTGACCATCTGATGATGTCATGTGTAGAGTTGTTTTTTGTGTTGCAGGAAGAAGGTTTTCGCTATGACCAGTGCGTTTTCTTGGCAAAACTCTATCAGCCTTTGTCCTGATTCATTTTGTACTCAAAGGCCAAAACTGCCTGTTACTCCAGGTATCTCTTGACTTCTGACTTTTGCATTCCAGTCCCCTATGATGAAAACAACATCTTTTTTTTTGTTGTTAGAGATACCAAGGGAAATTTCATGCAAAGATAGGCCCAATAAAGGACAGAAACGGTATGGACCTTACAGAAGCAGAAGTAATTAAGAAAAGGTGGCAAGAATACACAGAAGAACTATACAAAAAAAGATACTAATGACCTAGATAACCACAATGGTGTGATCACTCACCTAGAGCCAGACATCCTGGAGTGCGAAGTCAACTGGGCCTTAGGAAGCAACACTACGAAGAAAGCTAGTGGAGGTGATGGAATTCCAGTTGAGTTATTTCAAATTCTAAAAGATGATGCTGTGAAAGTGCTGCACTCAATATGCCAGCAAATTTGGAAAAGTCAGCAGTGGCCACAGGACTAGAAAAAGTCAGTTTTCATTCCATTCCCAAAGAAAGACAAAGCCTAAGAATGTTCAAACTACTGCACGATTGCACTCATCTCACATGCTAGCAAAATAATGCTCAAAATTATCCAAGCAAGGCTTTTTTTTTTTTTAAACTTTACAATATTGTATTAGTTTTGCCAAATATCAAAATGAATCCGCCACAGGTATACCTGCGTTCCCCATCCTGAACCCTCCACCCTCCTCCCTCCCCTCCCCTCCCTCTGGGTCGTCCCAGTGCACCAGCGCCAAGCATCCAGTACCGTGCATCGAACCTGGACTGGTGACTCGTTTCATACATGATATTATACATGTTTCAATGCTATTTTCCCAAATCTCCCCACCCTCTCCCTCTCCCACAGAGTCCATAAGACTGATCTATACATCGGTGTCTCTTTTGCTGTCTCATACACAGGGTTATTGTTTCCATCTTTCTAAATTCCATATATATGCGTTAGTATACTGTATTGGTGTTTTTCTTTCTGGCTTACTTCACTCTGTATAATAGGTTCCAGTTTCATCCATCTCATTAGAACTGATTCAAATGTATTCTTTTTAATGGCTGAGTAATACTCCATTGTGTATATGTACCACAGCTTTCTTATCCATTCATATGCTGATGGGCATCTAGGTTGCTTCCATGTCCTGGCTATTATAAACAGTGCTGCGATGAACATTGGGGTACACGTGTCTCTTTCCCTTCTGGTTTCCTCAGTATATATGCCCAGCAGTGGGATTGCTGGATTAAGTGAAGTGTTTTGGTTGGCTTTTGCCATTTAAAAACATATCCAGGAAAGAGTGATCAAATAGCTTCTTTTTCCTATATATGTCATCTGAATAAGATGGAACCTGGACTGTCCTTTTTGAAAATTACTTCTCTCCTTCTGCGTCCCTTCTCTTAGTACATGAACTAAGACATTCCAAATGTTCGATTGGATTTAGAAAGGGCAGAAGAACCAGAGATCAAATTGCCAACATCCATTGGATTAATGAAAAAGCACAATAATTCCAGAAAAACATCTACTTCTGCTTCTTTGACTATACTAAAGCCTTCGACTGTGTGGATCACAACAAACCATGGAAAATTCTTAAAGAGATGGAAATATCAGACCACTTACCTGCTTCCTTTAAAATCTGTATGCAGGTCAAGAAACAACAGTTAGAACAAGACATAGAAAAACAGACTGATTCCAAATTGGGAAAGGAGTTTGTCAAAGTTTTATATTGTCACCTTGCTTATTTAACTTATATGCAGAGTACATCATTTGAAATGCTAAGCTGGATGAAGCACAAGCTGGAATCAGTATTGACAGGAGAAACATAAATAACCTCAGATATGCAGATGACACTGCCCTTATGGCAGAAAGCAAAAAGGAACTAAAGAGCTTCTTGATGAAAGTGAAAGAGGAAAGTGAAAAAGCTGGCTTAAAACTCAACATTCAAAAAACGAAGACCATGGCATCCAGTCCCATCACTTCATGACAAATAGATGGAGAAACAATGGAAAAAGCGACAGACTATTTTCTTGGGCTCCAAAATCACTGCAGCCATGAATTTAAAGACACTTGCTCCTTGGAAGATAAACTATGACCAACCTAGCCAGGATATTAAAAAGCAGAGATATTACTTTGCTTACAAAGGTTTTTATAGTCAAAGCTATGGTTTTTTCCAGTAGTCATTATGGATGTGAGAGTTGGACCATAAAGAAAGCTGAGCACTGAAGAATTGATGCTTTTGAACTGTGGTGTTGCAGAAGACTCTTGAGAGTCCCTTGGACACCAAGGAGATCCAACCAGTCCATTCTGAAGGAGATCAGTCCTGGGATTTCTTTGGAAGGAATGATGCTAAAGCTGAAACTCCAGTACTTTGGCCACTTATGTGAACAACTGACTCCTTGGAAAAGACCCTGATGCTGGGGAAGACTGAAAGCAGGAGGAAAAGGGGATGACAGAGGATAATATGGTTGGATGGCATCACCAAGTCAATGTACATGAGTTTGAGCAGGCTCCAGGAGGTGGTGATGGACAGGGAAGCTTAGTGTGCTGCACTCCATGGCGTCACAAAGAGTTGGACACAACTGAGTGACTGAACTGAACTGAAAGTTATATCCTACCAGGGGCTTCCCAGACTTTAAGCACTTCTTTTTTGTAACTGTACCTATTTACCATCATTCAAATTACCCTGTTAAAACACCATGTTTAACTTTTTTTTTTTCTTTTGTTCATTTTTCACTTGCTAAGTCGTGTCCTACTCTGAGACCAATGGACTGCAGCATTCCAGGCTTTCCTGTCCTTCACTATCTCCTAGAAGTTTGCTCAGACTCATGTCCATTCAGTCAGTGATGCCATTCAGCCATCTTTTCTCTGTCACCCTCTTCTCCGGTCCTCAGTCTTTCCCAGCATCAGGGTCTTTTCCACATGTTCATCATGCTAGCTGGTCATTTGAAACTCTTCACCAAGATTCCATCTTCAATAAGACAGAAGTCCCCAAATTCTGCCCCTCCAACTCCAATATATATTCCATATATAAATCTAGTTAGGTATACTGGTCTTTTGCTGTCTCATAGACGTTCCTTCCTCTTTTCTACAGTCATAGAAATGTATGCTTACTGCATTCCTGACCAGGCAAACCATGGCCATCATTTGAGGCTAAATTCCACTTTTCCTTATAAAATACAATATTATTTTATTGGGAACAAATATACACAATCTCAATTAATTCATTTTAATTGAGCTGATATAAACAGGCACTTTTCTGATAAGGAATTTGAGGTTTAAGACGTCTGCCTTAACTATTTGAATTCAGATTGCTCTCTCCTCTCTCTAACATTGATGGCATTATGTCTCTAATGTTTATTGGCACAACCATTTTATTTGCCAATGATTTTATCTATCCCTTTGTGTCTTTAAGTTATATTTAAAATATCCACTTATTCATTAATTCATTCATTCATCATGGATTTGTTGATATCTTACAATGTGTCAGGCAATTATCTGGGCAAAGTCTCTGTACCAGGAAGTTTACTATTAGTATTTTTAACTAGATGGTAAGCACCTTCACATCAAGGATCACAGAGTTTTATTTTTCCAATAGAGTCTAGGATAAGCAATATGCAGCAAACATTTTTAAAAGAGTAAAGCCAAAGTAAACCATTGCTTCATTAGGACAATTGCATTTTCAAAATAAAAACTACAGAAACTTATACTCTGAACTTCTGACACTTTCCTTAAACTATCTTATATGCAGTTTATTAATGCTAGGTTCCTAAGTGTATAGTAAAAGAAAAATTCAGAACAAAACCACCAAACTTTTTCAGGACTTATCACCAAAATTGATTAGTCATAGGGTGCCATTACCATTAGCACTAAAGGCAATGTTTTTGGCCCTAAAATAATTATGCTGAATATTCAGCATCTTTTGGGAAGGCTAATTGAGGGAAAATGAAATACTAAGCTTCTGTATTGTGTGATTGCGGTTATTAAGATGTGAAACTGTTGTCATTAGTGTCTCATTTACCTTCAGAAAAATGAATTTTTGTATGATGTGTGTCTGTTATTTAAACACCTAAATTTCAGATACAAGGTGAGTTGAAATTTAGCTTTGGGGTGTACTTTTGTCTTTAGGATGCTTTAAGCTCAGAAATTGTCATGTATTTTCCCCCAGTATAGAACAAAAAAGGATGCCTCTCACTGCACCACTCATAGAGATCAACAACTTGGTGAAAAAAGAAAGGCAAATCCTGTCATCTGTTCAAGTGTGAGAAGCAGGACCTGGGAGACGTATGTCATCAGCCCCGTATTTGAAGATGAAGTCTGTGCCCATGCTCTTTCCTCTATGCAGGAGGTTGCTAAAAGAGCCAACGTGCGACCCCAGACCTCTCCACAGAGTACACAGAAGCTTGTTCTTTGGCTAGTGCTTGCGACCACCACTTATAAGGCCTTTATAGCTTTCAACTTTGTTTGTCACAAAAAAGTTTGACCTCTTTCCCTACACTGAGTTAACCTGCCTTTGCTGCAAAGCAGTGAGAACTTGATATGCCACTGTTGTTGCTGCCCTAAAGCTCTGGCTAGAAAACCTTCAGGGACACACTCGACCACAGTGTTCCCCTTCTCTGTGATTTCCTTCAATAGGCAGTGCTGCAGGTTTTCAGGAATCCTATTATATAAGTAACATAATTTGCCATGTTAAACATTTGGTTCATTTTGTGATAGTTCCTCAGAGGCAAATATGAAAAGTAAAGTATATTCAAAAAGCTTGGCTTTTATAAGTGTAAAAGGAAGGCTGCGTGGATTTCAATTTGAATGGACCTCGGGCACAAAACAGAGGTCCCTCTTGATGTAAAAGACTGTGAAATTTTTGTTCTACTTTTAAGATCTCTGCTCCATTAGGGACTTCTTTCCCTAAGTGCTCTAGGGTAATTTAGTCGAGTCTAGGAAGTCTCTACATCAGAGATTTCTTCAATTACTATAAGATAGATGGAGTATCACTTTACCAACTCAATTCCTCATACTGCTGAAGCTCTGCACGTAGTAATTCTTTTTCCCGCCAAATATAAGTGAAAAGAGCCATCTTTCAGAATACTTGTGTTTTAAACCCTTTTATGAAAGGGTGATAATCGTTATCATTCTGGCCAAGAGACCCAGTGAATCTCTAGTTATATAGGTGTAATTATCAGAGATATATGTATTCTGAGAAAGTGGATTAGTACTGGATTTCCTTTGCCTTTCTTTACCTTTATGTAGTGTATAATCATATTTAACACCATCTATTAATGTTAGCAATACAATTAGGACTGAAAATTGTATTTCCTCTTCTTCCACCACTGAAAACTCTACTTCTCTATTCTTGAATAGAAAATCATTATTTCAGTGGCACATTGGTAAAGAATCTGCCTGCAAATACAGGATTTGCAAATGTAGGAGACACAAGAGATGTGGGTTCGATCCCTGGGTTGGAAAGGTCCCCTAGAGAAGGAAATGGCAAACCACTCCAGTATTCTTGCCTGGGGAATTCCATGGATAGAGGAGGCTGGCAGGCTATTGTCCATGAAGTTACAAAGAGTCAAACACCACTCAGAGACTAAACAATTAAGGATAACCATATTTAAATAAACACCAATCTGCTATCACAAAGTCTTATTTCTTTAAATTTGTCTTTTAAATGCATTTGAGTTCCTTTTCTGCTGGTGAGAGTTAAGTACTATGTGGAAAGTCAGAGGGCTGACCAGTCCATGGACCTTGAAGAAGCTCTCTGGTCCTAGCCTCTCTATGTTACAATGATATAAACTTGCCCTAACAGAGTTTCTATGAGGGTCATAGAAATTAGTGCTAATATACACTAATTGTACATTAGTGTATATAAGGAGCTTGCAAACTTTAAAAAAGCACTGGACAAATGTAAGGTAAATAGTAGAATTAAAATGGATGCTTTTATTGATACTAAATGCAGATATTTCCACAGATTAATTTATGGTTTAGATGGTAATCATTAATTCTCATTGGAAGTCATTTCTTAGATGTCACTGTAATATGGTGCATTCCTCTGGTGTTTCTTTCTTGATCTGTTGTATAACATATATAACTGCAAACAAGTAAATGATTTGCCTGTCACAGAAAAAAATGTGGATCAAGAGGCTAAAGAAGAAGAGTAATGAATAAAGTGAACTAACTTACCAAATAAATTCATTCATTCACTTAGAGGATGCATAGGTTCAATGACAAGAATAAATGCAGCCTTTTGATGCATGCAAACAGACCTGTGATTCAAGTCCTAACTCTGCTGCATACCAGCCATGTGAGACCTGGGTCAAACCAGTGATTAAACCAGTGATTCCCAAAGTGTAGTCCCAGACTACCAACATCAGCTTCACCAGAGAACATAGTAGAAATGCGAAGTCTCCAAAGGCACTTCAGATCTACCAAGTAGTCAGTCTTTGGGTGTGGAGCCCAGAAATCTGAGCTTCAACAAGCACATGATGGATGTAACTCTGATGCATGCTCACGTTTGAGAAGCGCTAAACTGTACTATTTGAATAGGTTTTTTCACTTATAAAATAGGGCTTCCCAGTTGGCGCTAGAGGTAAAGAATCTGCCTGCCAGTGTCAAAGACACAAGAGACATGGGTTTGATCCCTGAGTTGGGAAAATCCTCTGGAGAAGGAAATGACAACTCACTCCAGTATTCTTGCCTGAGAAATTCCATGGACAGAGGAATTTGGTGGAGGAATGGCAACCCACCTGAGTATTTTTACCTGGGAAATCCCATGGACAGAGGAACCTGGTGGGCTAGAGTCCATGGGGATGCAAAAAGCTAGACATGACTAAGTATATATACACACCTATAAAGTAGAAATAATAACACTTCTTATCAATAGAATTATAATTATTAGATAGAAAATATATGCTTGACCTGCTGGTGCTGTTAAGTCACTTCAGTCCTGTCCAACTCTGTAAGTACCCATAGACCTCAATCAGGTCAGTTCAGTTCAGTTGCTCAGTCGTGTCTGACTCTTTGCGACCCCGTGGTG